>NW_027468640.1:37444905-37677405 GCF_046254945.1 Alosa pseudoharengus
TTTTCTGAAGAACGGTTATGAAGCCGTTTATGGGGGGTATGGGCGGCGCCATCTTGGAAAACGTTGGGAAATCCTAACCCCGCCTACCTCCTAGCCAATCCATATATGGGTAAAAGGGCGGGGCTTTGTATGAGACTGAGCAAGCCGGTGAACCCGCCTCGTCGTCAGCCGAGCAACCTCAGCTAACGTTAGCCTACAAGATGGACTGGCACAGACGTTGCTGTAACATTGCTGGTAAGTTTGATCTGCTAACGTGAAGTTCATGTATGTTTCTTAATGCCATGTTCAGACACTTTTTAATGTTGTATGCTGAAAGGTTATATTCGGGTGAACGGTTGAAAAGTTGAGAATGAAGAGTTGAGTTTGCAGATTCTAGCTTCTAGATAAAATAAACTAACGTTAGCTATCCCTCCCTTGCTGAAGTTACGGTCAACTAACGTAGAGTAATCTAGCGTTACAGGTTTACCAACTCACGTAGAGTAACTTAGCAGTTTACAGGTTTAGCAACTCATACTGACAAAAATGTATCTTTGCCTTTATTGTTTTGTAATTAACGTTATCCATCTCATATTCTCAGTGGCAGCCATCATTGTAACGTTAATTAATTTACGATAACATCAGCCAGCTCGCTGTATTCTGTCAACGTATGGTGTGATTAACTCTTAATATCACGTTTTGAAATCGCTATATTGCTCTAAAGTTGTCAGTGGTAGTTTGGTCTAAGATGACATTGAAATTTCTCATCGGTGGCCATTTCACGATCCAGCGTTCATGTTCGGTTAGCTTGCCTTATTTCCCCTTGTCAGGCTATTATCAAAACGTTAAATCCAGTTAGTGTCCGGTGTTTGGCATAACAATGCCAATATTAGTGTACTTTGTCACTGAAGACCCATTTCAAATCGCACAATAGTACTACAGCATTGTACAACAACTGTAATTTTGTTGATTACAACAAGTGGTGTTGGTTTGCATTATTGTATTATCTTGTAAGTAGTTATGACTAATAAAATGTTTACCTTTCTGTTTTGGCAGTTCACCATGGGGAGGAGGCGGCAAGGAGGTCCATGGGCTCTTAACCTGGGACTAGAGGTCCAGGTGAAGTGGTTTGGCTGGGGTGTGGTGATATTGAACCCATTAAGACTATACAGTACATTTCACTTTATGTCTATTGATGGTTATGTTGGAATGTTACACCTACCCTTTACTTATGCCAAACACTAATTTTGTTCTTTAAATATCAGAATCAGAAAGCAAACTTACTGTTGATGGCACTGAACTTGGAAATGTTTATGGAACTTTTCTGAACTGTGAATTACATTAAAACTAATGCCAGTATTTAGTTTTGTTAGTTTTTCTTATCTTCAGCTGTCTATTGTACAGTGGAGTTTTGTTATATGTTTATACTTATATTTACCATTTCTGCTGTAAGTGCATGTTGTGTGTGATGTCTGTATGCTACTGAGACCTTGAATTTCCCCTTGGAGATCAATAAAGTATCTATCTATCTATCAAACCAATTTGCCTGTGCTCTCAAAAACATTTATACAAATCTGTCAGCTTCAGTCAGTAGGTTGAATTGAAGACCCAGATGCAGAAGTAAAGGTGTTTTTTTTACTTGTATATCTTGAGCATTACAGGTAACCACTGAATTTGTGAAACTAAAATAACAAAAACTAATATGTACTAAGCTAGTACATAGTCAATACATATTAGATCACTTTAAAGACTGACAGATGCAAATGCTGTAAATAAAGGTAATCAAGGGGTCTGCTGGTGAACAAAGTCTTTGAAGTCAGAAGCTGCCACTGCTCAATGACTTGTGCCCCATCTGGTAGGATTTCAAAATGTTCCAGATCTGAAAACAGAAATATTGGTATATGTCACATCCTTGAACTTACTGCAAACTATGAACAAGTGGTCACAAATTAAGCTAAAAAATACTCCCAATATGTATAATGAACAAACTCACAGAACACTTAGCTGAATGGGGACAGGACAGGCGTATTCAACTATTTGCACATGTCCTGTTTATGCAGGCAATAAGCAAAACCAAATTTGGTGTATTCAAAGTTCTGTAGAACAACCATTTCTTGTATTTTAATGTTTTCAGTGGAACAGTGTAAGCTCATGTCTACACCCCATTGAGGTAGTTATTAACAGTTAGGCCAAGGTCCAGTCAAACAATAGCCAGTCACTGATGCCATATTCTTTAATTATCCAATCTGTATCCAACCAAAACCTGCTGATTTAAAGGCTACTTTCCATGTGTGACTTATCAAAAGAGGTCATGATAATTATTGCACAGATGTGCCCCGGACTGCTCACAATAAAAGGCCACTCTAAATGTCTGAAATGCATTCATGTTTGTTCAGTATGCTAACCATGTCTGGAATAGACAGCTAGGCCAATTGAATCCAGTAGGTTGCTCCATTTAAATGTATGAAAAATGTCAAAGTACCACGGAATCAGTTCTGAAGTGATGCTTCTGAGTCGACTGCACAGACGAGAAGTGAAGTTAGGAGTCCAGAGCCCTCTCCAGCACCCAGCCTGTCAGGATCACCTACAGGGAAACTTTGCATAGACAAGAAGTGTTGTTTCAAATTTGTGTTTAACAAATAAACGGCATCAATAAGAGTTTCAGACGTCAGTTATAACTAACAACAGTTATGGTGACTAGCTAACGTTATCGCTCGTTATCAGCTCCATGTTCAACTTATAGTCAATGGTTCATAGTGGTTCACAATTTTACCTCCACTAGCTAGCTAATGCTTCGGCTGAAGTTATCATCTGAACGAACGCTTTTCTATCTTAAATATGACAACCCAAAGACTATATAAATTGACAACGGACTAAGCATTCACACAGAGTATTTACAAAAGGTTTTTTGACGAGAACACATGCTTTGTTACCCCAGTATGTTTGTGAACTAACGTTAACGTGCTTAACGTTACAGCTGTCTGATTATTGACTAAACACCTGGCTAGTAGCAGCTATGGCAAACGTTAAGCTAACTCACAACGGGAGCACAATCGGTTTTCACTAACGTTAACTTTATTCAAGTTAACTAAATTTATGTGTGTGCTTCAGCCATTCGGTCATCATTTTCGACATAAACTTATTTGAAATGATTTGACGCTAACGTAGCCTATAGCTGCTACAGTGCCCACTAACATGGATGCTATAATGCTAACATCTACGTGAAATAGTAGTGGAATGTAACTTACCTCAAAAACTGGAGCGAAGTCTTCTTAAAGTGTCGGTTAGTAGGCTTCAGTTAATAGCAACCCATTTTATGTCAGATATTTGAATAAACATTTTCAGAAAGGATGTGGTGTGTAGGATCACAGCCAAGACATAATTTCGGAGTTTCCTTCACTCAGCTAGTGACATCGTCTGCTGCCTCGACACCAGCCGTCAATCAAGTTGACCACGCCCTTAATTATTCATACATTTAATATCTAAATGCGATCTAAACTAACGAGTTAGAAAAAAATTCACCCCCCTCACAGTTGTCAGGCATTCGGGAACTACCAACAAATACAATAAAAGTCCATGGGACCAACCTGTAAAAGCATGAATTTATGCTGTGAAAACGGACATTTTAACATGGGGGTCTATGGACATTTGCTCCCTTTTGGGACCTGCCCCTAGCGGATTTTCGATGTATTGCAATTTTTCGCATTTCCGGGTAGGCTTCATTGTTCAAATTAGAATGTTGCCGCTTGATTGTGACGCACGACGATTTTCTCCGTGCCAACGTCAAAACAACGTTACCCCACCGGACAAAATGAAGTTGGCACAACGTCAGTAAACAACGTCATGCCAACGGATGATATGCCGTTGTGCCAACGTTGTGCCAACGTATGCTTGCTATCTGGGGTGCTACTTACTCGAATTCCAATTGACGCAGACGCTGGCGCTGAGTAGCTGTGGAGAAAAGGAGACAACCATCAGTGACAGATTGCCCATTTAGGAGGTTATCACTGAAACTAGGCCTAGGAGGTAAGAATGTTTTTTTTTAATTATTTTTTAAAAAATGTTTACTGTCCCCATCTATTATATGAAAATGCGCTTAACGTTGTAACGATCTGAATTGCGTTGTATTGAGGCATGCTAGGCTATATTTTTAGTTGAAAATGCATCTCCATTTGCAAATAGCATTTTCATATTGCAATCAATCGTGAAATGCACAGCATGCACAGGCCTACTAAAGCCACGCGACAAAATGTTACCTGAGAATGAATGCACGTGATGTTTGCATGAACCACGCGACATTAGGTCAGTTTGGCCTAGGATTAGCCATAGCTAGGGCACTGGACACTTGGTGACTGTTTGACATGTGATAAGGTAAGATTTTTAATTATTGTCTTAAAATAAGGTTAGAAGACTAAGCTAAACTTGGTTACTTTTGTGTGAAGAAATGAAGAGTTTGGTTCCAAAACGCTATCTCCTTTTTTTAAAACATTCAGGTTATTTAATGTGTATTGTGTTGTTTTGATTGAGTAAAGATATATAAAATAACAACACCCAGTTACAGTTCAACTGAAATTATTTGGAAAACAAAATGTAAAAAAAAATATTTATGAAAATTCATTAAAATGGTGGCGTTTTGAAACTCTTCAAATGTAGTACATAGCTCGACATATTTTGTAGCCTATGCTACTTTGGAATAATTAAAATACATAGATATTTATGTTTTTGGTATAATACAGAAATATAAGCAACTGTTGTTGAAAGTCCCGAGTACCGCCATGTATAGGCTAATAGAAAATCGGAGAGATTTCTATTTTGGGTAGGACTTTTTGCCTCAGTATTTTCTGTCAGTCTAAAGCACAACTGATATTGCCATCTATGTACTGTAGGTAGCCTGCTTTGTTTAAAGATCGTTGTCTTTCAAAGAAATGTAGCTGGGCTTTGGATGATATAAAATCACGGTGTCTCTGCAACAAATGCGCATTAAGATTAAACGAGGTTGCATTTTTTGGTAATTGGTGGAGTAGCCTAGGCTAGGAACACGAAAATCAGTGGGGCTGTTAAAGCGTAACTGGCCAGAATGCATCCTAGGGTGTTTTTGTGAATGTACCCTAGTCAAACTTTAGTTTAAAAGCATATAGCCTACGTCCGAAGCGCCACTTTTAGCTTGTCGTCGTTTTCGGGTCAAATGGCTTTTTTAATGGAAATCGTAGGGGCACTACTATTTTGATACATGATGGCATCAAAATAGCTATTTTTAAAACACCAAGAAGGCTCGACACAACATGAAACTTTGATCGAAGTCATCTGTGTCTCTACACATGAACTTGAGCATTGTTTGTGTACACAGAGTTTACTAAAAGAAAGGTTTTTAAAAACTTAGTTTTTCTGCTCGCCGCCATCATGCCAGCCAAGGAGTGAGTTGTCCAAAACCTTTCTTTTTAGTAAACTGTGTACACGAACAATGTTCTCAATGCTCGAGTTCATGTGTAGAGACACTGATGATTCTAAATAGCTATTTTGACGCCATCATATATCGAAATAGTAGTGCCCATGAATAATACTTATCATAAATGCTCAAACATTGCTTCCTAGATAATGTGAATTCCAAGCTACAAAACTGAAGTAATTCTAAGGACTGACAATTATATGAATGTGATAAAGACAGGATTTGAACAGAAATATTTTACAGGCTTTTGGTTTTGGGACCCATTCTTGATTAAGACAATGTTTTAACAAAATAATCATTGTGAAGACATTGAGAGGCTTGGTATGTATTATGAGAACCATTTTGAGAGCTGTGATGACAAATAAACATGCTTCCAGTGATTATTTAAAAAGGGTATGAATAATTTTGGACATGCCATTTTTCATAAAAATGTTCAAAAAATATGAAAACTGATTCTACCACATTATCTTACAACATTTAGCCATGTAGAAGTGTCATTTTCAAACATATTGGTCAAGAGAAAATTAACATTAAATCAATATTTGCCAGGGGTATGAATACTTTTGTTCTTAACTGTATAGAATGTGTACTGTTGACAAAACATAATGCAGTTGGTTCCAAAGTATTCAACCAACGTGAAATTTTTCACCATGTTGTGGTCATCAATGTAGTCAAATACATACCATAGCTTTCTCCTGTGCTTTCTCTAATAACACATTCTCCACTCTCCTCAGATGTTCTTGTGTCTGAATTGGGAATGTGAATTCCTCTGGTAGAGAGGGCGCTGCTTGTGCTGGCTGCTTCTTAGCCAGGGCCTGGAGAAGGAGGGTGTTCTGGCGCACTTGCGCCTTTATCTCCTCCAAGGCCCTGAAAATTAGCTGGTCACGCTCTATAGGTAAGAAAGGTTTAATAGAAAAACAGAAACATTTCACATTGCTTTAGAAAGTGTTGTGACTTAAATGATTATGTTACACAAATGATATCATCAGTCATGTTGCAGACCAGCAAAATGTTTTGTACCGAATGTGTTTGTCACAGGCTGTGAGTAGGAGGTAGTGGGAGCACTCAAGACCGATGAAAACACCGGTGGTGGCTGGAGTACAGGCTGGAGTACAGGTAGCTGTTTGGAGGAGCCTGGTTTCGCAGGTGGTTTCACTGGTTGTTTCGCTGGTTGTTTTGCTGGTTGCTGGTTGGCGATGGAATGGCGTGGCTGAGGTAGAGCTTCAAACTGCTCCACCACTTTGGCAGAGGGCCTGCAGTATGACAACAGGACAACACCACAGGTATTAAAACATCAGTGAATCTTAGACTTTTGTTAATTTGTGTACTGTACGGTTCTTACATTCTAGGCCTTCTGAAACTTTCATCCTCAGAAGTGAGGGAGTCTTTCTTGGTGGCCCTCACCAGTTTCTTCCTGGCCGCTTCATAAGAATCTGTATTTGAGGGAAACATTTGTTAAACAAGGAACCATATTGCAGCATGTATAGAAATGAAATGAAGTTGCATTATGATGAATCATGTTATCTCTCTCTCTCTCTCTCTCTCTCTCTCTCTCTCTCTCTCTCTCTTTCTTTCTCTCTGTGTTTGTTTACAGGAGGGTCTCACCATATTTCTTCAGTACCCTGACAAAGAACTCCCCCCATGTCTCATCAGGATCCTCCTGATTCTGGACAGCCACCTTACCCCGTTGCATACTTTTGTATGGTGGCCAGAACGACACTTTTTGGTCGACACTCAGCCAGCTTGTGGGCACCACTTCAACCTCATTCTTTTCCGTAAATAGTACAATTGCGAACATGATCTGTAAACTGAAATGATGAACAGATGAACTTAGCTTTAACTAACTAAATTATTTATTTATTTATTTATTTATTTATTTATTTATTACTAACTAACTCATTTATTTATTTATTTATTTATTTATTATGTATGGTTCAGTCGGTATATTGCAAAGCCATGTTTGACAGGCATTGCAACCATTTTGGCATCAATGGTTTTCTCTGACAAAGCCACCACCTCTACAGACAGTCCTTGAACAAAAGCAATATTCAAATTGAGGGAGTCAACTGGGGATGTGAAAAACGACTGTCTGTTTAAAAATTTCCGTCCCAAAAACTGTGTGCAGCCATCAGCATTGAACATTTTTTCAATTCTGAATATGCTGTGCCCACTCAAAACTATGTTGTTAGGCGCATGGACTGATAAAAAGAATTTGGGACAGGTGTAGTGAGAGAGTAGACTGTGCAACACTGGACTGACATTGACTGACTGACTGACACTGCTGTTTAGTTTTTGTTCAGCGATGCGTTTTACAATTTGCTGCAAAGGTTGGTTTGGCTTTCTGATCTTTCTTTTCAGTTGATGCAGAAAGTTTTCGAAAGGAAAGGCAGAAATTCTCTGCAAGGGGCCAAATTTTCTGACATCGTCTGCCAGGTGGATTAAGCTATGGACATTGTACACAATGAAATCGCCATAAATCACAGAGAAGTTTTGGACAAAGACTCTGATCACCTTCTCGGCGTAATCACAGTATGTTTTTGACAGCTGTGGGCTGCATAGAATGGTTATGCCCACATGCAGAAGGAGGAAGTGATCGTACATAACATCAGGCAGTTCGTTTTTGAGAGCAATGGGACCCGTATACAAAAGAAATGTCCGAAATTCAGTTGCTTTCCAACGGTCCACCTCTGTTAGGGATCTCCCTCTTCTATTGAACTCTTTTGGCAAGCTTTTTCCAAGTTCCACTATTTTTTGTGATATTGATGTTATTGTTCGGTTGCCAATTCTTGTGGGTAGTGGGCCTCGCATCCACAACCAAATGAGCTTTCTCACTACTCCCAAACACACTAAGTGCATGTAATCGAGCACAAATTGGGAGACCATGCCAATGTTGATGTCAGTGAGGGGACTTTCACCATCCTTGTGGTGATCACTTTGTAATTTGGCCTTAAAGCTCTCGTCTGTACGTGGTGCCGCCATTGTCTCAGGGAAGTTTAATCTGTTATTGCACCAAACACCCTCCTGAACACACCTCTCGCAGCCGTAATACGAATTATGATATTTTATGTTTTTGAGGAATGCTCTTGCTGGTGCATCGCATACAAAGGCCGAAATGATTATTTTGTGATTTTGTTGGTACATAACACCACTTGAGGAGATGACTGACATCTCCTCCACAAAATCGGAGAGATACTCTGCCAAATTTGATGGTTTTTTAAACCCAGAGTATAATGCCACAACGAAGGGAATTTGGTCTGGGTCTTCTTCAATTAATGCCAATATTGGCCAGAATTGGTTATTGCTACTTTTAAAAAGTGGCATGCCATCAATATTGATTTGCAGGTGGAGTGTTTGAGCGATTGTTAGGGTGGGACTGTCCTGCATCCTCACCAATACACCTTTAGCTAATCCAAAATAGTGCATGGAGCCCCCTGCTTTTTCTTCCACCTCTATGCTTTTAGGAGTTGACAAAAGTGTCCGACCATCTTTTGGGAGATCTGCATCGGGCAGGTGTTTGTTAAGGACAGCAAGAAGACTTGAAAGATGGCTGATTGGTGTGTTTGTTTCCACTGCCCACGCCTTTAAATCGTCACGTAATTTAATGTTGTCATATTCCTCATCAGGACTGTCAATGTCAATGTCAAAGTCCTCGTCTTGCATACAGTAATCGATATTTTGGATTTCCTCCAGACCACAGGTGGCGCTTATGTCCTCTAAACTAGAGCTAGTACTAACGTTACACCAGTCTCCTCCATCACAGCTGTCTAACGTTTCCGTCCCTGACATGTAGGAGTCGGAGCCATGGTCGGAGCAGTCGGAGTCGTGAGTAACGCTAACTTTTTCCACATTAAGTGATTGTAGCATAGAGACAATGGCCTCTGTATTTTTTTTTGTATGCCGTCTTAAAGACCTTTTTGATAGCAATTTGTTGCTCTCTGCCATTATTGTGACAGACAATAGCGTAAAGTTTACTAGATAACTGTTAGCATCAAGCAAGCTATAGCAGCTAGCGATATAGCTAACGTTAACATAACCGTTTTCAGCTAACTTTAGCGAGCGAATCCGACTAACGCTAATTTACACAGTTATCGTTCTTGGTTTATGGTGTTGCGGTCTTGAAAGTGACCTTATAACCACTACTTTACCTGAATGTTGACCAAAACACCACAGTGTCTAATGTTAGACCAAAGTCTGTCGTTGGCGATCCCAGGTGAATTGAAAATCAGTTGATTTCAGTTAACTTTTATTCATACGCGCGCAGGTGTGTGTGTTACATCATAAGCACGAGAGCAACCTATATGTTCTATATTGTTGATGAACACAGTGGACCTTTTAACCTGTAATGTGTAGTGTAGCCTACAGTTTTTTTCTCCTACTCTCTCTGTGTGTGTGTGTGTGTGTGTGTGCTTTCAGACTCTGGAAAAATGTACTTATGAGGGCTTTATTTCCTTGAAGGTAACTATATTACACCCCCAGACACACACACATCAGTAGTCCTATGAGCTATGAGATGTCAGATTGTGTGTGTTGACACTGGAGGCACACTCACCTGTCTTATGTTCTTCAATGGAGGCTGAGGATGATGAAGACACTGTCTGTATGCTTGGAGTTGTGAGGGGAATTCTTGTAAACATGCACTACCAAAGTTTTAGCCTGATGAGCCAGACCTCACATCTTGATGTAGGACCATTCGCAGTGCTCAGTCCAAGGGGCGGGATAAACGGTTGTCTTTCAAATTCCCTCTGCACGCAATAGGATAGTGCTACAACCATGCATTTTCCCACCAGCGGAGCTAGTTGTTCAAACTTTTGCCAATTTAAACAAAGCTTAACTCGTGTCACGCTGTTCGCCAGCAGCAGCATCCATCTTCTTTGTTTTCAAGTAGCAGGGAATTCACGCAGAACAGTCGCAACTATGCCATCATTATGTTAAGTCCGCTTACTGATTCTATACACGATGTGATTGGCCTGACTGAAGTTGAATTTTTCCAACTCGCAAGCCAACGGAGAGTTGCTAGACTACCCTGGCAGCAAATTACATCACCTTGGCCGCTAGGGTGCGTCTAGATTTCTAGGCTACCAAAGTTTGGGATCACTTAGAAATTTCCATTCCACTCCATTATAGACAAAATACCAGCTGAGATCAATTACATTGTTTTTTTGTTTTTTTAATCAGTGCAACAGTTTTCAGGTTACACAGTATGCGCTTACATAATTGCAAAAGTGTTCTCTACTATTGTAGAAAGAAATGTCTTATCTCTAATGCAATATTTACATTGCCCATTATCAGCAACCATTCATCCAATGTTCCAAAGGCACATTCTGTTTACTAATATATAATTTCTCTGTTTCAGTAGCATCTGTTTCCTGTTACCAGCGTAACACAACACAGACTGTTTTTCTGCCGTGTATTCAGGGCACAGGCAGCTAGCGGATAGTGAGGCGATGTTTTAGCTTAGAAACTGCGTGACATGTCAACAACGTTTGTATTTACTTGTCACAGCCTGGCATACTGTGTTCATTATTCCATACATCTGATGTGTAGGCTAACTGCTGAACTATGAGGTCCGACAAGGGACCAGGGCTATAGGCTACAGTCAGGGCTACCCTGCTGAAAAAAAACAGCCTGACCAGCTTAAGGTGGTTTGCTGGTTGACCAGCTTGTTTGACCACCCTATGATGGTTGACCTGCTAGACCAGCAAAACTCATGCGACAACATAGCTTCGGCTGGTTTACCCAGCTTGCGATGGTAATTCAGCTGGTTTTGCTTGTCGTATCATCTCAAGTCATTTTAGCTGGTGTTGCCGGTCTACATTGCTGATTTATCTGGCCATGCCAGGTTATGTTGGTCATTCTAGTAAACCAGTATGACCGCCTTACACACACAGTATGCACTTACATAATTGCAAAACTGTTCTCTACTGTTGTAGAAAGAAATGGCTTATTTTTAATGCAATATCTACATTGCCCATTATCAGCAACCATTTATCCAATGTTCTAAAAGCACACTCTGTTTACTAATCTAATATCATTTCTCTGTTTCAGAAGCATCCATTTCCTGTTGTTACCAGCACCATGCCATGTATGTCGCTCTGCATTATCCACATGTACACTGACCAATCACTGACTTGTTTCTTGCTGGGCATTTTTTATAACAGTGATAAACATTAAAAACATGAAAAGCATGAATATTTCTTTCAAACAACACAACTTGTGGTGAAGTCAGAGTATGCTTCCAATCAATCATTACACAACAGTGAAAAAAGTTCAAAATATAGTTTTCAATATAGATCGACAGATAGATACTTTATTGATCCCCAAGGGGAAATTCAATTCAATAAGAACCTAGACAAGATAAATTCATATATTGAAATTGGTCAATTGTTATTTCCATTGAATATTTTTATTTAAGTACACCAAGTAAGTACAGAAACCACTGTAAATGTGCCTTTGGCCTATTTGATCCATGCTTGCAAATACACACACCTTCAGCTGTGTTGCTGTGTGTGTGTGTTAGAGGGTGATTGACTAAATAGCACCACTGTACATTGTAAAATGAGTGTGACAAACATGTAATGCAACTTTTTTGTTTGTTTTTAAAATCCATGCTATCTATTTCTCTGTCTAATGTATATTTTTTTGTTTCTATCTGGTCCATTCAGGTGCTCTCTGCAGCTCAGAATGAGATTGGCTGGGACTTAATGGCACGCTACTGGGAAAGTGATTACTCACTCATGAGTGAAATAGTGATCTCGTATACTGTGAAATGCCAGTATTAAATAAATGATGGGCTTGTAAACATTGGGTTTGTGTCATGGTTTTCAGCAACAAACATACTTTACATGAAACTGTAAGATGACATTCACTTAAATTGTGAGTTATTAGGGGGAAGGCTGAAATCATTTGACAAATTAACTTTGTCTAATACAAAGATTTACTTGTTTGTATTAGGTGTAATTGCAGTGGCACATTATGATACACATTTAAATAATGCCCAGTCAGACATAAGGAATTTTCTATCAGAAAAACTTTATTGGACCATGGCAGTCATATTTTATGGTGAGGTCACGGGCAACTCCAACTGAAATATCTGATGTTACATGATTAGTGCTTGGATCTCATCTAGCCTATAACCAGAAAGTTGGACATCAGTTCCACCATGAATAGCCTAACTGCTTAACAGTTATACCCATTAGAGTGGAACTTCTAATGGGTGAGCTATAGTATACTTTTTGTTGGAGTTGCGATAGCTTGACCTATTTGGGAAATGCACTCTTTTTCAGTGACTTCTGTGGGTATACTTAGTTACTTATTGGTCATAGGAATAAGTTGGCTACTGCTTTTCTTGATTGCATGTGGGAAAACAAATATCCTAGTCTTACAAACAGAAGCAGGTATGTATAATCTACACACCTATGGCTGAAAAAGTTAAGGTTCATTTAGCAAATGTTATTTTGTAGTATTAAAAAAGATTGTTTTATAATTTATCACGTAATTAGCACGTTTAAGATGATCACTGCAGTTGCAAACAGCCGGTCGGTGGACTGCCGTTGGCGTGACTGTGTTTCAACGTTGTAAATCCTCTTGTTTTAAGAGGCCTTTAAGACATCTCACAAAATTATCTCACAAATGCAATAAATAATAATAATAAATAATAAAACCCGAAATCTTGCGTTGTTGACATTCGCTGCAGTTGCAGCCAGTCGGTGGACTGCCGTTGGCGTGACTGTGTTTCAACGTTGTAGATCCTCTAAATATTTTTGTTTGACGCAGCTTGTCGCAGAACAATCCAACATTCTATAAACCAACATTCTATATACAATTGCTTGAGGCGCTGCGGTTGTTGTGACATTGTTTCAACGTTGAAATTCCACCTCCGACACTGCCAACCAATGGCAACGTTGTGACAACGTGTGCTTGCTATCTGGGTATGTTCTAGCTAGCTTAGGTAACAAGCTAACAAGCAAACAGCTCAACTTAACTCTATTCCTTCCCTACTATGAATCTAATATCATTAACTAGAACTAATAAACAGTATAGTTTAAAACGCGAGCACTGGATAGGTAATTAGTAGGTAACAATAGGTAATGGCAGCTAACTGGGCAGCTAACCGTCTCTGCTAACATTACGTGAATGCACTGCACATATAACGTGGGAAATACAAAGGGAGGAATGACTAGTCGGAAAACACAACAATTATCATTAATAATAATACTAATGATCACATTTTTATTAGTTCTAGTTAATAGTATTAGATTCATAGTAGGGAAGGAATAGAGTTAAGTTGAGCTGTTTGCTTGTTAGCTAAGTTAGCTCTTCTTTTTTAAGTGTTTCACCCAAAGATTGTTAACAATCTTTGTTTCACCTCTTCTGACTGTGGTGTTTACATGGATGTACCCAGAGCGGTATGTCCAGCGTTTCAGAATTAAAGAAGCGAGCTGATCGGCTGACTGGCCGTTCAGTAAGCAGTGCTGTGATTGGCTGTTTTGGGAAAATTTTTAAAAAAGTTTTGTACTTGTAAATTCGTTTCGTACCCGTATAGTGGGGGGCCTTAAGCACATAAATAGGTCGTTTCGCGCAATTTCTTCTAAAAGCGCCAAATTTGGCACAGATGTAGCTCAAGTTATACTGAAATGATTTAGCTAGGGCGCCGGAGCCACAGACCCTCGGGGCCAAGATGGCAGCCAATCCAATATGGCCGCTGCCCGAAAAGGGTTTCGACTAGCTTTTAACCACATGAGCAAATACAAACTTGATGTCTTTTTCAACTTAATTGATCATGGGAAACACATAGGAATGTTTATATTTATGACCCAGTATATCTGGACAGCTTAATCCTCCAATTCCAATATGGCCCCTGTCCAAAAAAGCAGTTTTGACTGTAGTTATTCCCCATTGTTTGCGCCAATTAATCTACAAGCACAAAATTTGCCATGGATGCAGCTGAGGGCATACTGAAATTATTTAGCGAGGATGCCGGAGTCAGTGGCCCCTGGGACCAAGATGGCTGCCAAATCCAATATGGCCGCCACCTGAAAAGGGATTACTGTAGGCTGCATATTTTGACCCAGATGTGATACAAATGTAAAATTAATAAATATTTCACCTTTTCTGGCTATGGGAAACACAATATATATATATATATATATATATTTATGATTGGGTATATGTGGACCCTCAAAGTCCCCAAATGCAATCTGGTGACTGTCCGAAAAAGGGTTTTGACTACAACTTTTGAACCGAATAAGCTACAGATGAAAACTATTTTTTTACCATGACCACACATTAAATGACCTAAGCTTTCTCAAAAAATAAGAGTCTGCTCTGACCCTTCTTTGGGGCAGCCGTGGCCTACTGGATAGCACTTCGGACTTATAACCGGAGGGTTGCCAGTTCAAACACCGACCAGTAGGAACAACTGAAGTGCCCTTGAGCAAGGCACCTAACCCCTCACTGCTCCCCGAGTGCCGCTGTAGCAGGCAGCTCACTGCGTCGGGATAAATGTGTGCTTCACCTCACTGTGTGTTCACTTTGTGCTGAGTGTGTTTCACTAATTCACGGATTGGGTTAAATGTAGAGTCAAATTTCCCTCACGGGATCAAAAGAGTATATATACGTATGTATACAGCCTCAGTGTTGTACCTCCAATACAGTTTATTGTCTATAAGAACACGCACATATTTGTAGTTCTCAACAACTTCCTCACCCAGTATTGAAATGGTATTTAGCTCAGGCCTGGCCCTACGAAAGTCCACCACCATTTCCCTTGTCTTAGCCACATTCAAGACAAGGTGGCTGTTTCTGCACCATGTCACAAAGTGGTCCACCAGTTGCCTGTACTCTGTCTCCTCACCATCACTGACACACCCCACAACTGCAGTCTGTGAACTGTCTGAGAACTTCTGCAGGTGACATGACTCAGAGTTGTACTGGAAGTCTGAGGTAGTGATGTAGTACTCGAGTCCGGTCTCGAGACCAATTTCTGCTTTCTCGGTCTCGTCTCGGACTCGTTCCTTCAAAGACTCGGTCTTGACTCGGTCTCGGACCACAGTGGGAGGAGAAAGACTCGTAATTTTAGACCGAGTCCTCGAGACCAACGCATTTTTTATGTTCATATAAAAAAACACACAACACATAACAACAATAATAATAAAATGCAATGTTGACCGGCATTATTTAAAAATGACATCCCATGGAGCAATGCAAAGATACTGCCGTCAGAGCCGTTTATTTATCTCTATGGCTCTGCTGCCGGTGAGTGTCTGTAGGTCAGCATAGTCCATATTAAGACGTTAAGACTGCTCCTCTAAACAATTCCCAATCTAGCTTAGTCTGTAGGCCTAATGGTTGATTTTTAACTGGGGTGATATTAAATTATGAATTTGAAAACTGACATGTTTTTATGGTCTTGGTCTCGACTCGGTCTCGACTCCTAAAGGACTCGGTCTCGACTCGGACTTGCTTCCTCAAAGACTCGGTCTTGACTCGGACTCGACTGTATTTGGAAACCAACAGACTCGGTCTTGACTCGGTCTCGACCCTTCAAAGACTCGGTCTTGACTCGGACTCGGCATAGGCGGTCTCGTCCCCATCACTAGTCTGAGGTGTACAGTGTGAAAAGAAAAGGAGACAACACAGTCCCTTGTGGTGCTCCTATGCGACTGACTACCTGTTCAGACACACACCCTTTCATTCTCACAACCTGTGCTCTGTCAGTCAGGTAATCAGTAATCCATGAAGTTGTGGAGGTGTCTACTTGCATCCTTCAAAGCTTGTCACGTGGCAGCATAGGCTGTATGGTGTTAAAAGCACTTGAGAAATCAAAGAACATGATCCTCACAATACTACCAGCCCCTGTCCAGGTGAGAGTGTGTTCTATGAAGCAAGTAGATTAAGGCATCCTCCACACCCACCTCTGGACGGTATGCAAATTGTAATGGGTCCATGTAGTGGTCACCTGTGGTCTCAGAAGATGACCAACAACAGTGTTTAGCCAACTACTTCCTTTCCTACCAACTTCCTTCCTAACCAGGTGTACTTTTTTCCATAAGTGTTTTGTTCTTATGACTACAATTGTGAGAGAGACCATGAGAATGAGAATTCATGAGAGAGCAAACAGTTATTGTGTGCACATCCCACCTTCTGGCAGGTGCAGGACAAATTAAAACTTACTCAATTGAAAAAATATAATGTCCGCAACACTGCTTTTGACTCCCATATATTTAATGCACAACAGGCAACGTTTCGACCCTGCTGGGTCTTCTTCAGGCAAAAATTCATGAGAGAGACCATGAGAATTCACTGTTGTTGTTTTTATGTTATTGCTGTTTTTTTGATATGCTAAGCAAACCTTTGAAGAGTTTTGGACAAATTGACTACATTATTCTGATTTGACATATTATACATATTGCCTTGCAATAATAATTGTGTCTTATTCCTTCTTATATGATCACATTTCAAAATGTATTCACCTGTGGTACATTGAAAGCATTTCACTTTTATAAGGAAATTAATCCACATTGAGAATAACCTTCAAAGTTGTGGTAAAAAAAGATTTTCAACCAAAGTCTTGAAAAGAATACAGGTTCCAGACTTACACAAGCATACATATAAAATATGCCAATGGACTTCCTGTGGTCAATAAACTAAAAATAGACACAACATCCTCATTTGTAGCGCATTTGGTTCAAAATTTGAAGCCAAAACCCTTTTTCGGACAGCAGCCATATTGAATTTAGGGAATTTGGGGGGTCCTGATGAACCCAATCATAATCATGTAAGTATTCCTATGGGTTTCCCATCATCAAAAAAGGTAAAATAGACATCAAGTTTGTATTTGTATCGCATCTGGCTCCAAAGCTATAGCCGAATCTCTTTCAGGCGACAAACATTTTGGATTTGGCTGCCATGTTGGTCTCAGGGACCACTGGCTTGGGCGGCCTGGCTAAATCATTTCATTATTCCCTCAGCTGCATCCGTGGCAAATTTGTTGCTTGTAGATTAATTTGCACAAACAATGGCGTGTAAGGCCCCATACTACAGCCGAAACTGCTTTTTTGGACAGCGGCCATATTAGAATTGGAGGAATAAGTGGTCCAGATGCACCGGGTCATAAATATTAACATTCCAATGTATTCACCATGATCAATTAAGCTGAAAAAGATATCAAGTTTGTATTTGTAACTCATGTAGTTCAAAAGTTATAGCCGGAACCCTTTTCGCGCAGCGGCCATATTGGATTTGGCCGCCATCTTGGCCCCAAGGGTCGCTGTCTCCGGTGCCCTAGCTAAATCATTTCAGTATTACCTAAGCTACATCTGTGCAAAATTTGGCGCTTTTAGATGAATTTGCGCGAAAATGTGCTTAAGGCCCCCCACTAGTAGATCTGTTTCATGTCTGTAGAAAACAGATGCGCACTTGCAAATGGAAAATCCGTGCGTGCAAAAATCGTTCGCAAATTCACAAAACTTTTTTCGACACAGTGACAAAACGGATTTGAAGATGTACAAACCATTTTTACATGCACAACATATTTTTACGCATACAAAGTATTTTTACATGTACACAAATATTTTTTACGAGCACAAAATATTCTTACAAGCACAAAACGTTGGTACAGGTACAGAAAACTTTTGGCGAGAATTTTATACCATAAATTAGCCTATGGCGATTTTAGTGTAATAGTACATTGTTTTCAGGACCCAAAATTACTGCAGTAATGACTTCTGAAAATTGTCAACCAAAGATTTTCTGATTCTTCAGTCTGAAAGGATTCCAAAAATATATAGTTTTACAAATACCCCAAAAAATTGAACGAACGAATTGGTCTGAACATAGTGGCCTTAACTAAATTTAACCCACGTAAACGGCAATATAGGCCCGCTATCCGTCAGTTATGCTTAAATCCCGTTTTTTAATGCTGCCTATAACATCCAGCTGAACTATAGTTATGAACAGTACTTTAATCATTTCCTTATTTCATTTTACCCACATATTTAATTTGCGGGAGTGCAGTGAATCATCGGTTTGTCCCGCACCCGCGAACGAACCTCTCTCATCCCGCCCGCTCCCGCAAAGAGCTTTCAAAAGTTGTCCCGCGCCGCACTCTTTTGCGTCGGGACCCGCGGGTCTACCGCGGGAGTGCAGACCTCTACCCCAGGCTTCTATAATCTTACGATCTCACATTTGAACGCTATCTCTCCACTCAGTGATGTCTGAGTGAGCGGCCTCGGAGACCAGGTTGTCCATGGAAAACTTCACCAAACCCTCAACAAAATCATCAATGTAAAACAGTATATACTTTTTGATCCCGTGAGGGAAATTTGGTTGCAATTAACTGCATTTAACCAAATCGGTGAATTAGTGAAACACACTCAGCACACAGTGAACACAGTGAGGTGAAGCACACACTAATCCCGGCGCAGTGACCTGCCTGCTTCAACGGCGGCGCTCGGGGAGCAGTTTGGGGTTAGGTGGCTTGCTCAAGGGCACTTCAGCCGCGGCCCACTGGTCGGGGCTCGAACCGGCAACCCTCCGGTTACAAGTCCAGAGTGCTAACCAGTGGGCCACGGCTGCCCCTCAAACAAGTCATCATAAATCATGTGTCAATAAAGCCAGTGCTCTCTCCTTGCCTTGTTTCCAAATATTTATAAAAATTTATATCAGAAATCTAGGAAACGACTCATACTAGTAACTTTAATCTGGTGAAGTGTCAAAAATAATGTCATATCTCCTGATTAAATGTCAGCCTAGGCTACATGTCTTGACTCTTGTCAATACGTCATCATAGTCCCAGTCTCTGTAATTGCATCATAGCCTAATACATGACATTCAATTTGAGCTACTCATCAGTGAATTAATGACTACTGCAAGGACCTACTACTAGGTATAATATTACTACTACTACTACTACTAATAATAATAATA
Organism: Alosa pseudoharengus; assembly: GCF_046254945.1. Taxonomy (NCBI): domain Eukaryota; kingdom Metazoa; phylum Chordata; class Actinopteri; order Clupeiformes; family Clupeidae; genus Alosa; species Alosa pseudoharengus. The sequence goes on from NW_027468640.1 coordinate 37,464,254, forward strand.
ATAATAATCATGGCAACTCAATGCTATTATGTAATACACATGGCTGTAAGCACTCATAGCAAGTTTCATGTCAAGCAACCAAAGATTTTCTGAGATACAGGGTCACTTCCTGGCAACTTCAACGCTGATTTTGATTGGCTTTGATGGGCAAAAGCTTTTGAATATCAATATTGTCTAATTCAGGGATATTCAGTGCATGCTTGGTCAGACATTACCTGATATTACTTTGACTGTGCAACTTTCAATTGTATTGGTGTAATATTTCATCATGATATATACTTTATTTGATAATTTATCTATACTTTGACTCAAGTAATGAATTTATGTTCTTTGTTCTTCCAACTCAGAGAATTACAAACACACACTCAACACAACACAAAGCCATACACCAGACCAAGTAATATCATAAAACATGGAGTTTATTATGTCCCAAGGCATGGTTCACAAGGCAAAATTAAAACAATTCTTCAGCAGTGTGATTTCAGTTACAGCAGGTCTGGTTCACTGGTTGTGTGTGTGTGTGTGTGTGTGTGTGTGTGTGTGTGTGTGTGTATGTGTGTGTGTGTGTGTGTGTGTAACTGACTGCCACCATCCTTAAAATGGGATCTGACGTGCTCACTTCCAGCCACATTTTCACAAACAAGTCAATTCGGTGCAACCTTACAGATTATGACCCCACCCCCACCAATGATGCCGTCCATGTGGATTGGCTGATCCTCCCAGCTTGGAAACTGCCAATTCACATAGAAAACATACTCTTCTGTCCACCAGTAATATGGCAGCTAATTGGCTTGTTTATGAAAATGTGGCCGGAAGTGAGCCATTTGGCTCCAATGTGGCAGCCAACCATGATGCTAACTTGCTGAAGCTAACTCTCCAAATCCTGACCGCCTGATCTGCTCTGACTCAGGTGTTGTACTTGGTAATGTATTTGTCGGTGGTGACACGGATCCATTCATAGTAGTGCGCCACCTGGCTGTAGACGCCGGGGTAGCCCTTTTGGCCACAGCGCTCGCCCCAGCTCACCACGCCCCACACGTACGACACGCCGCTGGGGTCCTGACACACCAGAGGGCCCCCGGAGTCCCCCTGGCAGGAGTCCACGCTGCCCTCCACATCACCTGGACACACACACACACACACACACACACACACACACACACACACACACACACACAGGTGAGACAGAACACAGCTGACACAGTCTCCATCAAACATAACATGACACCCTCAGTAGGGATGACACTGGACTGACTACAGACTACACATGGAGCCAACTAGGAGAACCTTGCTAGGAGTCCACGTGACATGACCCTTCAGATTATGCATGTAATAGTGTCTGTCTGAATTAACATCATGAAAATGGGTGTGACATTGTGGTAGGACAAATTAATGCGGGAAGACTCTTGACACAGCGTAGACATTTGGAACATCTGGAATAGAGTGCACAAGCTAGGCATAAAAAACAATGTCTGAACTCTATTTAGCTACGTCTGAGTTTGTGATGTGAATTTACATCGAGTGCACCCACACCTGAATCACTGCTTTCATTTCTAAGCCTAGTCATGATGATGCACGTCCAATGCACTCCCAAAACTAACTGACCAATGGTACAGCTTACATGGCAAGTAGTTGCCTAACAGCATCAATAATCTATCTAGCCATTGTGAATTTAAATTGCCATGAAAGGCTGTGTTTTGTCATTGTGCGTTTAACTGTCACTTAATAAAAAAATTTTTTCCTGATTTGAGTGAATCACTATTAGGCTAGGCTACTTGGTGCAATTCCATAGCACTGCCACATTTCAGCGCTATTAGGTACCATGGCATGGATACTGATTCATGCCTGCTCCAGACTAGGTATAGAAGTTGGGCTGCGCCTTCGTGCTGATGCAGGGCTTTCCTTTAACTCATTGTAGTGAAAGCTACCTGAGACTACCTTTTGTGTCCGGTCAATCTCATGATGCATTGTGCAGTGATCTATTTGTAATTATCCCGACGCATGCTATTGGAAGATGACACCGGTGAGTCGCAGAGTGAATGACACACAATGACAACAAGGCACCAGAGAGTCTAACAAGTCAGCCTCAGGCTACAGCGCCCGTACCATATACGGGTCCAAGTGCCCACGGGGACCCAGGTTCGAATCCGACCTGCGGTCATATCCTGATCCCACCCCATCTCTCTCTCTCCCACTTACTTCCTGTCTATCTTCACTGTCCTATCGGAATAAAGGCAAAAAGCCCCAAAAATATACTTGAAATAGGCTCAAACAGCCAGCCAGATGGCCTCACCTGCACACATCATTCCCGGACGGTAGCGGCCTGGATAATGCTCATGGCAGTTTTCGATCAGTGCCACATTAGCCCACAGCAGCTTGTTCTGGGCATTGCCCTCTGTAGAACCACAAGAATAACTATGTTAGTAATCAAAGTGTTTAGATTGAAATAATATATACAGACATCCACATATGTATTTATGTATTGTATGTTTATGTATATGTACTGATATGAATGTGTTTGTGTGTGTGCATATACACACATGAATTAATACATACAGTACATATATTTTTTTTTGTTTACACATTTCATGTATTATCTCTTAATAGTTACAAAAATTTATTTTTAAAAGGCTCAGGTGATGAATGACCTCTGTCCCTCCCCCATCCAGAAATGGTGCAGTTGTGTCCAGGCTGGAACTGCTGGACGGACCATGGCACACAGACAGCCCGGATGGCAGGGTTCTCACGTAGGCACTGGTCACTGCCACCCAGCAATTTAAGCTCCAGCAGGGCGATGTCGTTCTCATAGGTTTTGGCATTGTAGCCGTAGTGGATGTGCACCTTCTTGACAAAGGCGATGTCTGTGGTGTCAATCTTGGACCTCTTCATCCACAGGGAGAACTTCACACGGAATGACTCAGGCTTGGGTCTGTAGGGAAGGGTGGCTTAATCTACATAAACTACTCTTTATATTTCCCATAGACACAAAACTACCACCAGACTGCAGACTTTAGACTCCAAGACATCACATTGTCATTTTTTTTTAATCAATTCTAATCATTGATGTGATTACAATTTCTAACTTACTGCATTGATTTTAATGGTAAGAACGTTTCTAAATTAGTATTAGTTATTTCGTTATAATTAAAATTGTTATTAGCATAATAATTATGTTCTGGTTCTGGTTCTATATGTGTGAATGGGAGTGTACATTATGACTAGTGTGTTTGCGCGTGTGTGTGTGTGCAGTGTGTGTGTCCTCATGTGTTAGCAAGGAAGTTACTCAGATAATCAGTGACTGTGTTACAGTGACATCACAGTTTCAGTGAGGCATCAGGGTGTTACCTGACACAGTGAGCAGCGGTCAGCACCCAGCAGCCTCCCAGGTATGCCCCTCCACAGTTGACCTTCCCCTCCTCCTGAATGGCCACCTGCCACTGGATCTGCGTCTAGGGTTCAAAGGTCACAAGATGTCAGTGCCATCTACTCCTATGCTGGGTGAGGTGTGGATTTTAGGGTTCACTGCAAGGTAAATCCTTAAAGGGCTGATCCATAGTCTACGGAAACTAGGCAAATGCTATCTCACCGAGCTACGCAAGAAGGGTTTGACACTTACTTGCATTGTAATGTGTGTTGTCCAATATTTTGTAATGTGACGCAAGCGCAATTTATTTATTTATTTTTTTTAAGTATATTTTTTTGGGCTTTTTATACCTTTAATTATAGGACAGTGGAGATTGACAGGAAGTGAATGGGAAAGAGAGCAGGGGTGGGATCCGGAATCCAAACTATTGTATCCGCATAGTTTGCGTAGATTATGACACGGCGCCTTGTCGCAAGACTTTTACTTATGCATACATTCTTACTTATGCATACATTCTCATATCAGAATCACATCAGTATGCTGATGCATACACTGTATATAGGATACATTTATCAGGTGGTTCCTGCTACTCATATACAGTTAGACTCGTACGTTTTTGAATCCATGTTCAAAAAAAGTTGACTAAAAAGAGGGATATAAAATCACCTTTTGGAAATTGATCTTAATGCCTTGAGTAAAAAAATGAGGAAATAACCAACCTTTAAGGACACAAATTTTCTGTGTGAATGAATAATGTATCATAAATAAATAATGTTCTTCCTTAAAATACAGGGGTCATAAGTATATGCATTATGCACCCCAATGTTAAATTCCCATAGAGGCAGGCAGATTTTTATTTTTAAAGGCCAGTTATTTCATGGATCCAGGATATGCATCCTGATAAAGTTCCTGATACCTAGAGATCGCCATGGTTTTATTTCAGTTAGCCTAATAGCTGGTTTGACTTGCATTGAGAGATGATCTTATGGAAAGTACCCCATTCCAATCATGAGATATGGTGAAGGGTATGTAATGATGTGGGGCTATTTTAATTCCAAAGGCCAAGGGAACTTCATCAGGATGCATAGTATCCTGGATCCATGAAATAACTGGCCTTTAAAAAATAAAAATCTGCCCCTATGTGAATTTAACTGTATTTTAAGGAACATTTATTTATTTATGATACATTATTCATTCACAAAGAAAATTGGTGTCCTTAAAGGTTGGATATTTCCTCATTTTTTTCTGATTTCCAAAAGATGATTTTATATTCCTCTTTTTAGTTAACTTTAGCATGGGTTCAAAAGCGTATGAGCCTAACTGTATGTGTATATGCACACACACATACAGTAACAAATGCATTCCTGCTCAGTCCAGTCTGGTTATGTGCTAGCTCACCGGCGTGGTCTCCTGGCCGCCCACAACTCTCTTCCTCCTCGTCCTGCCGTAGTCACTGGCTGGCGGGTTGTAGTCCATGTTGGGAATGCCGCACTGTAACACCTCCAGAGAGTCCCGTTGCCGCTTCAGCTCTGCAGAGATGCAAAATTAAGGATAAAGGTGTATTAGTGATCGCGTATGTCTGTTTACATGCATCCATTTCATACCACTGCAAAACGTGCCATGTGCGCTAAACGTGTCTTCCTTATCATGTGTACTGTGCTGTGTGTGCTCTCCACTGTGCTAGCACCATCCAGTCAGTCTTCCTGTCAGGCTTTGGGGCAAGGTTCAATTAAAGCATTTCATGGTATGGTATACCTATATGAGCCAAGGAGAATACTTAAAGGAACAAGTGTGAAATAAGCAGAAGGATAAGGCCTACTCTCTACTGGAAATCATGGCATAGAAATCATGTATAAAAATGAGTAAGTGAGTAAACTTGTAAACTGTGAAAGGTGCATTTCCCTAGCTGCATAGGATTTGCAAGAAACAACCCTGGTATTCTATATAACACAACTCTCTTTTAGGGAGAATGATTAGCTGGTTCGGTGGACGTTAGTTACCTTGTTTAGGCTCAGAGATGGTGACTGGCTCTGTGAACAACACAAGGTAAGTTAGAGGCACAGGGGCAAGTTGCTGATCCTAAATTTGAGTGTGCGTGTGTGTGTGTGTGTGTGTGTGTGTGTGTGTGTGTGTGTGTGTGTGTGTGTGTTTGTGTGTATGGAAATGAGCTCACTTGAGAGCTGATTTTCTTTGAGCAACTTTTCTGTTGTCTCTTGAGCCTCATCATCTCCCCCGAGACAATCCCTGATTCCGTCTCCAACAGCATGAGGAGGGAGACACACGTTGGACTGGCAATGGAAGGCACCACCACGACAGGCTGGCAGTAGGCGAACACACACAGAAACACATATTGTAGCTCAGCTATTGTAACATTCAGCTATATAATTCATTATTAATCCCCAAATGGGACACATGCATACACACATACACACACCTTTACAGCACATCTCATCACTTCCATCTTCACAATGATTTACTCCATCGCATGTGTCACTGAGTTTAGCGCACTGTCCGTTTGCACATAAGAATTCACATTCTGTAGGCCCATCACCTGAAAAGACAATGGACACATTACTCTCAGTACTGTATGTGTGTGTGTCTGTGTGTTTATGTATAATGTATAATTCTGTGTGAAAGGGTAACTGTAAGTATTTATTTGTATGTGTGTGTGTGTGTGTGTAGTGTGTGTGTATGTGTGCATGCTTGTATAGGTGTTTGTGAGTGTACAGTATGTGTGTGTCTTCTGACCTGCATCTTCTGTTGCACAGTGGACCGTTGCAACACTGTGTTGGGAAGTGAGCGGTTTCATATCACCATAGATGTTACACTCGGCCAGTGAGTACTCGTGCCCTGTGCACTGCACCCTCACACACACATCAGGCAGACTAGTGTCCTCGCTCTGAACCTCTGAGAACATCACGCTGCCCAAACTTCTTGCTTTCTCAGACCTGATAAACAGGGCATCGTTATGATGAATAAAGGATTACACTGGCACCTTTTACAGACATGTTAATGAGTGTGTGTTGTCCTCATAAATAAAAGCATACATGCAGACATGGTGGAGAGCTATTGTGTGAGGGAACACTTCATTACATAATGACTAGATTATAAACCCAGCAGTGATCATGTAGTATTATCTAATTAATGGATTGATGGTAACGATGATGAGGATGATTGATGAGTCATATTATTTGATTGGCTACTTGTGGCAGAATACCTCTGGTCACGACACACCACATTGGCGGCAGCCATGTTCCAATCCTCAGCACACACCAGAGCATGCTTGGAGATGCTAGGCAGCTTCACCTCAATCACCTGCTTATCTGTCTTCACAAATGTGCTGAAGACATTGGTAACTACACACACACACACACACACACACACACACACACACACACACACACACACACACACACACAAAGAACAAAGGGAGCTAGATAAGTAATCAGTCATCTTCATTGTCATAGTGACTTGACAGTAAACTGAAATCCTCACTGGCCTCATGTTGTAATTGCACATACAGTACTGTATATAGATATGCATGCATTTATAATTTGATAGTGTGTGCATACTGTATGTATGTATGCATGTATGTATGTATGTATGTATGCATGTATGCATGTATGCATGTATGTATGTATGTATGTATGTATGAATAATGAACTATGCGTATGACAATTGTGCTCATACCCTGGCAGAATTTGTTAAATATTTGTCAGTTTTTGTTGCAGATTTTGTTTAGGCATTGTGGTCAGGTGAAGCAGTTCAGCGCGTAATTTTGTGTGCCCATTTGAAATAATAATGATAACTGAAATCAAATGGTCCTAAGCAAATTTGATTTGCTAGATTTGCACAGAGTTTGCTGGCTACTGATCCACGGGGAAAGCAAAAAAGCTGTGAAAAGATTTGCAACAAAAGGTACTTGAACAGTATTTAAATCAGGAAAAGGATTTAAAAGGATATCCAAAGTTTTGAAAATACTAATCAGTACTGTTCATACTGTTGAGTATGACAAAGAAGTGGATAATTAGTGGTTCAGTTGATAGCAAGCCACGTTCAGGCAGACCAGCAAAGATTTCGACCTCAACTGTCAAGAAAATTGGTCTGGATGCAAAGACAAACCTTCAAGCTACTTCAGCTGAAATATAAACTGCACTGCAAGAAAGCGGATTGACAAAACAAAAATGGGCTGCACTGTAGGGTTGTCAGAAAAACGCTATTACTGCACTGAAAGCTGGACATGGGACGCATTTGGACTTTGCAACATGACAATAATCCAAAGCACACAGCCAAGTTGACCCTTCAGTGGCTACGGCAGAAAAAGGTTCTGGAGTGGCCATCACAATCTCTTAACCTCAATATCTTTGGGTCACTTTGGGGAGATCTCAAATATGCAGTTCATGGAAGACAACCCAAGAATTTATGGGACCTGGAGGCTTTTTGTCAAAAAGAATGGTCGAGTTTGTGTGTTCCTTGATGGGCAAAATAAAGGTCCTCTACACACTCTCACAAAAGACCTCAAGCAGTCACTGATGCTAGAGGGGGCGATAGACAGTATTAAGAATGGGGATCATTTCATTATGTTCTTTATTGCTATGGTGTCTAGTGATTGCACTATTCAGCCATGCCGAATTCCATTGCAAAATATGCCTGATCGCTTATGTTAAAAGAATGGCACACATTTTACATTGTTGGGTTGGGTGTGTAAACTAATGAGCACAACTGTATGTACTTTGTGTCTGTGTGAGAGTGAGTGTGAAAAAGAGAGAGAGAGAGAGAGAGAGAGAGAGAGAGAGAGAGAGAGAGAGAGAGAGAGAGAGACTCACCACTGCACTGGTCACCAAAGTGGGAGAAGACCTTCTTTCTCAGGCGGCAGCTGGACGCCATGGCCTGGCAGTGGGTGATGTACCTCCGTCCGTCATGGCCACAGGCGGTGGGCCCGAGGCGCAGGCACATGTAGGGCAGCTTGCACACGCACACGCCGTCCACGCAGCGCATCCAGGGCGGGCAGAACGCCTTCACGCACGACTGCTGAGTGAACTTCTGCCTCAGGCACTCCTTAGGTCCCAGGTAGTCGTCCAGGAGGATGGGCCTGGTGGTGGGGAGGGGGGTGGTGGTGGTGGGGGCCTGGGGGGTTGTTGGAACTGGAGCTGAGGGGGTAGTGGGCTCAGGCACAGGTGCATGGGAAGGTGCCGGCATAGCAGTGGCTTTGGAATCCTGTATTACACATTAGAGTTAGACATTCAATTCAATGTGCTTTATTGCCATGGCTGTTAAAGGTGCTCTAAGCGATGCCACGCTAAAACATTTTATGTAACTTACTGCAAACAGCACCTAACCAACCGCTAGCTGTCTGTGTCCTGAATACACTGTAAAAAAAACTGCGATGTCTGTGGACAGACCAGGCTCCAAGAACGGCAACAAAAACAACCTGGGCAAACCTAGCCCATGAAAACATAACAAACTGTTCCAGCAAATCACAGACGAGATGCGCGTTTAGGAGAGTTTCAATTGCATGGAGGCAGCACGGGAAGGGGGGGGAGGAAGTAGCGAGCTAGCTCTCTGTTTTGTTTGAAAGTCACGTTGCCCAGCATCGCTTAGAGCACCTTTAAGGCACAAATGGCATTCAAGTTTGTGTTGGGTTTTAGTGATTTGATTCCAATATGTAATATTTTCTTTTTGACGGAAATTATTATTATTAGGTGCGATTTTCTTTGCGAATCAAATTGTGTCAGATTATTAGGTGTAAGATTACTATGTTTTATTAAAAATTGGCTAATCAAATTGTGTCAGATTATTGGTGTAAGATTACTATGTTTTATTATACATTGGCTAATGAAATTGTGTCAGATTATTGGTGTAAGATTACTATGTTTTATTATACATTGGCTGACAGGACAGCAGTATCAATATGCATACAATGTTGCTATGGCATCTAATATTAAGAGCGCTGTAATGACATGGTAATATAAAAATGGTAATATGACACTGTTAGATTAATTAACGTTTCAAATAACATCTTAAATATGTATGTCATAGTTACTGTCATGAGCATTCTCTCTCCCTGGTAACAACCTTAATTGAATTCAATTCTCTGCCACTCTGCTCACTCTCTCTCTACTCTGCCTAACGAGCTCCACCTGGCTCTGCCCCACTCTGCTCTAATTACTCTGCCAGCTGCACTGCATTTCTCCACTAACCTCTCCCAGTATATAAAGCCCTGTTTTTCAGCCAAGCCCTGTCAGATCGTCTTCAAACCTGGACCAGTAACCTGCCTGTCTGTCTACTCTCTGACTCTTACCTGTGATTCGGATCCATTCTTGACTGCCTCCCTGTTCTACTGCCCCGGTTATCCCGACCTGCCTTCCGGATCTTCTCGATTACTCTCCGATCTTCAGCCCCCCCGGTAACTCGAATCTGCCTCCTGTCTCTCACCACGTTTAGTGCCTAGCCCTGGTCTGTACTACTGCCTGCTGTTCATCTTGCTGTTGTGTGTGTGTTCCCCCAGGCCTCCGACCACCAGACGAGTGAGCCCAGACGCGTCACCACCCTCAGCCCGAGACGCCGCTCGATCACTGGGGGACACACACACTCAGTACCTTGGACTGGAACCCCTGACACCCCTGGCACTCCTAGCACCCCTGGAACCGGAACCTCCAAGACCTCACGATTCTCTCACTCCTCTTCCCCCCCTGAACCCTTCAATAAAAAGACTCTGAATTTGAACTTGCTCTCTTGGGTCGTCTTCTGTCCGTGACAGAACGATCGATCTGACCATCATGGACCCAGCGCACTCCCTGACCACTATGGCGGAAGAGCCCGAGATGTCTGCCCTACAGCGACTGGAACGCACTGAGGGAGACATCAATCGGATGGCTGGCGACATCGCTTCCCTTCTCCAGCTAGGCAACCAACAACAACAGCAATCCAACCAGCAGCAACAACAGATCCAGCAGCAACAGCAACAGCTTCAACAGCAGCAGCAACAGTTTCAGCTACAACAGCAACAGTTCCAACTGCAGCAACAACTGCTAGCCCAAGCCCTGCAACTACTCTCAAACCCGGCTACTCCACCTGCACCCACCCCTGGTTCTTCTGTTCCTGTACCACCGGCAGTGCTGCCACCAGATCCCCACGCTCCTGAACCAAAGATTGGGAACCCGGAACGTTTCGATGGAAACCAAAAGCAAGTAAGACCATTCTTGAGCAGCTGCCGAATCCAGTTCGCACTACAGCCCAGGACCTTCTCAACGGAGGGAGCCAAGGTGGGGTATGTCATCACCCATCTCACCGGCCGAGCTCGGTTGTGGGGAACGGCGGAATTCGACCGGCAAACCCCAGCCTGTGTCTCCTTCAGTGCCTTTGAGGAGGAGATGTTAAAGGTCTTTGATCTAGGCTCGCCAACAGCCGAAGCGTCACAAGCTCTGCTCACCATCCGTCAGGGCAATCGGACAGTGGCAGACTTCTCCATTGACTTTCATACCCTGGCCAGTCAAAGCTCGTTTAACTCAGAGGCACTGGTGCAAGCCTTCCTCCACAGCTTGGCGGACTATATCAAAGACGAGCTTGTTTCTCATGACCCGCCCTTAACGCTTGATGCCGCCATTGACCTTGCCGTCCGCATTGACCGCCGTATACAGACCCGGAGGAGGGAGAAGGGGCGTCTCAGTCAACCTGCCATCCGCACTCGGGTCGATACCTCCTCTGTCCAGCCCCTGCCTGTCAAGTCCCAAGGCCAACTCAATCAGCCTGAGGCCATGGAGATTGGCCGTGCCTCTCTGACTCCCGAGGAGCGTCGGCGCCGTCTAACCTCCAACCTTTGCCTCTACTGTGGTGGTGAAAATCACTGTGTCGCCACCTGTCCGGCAAAAGCCGCAGCTCACCAGGTGTAGGGGAGATCCGGGTGAGCTCAACAAATCTTCAGTCTCCCTCCATCCGAAAACCCCTGCTTCATCTCCGCCTTCAGCTTTCCGACACGACTCATACATTGGCCGCCCTTGTGGATTCTGGAGCCGAAGCAAACATCATGGACCCTGAGCTTGCACGGCAACTGGACGTGAACCATCATCAACTGACACAACCCATTCCTGCACGAGCCCTGGATGGACATCATCTGGGCACGGTCACTCACATCTCAGCCCCTGTGACAATTCTGCTGTCAGGAAACCACCAGGAGTCCATCCAGTTTCACCTCCTACACTCACCTGGCCAACCACTCATTCTCGGATACCCGTGGCTCCGTCAGCACAACCCCCACATCGACTGGGAGACAGGAACAGTCCGTGCGTGGGGAAGGAGTTGTCACCAGACCTGTTTAAGGGGGGCCACCCTGCCCGTTCACCGGGAGAGATCTGGCGCTACCCCCGACATATCCAATGTTCCGACCTGTTACCACAGCCTGAAAGAGGTGTTCAACAAATCCAAGGCGACATCTCTACCCCCACACAGACCCTATGACTGCGCGATTGATCTCCTGCCTGGCACAGCACCTCCCAAGGGTCGTCTTTATTCACTGTCAGCCCCGGAAAGAAAGGCCATGGAAGACTACATTAATGACTCTCTTGCCGCCGGGATAATCAGACCGTCTTCTTCCCCCGCAGGAGCGGGATTCTTCTTCGTCGTTAAGAGGGACGGTTCTCTTCGTCCATGCATAGATTACCGGGGTCTGAACGACATCACGGTTAAGAATCGCTACCCACTGCCCTTACTTTCGTCTGCCTTCGAACTGCTGCAGGGAGCCACCGTATTCACGAAGCTGGACCTTCGCAATGCCTACCATCTGGTGCGGGTGAGAGAGGGAGACGAGTGGAAGACTGCGTTCAACACATCAACCGGCCACTATGAATACCTTGTCATGCCATTCGGCCTCACCAATGCCCCAGCAGTTTTTCAAGCCCTAGTGAATGATATCCTCAGGGACATGCTAAATACATTCGTTTTTGTGTACCTTGACGATATTTTAATATTCTCAAAGACTCTGTCAGAACACACGCACCATGTCCAGTTGGTCCTGCGCCGCCTGCTGGAGAACTCTCTTTTCGTGAAGGCAGAGAAGTGCGAGTTCCATGCCAAGACCGTTTCATTCCTGGGGTATGTGGTGACCGAGGGCAGCATTCAGATGGATCGATCTCACGAAGGTGTCGGCTGTCACGTCCTGGCCAGTCCCTGAGTCTCGGAAAAAGTTGCAACAGTTCCTGGGCTTTGCGAACTTTTATAGGAGGTTCATCCGAAACTATAGCACAGTGGCTGCACCACTCACGGCGCTAACCAGCACTAAACAACCGTACCAATGGACAGCAGCTGCTGATAAGGCCTTCAATAGCCTCAAGACACGTTTCACTTCCGCTCCCATCCTCCAGATGCCAGATGCAGCAAGGCAGTTTGTGGTGGAGGTAGATGCTTCGGACGTGGGAGTGGGTGCAGTGCTTTCTCAGAGAACAGCCGAGGATGGCAAGATGCACCCCTGTGCCTTCTACTCCCGTCGGCTAACCCCAGCCGAATGCAACTACGACATTGGGAACCGCGAGCTGCTGGCCGTCAAGCTCGCCCTTGAAGAATGGCGGCACTGGTTAGAGGGGTCAAAGGAACCATTCGTAGTGTGGACAGACCACAAAAACCTGGAGTATATCCAAACAGCCAGGAGGCTGAACTCCCATCAACAGCGGTGGTCTCTGTTCTTTACCCGCTTCAATTTCACGCTCTCCTACCGCCCGGGATCTCGCAACATCAAACCTGATGCCCTTTCCCGGATGTTTCAGAAGGACGAGACCACCGCCATGCCAGCCCCCATTCTTCCCAGCCACTTTGTCGTAGCGGCCCTCACCTGGGAGATCGAGAAGCAGGTCATGGAGGCTCTTCGGAACCAGCCAGGCCCAAGCACCAGCGCCCCCAACCGTCTGTTTGTTCCAGCAAATCTCAGGTCACCTGTGATTCAGTGGGGGCACGAATCCCGTCTGGCCTGTCATCCCGGCATCACTCGCACCCTTCATCTGGTCCGCCAGCGGTTCTGGTGGCGGCGGATGAGACGGGATGTCCAAGAATTCATCCGAGCTTGTCCCACTTGTAACCGAAACAAGACCCCCAACCAGCCTCCTGCTGGGTTGCTGCAACCCCTACTCGTACCCAAGCGGCCCTGGTCCCACGTTTCACTGGACTTTGTTACGGGTCTTCCGCCCTCTGACGGACACACAGTCATCCTTACCATTGTTGACCGCTTTAGTAAGATGACCCACTTCGTGCCTCTTCCTAAACTACCCTCTGCTAAGGAGACCGCCCAGGTGGTCCTGGAACATGTGTTTCGTATCCATGGCCTACCCCAGGATATAGTGTCAGACCGGGGGCCGCAATTCTCAGCAACCTTTTGGAAGGAGTTCTGTCATCTCCTTGGGGCCACCGCCAGCCTATCATCTGGATTCCACCCGCAGTCAAACGGCCAAACTGAACGCATGAACCAGGAGCTGGAGAAGGCACTGAGGTGCGTGGCCTCCCAAAATCCCCGGGCCTGGGCTCAACACCTGCTCTGGGTGGAATATGCCCATAATTCACTCACCAGTTCCGCCACCGGGCTCTCCCCCTTTCAGTGTGTCTACGGGTATCAACCCCCACTGTTTACCAGCCAGGAGGCGGATGCCACCTGTCCGTCTGCTCTTGCGTATGCCCGCCGCTGCCGCCGCACTTGGGCCCAGGCTCGCACTATGCTCCTGAAGTCTGGAACCAGCTACGCCGTCGGTGCCAACCGACGGAGGGCCCCAGCACCTACTTACCGGGTTGGTCAGAAGGTCTGGCTGTCTGCCCGGGATCTGCCGCTGCGGGTTGAATCACGAAAGCTGGCCCCTCGCTTCATTGGTCCTTTTCCTGTGCAGAAAGTCATCAGTCCAACGGCGGTTCGGCTTCAGTTGCCCACTTCCATGCGGGTCCATCCCACCTTCCACGTCTCCAAGGTCAAGCCGGTCCATGAAAGTCCCCTGGTCCCTGCATCTCCGCCGCCGCCTCCTCCGCGCCTCTTAGATGGCGGTCCGGTCTTCACCGTCCGGCGGCTGCTCCGCTCTAGGCGACGGGGTAGGGGTCTCCAGTACCTCGTTGACTGGGAGGGATATGGTCCGGAGGAGAGGACCTGGATCCCGGCCAGGAGGATAGTGGACCGGACCCTCATCACTGACTTCCACCGACTACATCCTGATCAGCCTGCAATCCGTAGGGGCCGTCCCAGAGGGGTCCCTAGCCGTCCTGCCCGCCCGGCTTCCTGTCCTGTGCCTGACCCTGATCCTGTCTCAGTACCTGTCCTGTCTCCCGACCGTGACCCTCCAGCTCCTTCTGAGGATGAGGAGGTTCACTCGGACCGCTCGGAGGAGTTCTGACCCGCCGCCTGCTCCCCTCCACCCTCCCGGCATGATGTTGTTCTTGGGACTTCTGGGGCCGTCCCTTAGGGGGGGGGTCCTGTCATGAGCATTCTCTCTCCCTGGTAACAACCTTAATTGAATTCAATTCTCTGCCACTCTGCTCACTCTCTCTCTACTCTGCCTAACGAGCTCCACCTGGCTCTGCCCCACTCTGCTCTAATTACTCTGCCAGCTGCACTGCATTTCTCCACTAACCTCTCCCAGTATATAAAGCCCTGTTTTTCAGCCAAGCCCTGTCAGATCGTCTTCAAACCTGGACCAGTAACCTGCCTGTCTGTCTACTCTCTGACTCCTACCTGTGATTCAGATCCATTCTTGACTGCCTCCCTGTTCTACTGCCCCGGTTATCCCAACCTGCCTTCCGGATCTTCTCGATTACTCTCCGATCTTCAGCCCCCCCGGTAACTCGAATCTGCCTCCTGTCTCTCACCACGTTTAGTGCCTAGCCCTGGTCTGTACTACTGCCTGCTGTTCATCTTGCTGTTGTGTGTGTGTTCCCCCAGGCCTCCGACCACCAGACGAGTGAGCCCAGACGCGTCACCACCCTCAGCCCGAGACGCCGCTCGATCACTGGGGGGACACACACACTCAGTACCTTGGACTGGAACCCCTGACACCCCTGGCACTCCTAGCACCCCTGGAACCGGAACCTCCAAGACCTCACGATTCTCTCACTCCTCTTCCCCCCCTGAACCCTTCAATAAAAAGACTCTGAATTTGAACTTGCGCTCTTGGGTCGTCTTCTGTCCGTGACAAGTTACAGTATATTGATCAGATGATGGGGGGGGGGGGGGGGGGGGGTGTTCAAGTTGAGTGTTAAACAGAGATTCTTAATGGTGGTGTGGAAGCTATAACCTCATCATCTCCATCCAGACAGTCCAGGACTCCGTCGTTACGAGCGTGCTGAGAGATACACACATTGGACTTGCAGTGGAAAGCCTTATCATTACGACATTCTGGGGGTAGTAAATACACACACACACACACACACACACACATTGACAAAGTTTAATTCATTTGGTTAATTAACATTGATATATTTCCATTACAGTACAATATTAATTGTAAATGTATTACAGTATTTAGTCCGGTTCACCGTGCATGTATGTTCATTTTCAAAGGTAAGGAATACATTTATTTGCAACATCAAATCAAATCATCAATACTAGATATAGATACATCAATACTAGATATATATAGATAGATAGATAGATAGATAGATAGATAGATAGATAGATAGATACTTTATTGATCCCCAGGGGAAATTCAAGGTCTCAGTAGCATACAGACATCACACACACATTCACTAACAGCAGAAAAAAAGTAATTAAAAGTATATCATACAAAAAACACAACTAAGCAATAAGGACAGTAGATGATAAAGAATATACTAAATATACTAAAATACAAATTATACTAAATAACACTTAATCTAAATCAATTCTAAAAACAGTATCCACATAGTGGGTGATTAATCAAGAGGCGCTTGCAATGACTGAGGCAGGGACTGAGCCTGTGATTCTCTGTGCATAGTAACGTAAGGTAAGGTGCTCTGTGTGAGTGAGTGTCATGGTGATGATGCAAATGAGTAAGTCCAACAGTGCAAGAATAAAGTAGAGAATCAGCGAGTAGGCTAGGTAATATAAAAAAAACTATAGAAAAAACATATATAGATATATAGTTTTAAGTTTATAAGTGAAATGTAATAACAAGGGATGCACATCAATATGTACATGCTGTATAGCATGTTGGTGTGCATCCCTATGTACAGTATGTGTGTACAGTGTACACACACACACATACACACCTTTGCAGCACATCTCATCGCTGCCGTCTCCACAGTGGTTGATTCCATCACATGTTTTGTCATGCGACACACATTTTCCATTTGCACACTGGAACTTACTGTCACACTTATCTGAAACATCAACAATGAACAGATTCGAGTTGTGTGTGTGTACACAGGGGCTGATAGCAATTATTTTATGGTTTCAAAACTACTTTTAGTTAGCCATGTGGCCCCTCTTGGCATTAAACAAAGGCACCCTCCCCTCCCCCAATGAAATGCTAATGTACTGGTTCCAAGGGCTATCAGATCCACAAGACAAAGGATGTTACCTTGCTATACTGAATCCATATGTCATGAAATGTAAATATATGTTTGGTATCATTGTAATAGTCTCAAGGATTGTAATGATTTGATTGTGAGAATGATTGGAACATTCTATAAGTGATATTTCTGATATATATCTCTCCTCATGCTATTCAGATAGGTGTGAAGTAGGTGTGAGTAGGTGTGTCTGATGCCATCTGGAGAACCAACCATGTGGGATTGTTTTGGTGCCCATTCTTTCTTTGTTTAACTTATACAAAAGTGACTAACTTGCATTGTATGTCCGAAGAACGATGGAGAACTGAAGAAGAGAGAGAGGTTGATCCAGCAGAGGCCATGGCCTCTGTGCCATGGCCTACATAGACCATAGACCATTTTTTTACCCTCTCTGCTTGAAACAGAATAAACCTGATTCCTGAGTGTTCCTGAAGTTTGCCAGTCTAAGTTAATATTAAGTAATTATTCACCACAATTACTTTCAGGGCGCAACTACCCATTTTTGAGGAGTATGCAACAACAAATTGGCCCCCCAAATCCCCCCCCCCCCCCAAAAAAAAAAAAAAAAAAAAAAAAAACACAAACAACTAAAGTAAAACAAAAGGACAGTAATTTACACTATTAGTGTAAATTATTCTTTTTTAAGAAATTCTGCCAATTTGAACTTGAAGTATTGTTAAATGGTGCATTGTCACTTTAAGAGAGTGTAAAAGGTTCTCATAATGTCATTTTGCCAGCTGTTGCTCACCAAGGATAAGGCTGATCCAACTCTAGCCTTGTTTGCCACATTATCAGCACAATATTAATCTATTAATATTAGGATTGTTAGGAAATGGAAACATGTAATTAGTTGTTGCTAGCGTGACATTTCTGTTTGCAGTTTGCCATTAAAAGTTTAGTATGAGCATGGTAGCCACCTAGCTACCTTAATGGAAAAGGTTATGTTTCAATCAGCATATGCTTAGCAAACGCTAGTTAGTCTGTTGACATTAATATTTGCAAGCCTTCAAGCACAGAGGTCACACTATAAATCCTACCTGTTGCTTTTCACCATCCACTTATTACAGTGCATGAAAATGAAACTTCATTCAAACTTTGTAACGTAGGTCTTCAAACGGACCAAGCTGCTATGTCTTTTCAACTTTGAAACTTTTATACTTTTTAAACTATTAAAGGTCCAGTATGTAGGAAATAATGGAAAATAAACTGTAACCATTCCAAAAATGATCACCATATGTTGTCACACAATGAATTGAAGTAATGGCTTATTTGACAACATTACTCTAACCCGTAAAACCCCGTAAAACCCATGAAAAAAATGAGTTACGGGGCGGAATCTCTTGGAATTTTCGTTTATGTTTTGAACGATTAATTCTAGAATAGCGTATTAATAATGGGCTAGCGCGTCCTCCTATTTGGGTTGCCAAATTAGCAAAGGCCAACTGTCAACAGCTGTCAGTTGTAGTCAAGAACGCCTACGAGAGGCAGGAAAATTTCCAAAATTAAAACAAGAAACAAATTAATTGGACATCGGAGGAGCTTCCTGAGATGGTGATGTCTTCGTCAAACGAAGAATATCAAGTCTGACGCAGAGCTGGCCATATTTCTCCATAACAGGTAGCCTAGGCTAAACTTCATCTGCATCGCTAACTTCAGCTAAATATGTTACGTTGGTTAGAGAGGTATTTTTTGTTTTCACTGTTTCCGTAATGTGTAGCTGGGTCGTGGTTGGAGAAACGTTAAAGCAGATGCAGGTCAACTAACGTTAGCCAAGTCTTCATTACATCTGGCAACCCAGAAGAGGCTCGCGTCTGGTAGTCTTGAGAACGTTCACCAGTGTTTTGATTTTGGCCTACAGAACGTTCGGTAACAATCCTACAAATCGCACCTTTAAAGAAAAACTTTTTAAAAATCCCCATAGACTTAACATTGCCGATTGTGACATCATAATACGGCCATTCAGCAATTAGAATCCTATGCCAGGTGTTCAGGCCACCTGCAGCCTAAGCATACAATCTGGGTCAATTAAGACTACACATCCTATTCAACTGTTTCCTCTACCCAAAACTGTTTCAAAATAAAAGTCCTCACTACAATAATCCACTGTTAAACAATTTAACCCATTAAACTACTGAACTTTTTACATTCAACTTTTAAACAGTCTACTTTTAAACTATCATTAAACTATCTATCTATTAAACTAGCTGTCTATCAACAACTTTTAAACTATCTACATTCAACGGCCTACTTTTAAACTATCAACTTTTATTAAGCTATGCAACCACCATGTCTATCCTAGCATCACCGTAGTAACCATCTCTGTATTATCTATTTTAACTATACATGATATTTTACATCACAACTTTTGCATTTTCATGCACTGGTAATTCCTTGGAATTGCATTTCTAGTTATTATTATTATTTTTACCATCACTTTGGCGCCCCCACGGTGCTGCGCCCCTATGCGGCGCATATAGCGAATACCCACTTTTTGCGCCACTGTGTGTGTGTGTGTGTGTTTTGTGAATGGATATTCGTTGTTTTTGTCCTAATAATAATAATACTTCTACGACGTCTACGATAGGGCTCAGGTTGAAAAATGCCAGAATTATCCATTAAGAGAGGGAAACAAAAAGAGATTGTATATTTAAGTGTTTGCGTGTGTGTGTGTGTGTGTGCGTGTGTGTGTGTCTGCACATATGTATTCTGACCTGGATGTGGATTATTACTGTAACAGTCGGCCACTGCAATGCGACTTTTATCATTAAGTTTGACTGGACTGCCAATGTGACACTCAGCCAGAGAGTACTCATGTCCTTTACAGAAGACAGGAACACACACATCTGGCAGAATGATGTTCTTTCTTGGAACATCAAAGTACTTGTTTTTGGCTGCAGTCTTTGCCAACCTGAGGTAGAAAGAGAGAAAAATGAGAGGATACTCTATTCCATTTAATTAATCTTATAATATAGACAACTAGATGTACCGCAGAGCGGTACAAAATATGACCGCCGCCCAGTCCAGCACATTTTTTCCACAAAAAGAAATCACGCTGAAAGGCCTATATGATTCTAACTGTCTCACTAAATTGCATTATCCACACTCAATTCTCACTGGTATCTGCTAGACAACAAGTACCAAAACATGATTAGTTCATAGATTTCACATGTAAAATTCATTTTATACAACCCCACCTCCATCTTGCCTGTTCATAATTATGAGAAATTCTTGATTGTTTGTGTTATGTTTATGTTATGTGTGTGTGTGTGTGTGTGTGTGTGTGTGTGTGTGTGTGTGTGTGCGTGCCTGTGTATGTGTGCATGGAAGCGTACATATGTCTACTGTGTGAGTATGTGTCATACGCAGTGCCGGCCCAAGCCTTTTGGGGGCCCTAAGCAGAATTTGATTTGGGGGCCCCCTCCCACAACGCAGTCACCTGTGCTTGGCGATAATTGACAACTTCACACTATAATGTCATATTATAAATTAATACAGTGAGGTTATGTATTAATACAGCGACTGATTATGAACTACTGTCCCCCTGGACACAGATGCATAAGGACCCTCTCCCCCTACCCTGTTTGTGCAAATGTGGGTACAAACGGGTGTGTGTGTGTGTGTGTGTGTGTGGGGGGGGGGGGGGGGGGGTTAGATGTGATTTCCTGTATTCTGGTGCATTTTTGGGATGGTCAGCTGGAGAAGGGCAGTACCTAAATTTGTTCAGATTCATAGCCTTTTGCTTTTTGACTTATTGGTAGTGAATTCACACTACTTGGGGTTCAGGGTCCCTTGACCTCTTGGGCTCGGTAGGCTCATTCAGTAATCCATCCTTGCTCACATGCCAAAAATGTTTTGGGGCTCCAATCTAGACTTCTGGCCCCATGTGCTTGGTAAACCAATGTATTAATATAGTTGTTATTTACACCAACCCTGTCACCTTTTAATCTTAGAGGGTACTAAAATCACAGATTTATTTGAAACATTCATATTCAAAGTGAAGCACTAAGGGTGGTTTACTGAAGTTGAATTGACAAATAACAAAATACAACAGCATTTGTATTTGTTGTAAACAAGTACATCAGTTTAATGACTTGTTTTTCAACAGATTTGCTGAACAAATCCGCAAATGTGCATTAAATGAGCAATTTTCAACTACAAAATAAAAACAAAATAGACAAACATTAATAATCAAAAATAAAATGTCCCAAAAAATAGATAATTATTCCTACTTCGTTCCTGGTTTTTAGGCATCTGCAACTCTGCAGTGGACGAACCTGCAATGATTAAATAAATACATAAATAAAAAAAACGATGTTAAATGTGTCGTGTCATATTAACAGGCTATGTAACCATTTGCCATCAAGAAAACCTCACCTTCTGGTAGGTAGAGTTAGGTAGAGGTAGAGATGTGCTTCAAAGGACTTCAACAGTGTCTCTGAAAAAAAAAAAATATTGCATAAGTGCATAGTTGATCGAGCAGAATGAGTTTATTTTGCTATCATTACTTACACTCAAATAACAAGCAATTCCACATGTAACAATTCATATTCTATTGGCAAATGAGGCATAATCAAAAGAGTATACTTAATTGCAGTATGGTGAACGCTTAACATGGTGATCTACTGCAGCCTAAATATTAGGGTAGCACCGCTACATCACTTGCCACTATCTTAATCAAATGTAAGTTTATTTTCATCACAGAAGTCTCCCCACCCAACATGGTATATTTTCTCAAACACTACCATCTCTCTCCAAAGATCTTAGAGCAGAGCGCACTGCTGTTCCATCTTTGCCTATGAAGCTGGAACGTTACCGATGCCCAGAGTCGCGCTAGTCAGTGGGTTGGGTTGGGACTGGGAGCCTGGGCTTAGTCTGTTGTTACTATCAGACTTACCACTATGTCACATATTATAGAGCAGTAATAAACTATCAACACTTTCAGGTACGAAATCAGAAACAATCCCTCTGTGGTAAATTTGCCTTCAGCTACGTTTTCATGTAGCTACTGTAGTGCTAATGTCCACTTCAGTCAGCTAGCTAACTTTAATTTACGACATAATAAGCCCACCTAGAGCAAGGGTACATGCTTGATTGAACATCCAAAACAATCCCAATATCCTTGACATCTGAAATACATCTAGATAAATATATATTAATGGGAGACATTTCTCTGTTGATGGCGGAGATTTAGCTCTGGTGATGGCTTATATTAGATCATGACAGCTAGCTAGCTACCTCAAGCACAAAACATACTGTAAATAATCATGCAAAACATACCTGTATCTTGCTCGTTTTTCTCCTCCTCTGTCATTTTCTTCGTTCTGTTTTCGGCACCAGAGAGATACGTCCTTTTTTGTGACTTGTCTTAACATTACCGTCTCTTCCGATTGTTGAACTTGATGCAGTGTCTGCACGAATTGTATATGCACCCGAGGTGTCTACTTTATGCGCGTGACTCAAAGGCTGGCAGACACAGTAGCAGTAGGCAGGCATATTGATCATGAAATCATAATTTTCTTGATTTGAATGATAATTGTTTCATTTATTCATTCATTGATGTCACTTGTTTACGTTATTTATTATGTAAAAAAAAAAAAAGAAACTCGATTGGGGGCCCCTTGGTGGCCAGGAGGCCCCAAGCAGCCGCTTAGTTCGCTTATGCCTCGGGCCGGCCCTGGTCATACGTATGATTACTGTGAATGTGTGTGTGTGTGTGTATCTGTTTGTGCACATGTTTGCACATGAACTGGGTTAACATGACCCCTGGAGGCAAATATACGGAAAAAATGGTCATCCTAGGCCCTACAGTTCTCAAGATATTCACAGAGAACTGTGTCTGGCCTACCCTCCTTTCGGGGGGACCAGTCCAGCGGGGGGGCTACAGATCAAAACGAAAAATGACAGTTCCATGCTATCCATGTGGGGGTACATGCCCACCAAGTTTTGTGTACCCCGGTCTTTCAGTGTCCCGGGAATCCTTGTTGGTGTACGTCACTAAATGTACACATAAATTGTTTTATTGTAAGTCCCCCCATGAACGAAAGTACACAAAACTTGGCATGCATTCGGAGGGTGTCATAATGATCCTACAATTTCAATTTCGTGCAGTTTTGACCATGTCAGCCAGAGATATTGTGATGAAAACACCTAATTTTTTGCTTTTTAATTTTTAACTAGGTGGCGCTATACATGAAATAAGTGGTAATGGGATGGGTTTACATGGCCCCTTGAGATCAACATACAAAAAAAAGGTGGACCTCCTAGGCCCTACGGTTCTCGAGATATTCACAGAAAACTGTCTCCGGCCACCTACAGGCCAGTTGGTGTATAGTAACATAAATTAATTTATTGTGTGGCCCCCCATGAACGGAATTCCACGAAACTTGGCGTGCATTCAGAGGGTGTCATAATGATCCTACACTTCCAATTTCGTGCAGTTTTGACTATGTTAGGTCACAGATACCTGCGATTACAACACCTCATTTTTACTTTTTTGTGTTTAACTAGGTGGCGCTATACATGAAATGAGTGGTTATGGAATGGGTTGACATGGCCCCTTGAGATCAACATACAAAAAAAAAATGGTCCTCCTAAACCTTACGGTTCTCGAGATATTCACAGAAAACTGTGTCTGCCCTACCCTCCTTTCGGGGGGTGCAGTCCAGCGGGGGGGCTACAGATCAAAACGAAAAACGATGGTTCCATGCTATCCATATGGGGTTACATGCCCACCAAGTTTCGTCTACCCCGGTCTTTCAGTGTCCCGGGAATCATTGACAGAAATTTGGACATGCGAAAAAGAAAAAAAAAAAAAAATCTGACTAAACCTATATGACCGCCGCTTCGCTGCGCGGCGGTCATGTCATATCAATAAAGCCAATAGTCATACCGATGTCATTTAAATGTGAAGGGGCTACTGTATGAAGGGGCTACTCTACTCCACAACTGACTGCCTGATATCAAACCTTTCAAGCTCTGTCACCAGCTGCAAATGGATTGTGGTAGTTTAAGATAGTAAGCAACACAGGAGGATAGCAAGCAATACAGGAAGCAAATATGTCATGTGGTACAGTAGGCTATAGTGTCATTTGATTGGATGGTGGCGAGAAACGTACTTGTGGAACATTTCATGACACACAACATGGGCAGCAGCGATATTCCATCCCTCCTCACACACCAGTGCTTTTGTTGAACCTTTGGGCAGCTGCACCTCAATCACGTCATTGACGATCAGGGATTCTTCGTAGGCATTGTCAGCTACACACATTCACACACATTCACACACAAACATAAACAAGTGCTCTACTCAAAATGTGTTGGTGTTTATGTTTGTTTACATCTGTGTGTCTGTGTGAACGTGTGTGTGTGTGCATCTGTATGTCTGTGTCTGTGTCTGAGTCTGTACTGTATGTCCATGTGCCTGTGTACCAGTATATGGGTTTGTGTGTGGCAGCATTACATTTTGTAAAATTCTTCTTGCTTGTGTGTATGTGGGCATGTGTGCAGGTCTCACAACTGCAATTGGTTCCTTGGTGAGAGAAGACCGGAGCTTTATTCTTGTCCTTGCAGGTCTCTGCAACAGCATGACATCGGTTCTTGTACTCCTTCCCATCACGGGTGCACACTTTCTCCTTAGCATAGCACTCATCTGGCTTAGGATCACATGTGCACTTTGCAGTACCCTCTGAGCAGCGATGCCCCAGTGGACAGGAGACCTTTGCACACGACAGTTGTGTGTATTGCTGTTTGAGACAATCCTCTGGGCCCAGGTATCTGTCGGTGTGGATCTGAGACTGTGAACCAGATGTGGGTTGTACTGCTGGCTTGTTGCTCACCACTCCTGCTGAGTCGTCTGAGCGGAGCTGTTAGGACAGATGATGAGACTTCAGATTCATTCCTCTATGTCTCTCTCCACACACACACACACACACACACACACACACACACACACACACACACACACACACACACACACACACACACACACACACACACACCAATAATTAACAAAGCTATACATGACCCATTTGAAGAGAAGGGTATACATAATATAAGACAGGTATTACAGTAATACCAGTAGTGTCTATGGGTCACTAATTTAATGGTGTGATTTTGTGGTCAAACCTCCAAAGGTTGTTCTTGTGTTTTTTAATCAGTCATGGGTGCGTTTTGGGCATGATGTCATTACCTTTAACAGCAAGCAGTGCAACTTCAAACAGTGCATCAGTATTTTGTTAGTCAGTGGCGCATTTGAAGGAATTTGCTTGCACGCGAGACCGTATGGAACAGGTATTCCACTAAAGCAGAGTATAGGCTACACCAGTGTTTCTCAAAGTGTAGTCCAGGGACCACTGGTGGTCCGCAAGCTATCCCAAGTAGTCAGCTAGCAGAACAAAACAAAAAAAGGTGGTCCTCCTAGGCCGTACGGTTCTCGAGATATTCACAGAAAATTGTCAAATGGTCACCTACAGGCCACTTTACTTGGTGTGCAGTAACATAACTTAATTTATTGTATGGCCCCCCATGAACGGAATTCCAAAAAACTTGGTGTGCATTCGGAGGGTGTCATAATGATCATACACTTCCAATTTTGTGCAGTTTTGACCATGCCAGGTCAGAGATACCTGGGATTACAACATCTCATTTTTGCTTTTTCATTTTTAACTAGGTGGCGCTATACATTAAATGAGTGGTTGTGGGATGGGTTGACATGGCCTATTAAAACCAACATACAAAAAAAAGGTGGTCCTCCTAGGCCCTACCAGATGCACTGGTAAACTATTTCACAGAAAACTGTGTCCGCCCTATACCCTCCTTTCGGGGGTCTAGTCCGGCAGGGGGGGCGACGGATCAAACCGAAAAACAATGGTTCCGTGTCATCCTTGTGGGTCTACATGCCTACCAAGTTTCGTGCACCCTCTCAGTCTTTCAGTGTCCCGGGAATCCTTGACGGAAAATTACAGATTGGGTAATTTGGTTTGAAAAAGTTTGAGAAACACTGGGCTACACACATCTGCACTCGTGTAATATTTAAACTTATTGGCAAGTGAAGCTAACTTCACCGTGGTCTATGTTGTTTTGAGCCATTCTGCAGTCATTTGCACATTATCGATATACAGTAAGTGACAATGTCTCCTCCAAATGGATAGTGTTTGATAGCTGACACAGCAATTATTTTGTTAATTGACACTGTCTCTTTCTCTCTCACACACACTAACACACACACACACATGTCCATGTCTATGGAATGTTACAAGCAAAATGACTTCTATGGTTTTAGAAGGTGGTCACTACAAACCTGTCCTTAAACATATGCGGTTACTTGTCATGTTACAGTGAAAGTCATTTCAATCTTATCAGCTAAAGACATACAATTTGAAAGAGAGAGTGTGTGAGTCTTCAAATGTTTACCCATGCTATGGCTATACTCTCTGTTCCCTTAGCAGCAAGCACTGATTTATCCACCAAATAGGGCCAGCAATACAATTGGCAACATACAACTTGTGTGTGTGTGTGTGTGTGTATAGATATGTGTGTGCATATAACTTACCAAGTGTGCATTTTGGATGAGTAGGAGCAGCAGTGGTATAGCTCCCATCTGAGGCTTCATTCTTGTCTTTATGTCCATAACCCACTAACACACAGGCATGTGAACTAGATGAAAAACACTAAATCTCTTAAACACACACACACACACACAGGTAGGAGTAGGAGAAACAAATAAGTAAACACTCAGACATACACACTTTTTGTGTATTAAACACAGACGCTGAGAGAAACTGCCCAATAGAGGTGCAGCATCCTGTACTTACTCTTTGTTGGTGAAAGAGAGAGCCAGAAAGACAACGAACTCTGTCTGATTAATGATTGTCACTGCCTGTGAGGAAACACTATTGCACAAGAGTGAGTGAAAGAGAATGGAGGAAGAGGAGGGGGGTGTGCAAAAAAGAGGGAGAGGAGGGTGTTTTTGCGATGTCTTTATGCGCATGTATCTGCAATAGTCTACAAACAAAAAAACACGATAAACTCTGAAACTCCGCTCTTACAGAGTACCAACGTTTATACATACGTTTATCTGGTTGTGTCTGCTGAGGCCCAGCTGATATGGAGTAGTACAGGTCACAAGTCAACAGAGGGAGAGTGCCCTTACTGGAAGTGCGTGTGTGTTGTCAGCAATGAACGTTCAACTATTAAAAGCAGAACAAACACAAGCCACCACTGTGTCTGTTCTCAGTGCTTTGCATGTCTACAGTTTATTATTTGGGAGCACACACATACAGACCTGGAATTTCTTTCTTTATGCAACTCTTATCTCAGCTGTGTACACAAACACACACACACACACACACACAGAGAGAGAGAGAGAGAGTCAGCTGCTCACACACAATTCAAAACAGATCAGGGTTTCATCACTTGTTCTCTTTCCTGCACTCCCTCATAAGCCTTCATTTCTGCATTTCTGTTAAACAAATCACCTTATTCAGTCCCGCCCATTTTTTAAATTTCTTGTCTTCCACTTTGTCTTTAAACTTCCGGTCAGCTAGCTACGTCTAGTTAGTTTAATTGGGATAACACGGCAGAAGAGGATGGAGAGGCTAACTTGGGAGGAAAACGATCATCATGAGGTCATTGCAATACAGTATTGTACTTCGCTACCAAGGCTATTCACCTCTACGGAGTGGGTAGATGATTATGCGGCGGTGGCCGCTGTATCGTATGGAGATATATTTTAGAGACGGACTGGCCATTCTCAGCACAGTATGCCAATACATAAAATTGTCATAATATAGGCTATTTTTATAAAATGCTTTCTTTCTTTTTTTTAATCAAAATCCCAATGCATGGGGGGCGCTGTGGCGCAACAGGCTACAGCGCCCATACCATGTACGGGTCCAAGTGCCCACGGGGACCCAGGTCCGAGTCCGGCCTGCGGTCAGGTCCCAATCCCACCCCATCTCTCTCTCCCACTCCTTTCCGTCTATCTTCACTGTCCTATCCGAATAAAGGAAAAAAGCCCAAAAAATATACTTAAAAAAAAAAAAAAGCCCAATGCATTATCTGATTATTTACTGTCTAAAATGCTAAAACCAAAAGACTTAGGCCTACTGTGGGGAATATTACAGAAACTCACAAATCCTTGTTTGGTAACTATGGTAAATATGTTTAGAAAGTCATTAGCCTACAGAACAGCGGCTCCAAAGTCAGTGTTTTCCTAACTTCAGATAGGAAAGGTGTATAAAAGAAATGTCTTAAGTCACCAAAATCCTAAATAAACATTCCTAACTTTAGGATGACCCATGACATATGATGCCAGTCATCTCGATAGAACTCTGCTATCTCAATGTATTGCAATGGATGTATTGCTCAATAAGAAGTTGGCAATGCAAAGCTACAGTAGCGCCCCCCATGTTTGCACGCGGAATAAGGTGAATAGTGCCACTTCAAACAATCATTTTGAAGAACCTGTCTTAATGAGTGCCCTTCTAGTGTAAATGTAATGCAACACCCTATAAGGTGCCCCTCAAAATGCTTGTCTTGTCTATACTTGCCGTTCCCTACTGTATGTGTGCCCCTCCATTGGAAAAGGGGTGCCATTACAGAATGCCCTCTATGCTGCTTCTACATGGCAAAGGGTAGGCTATCATTTCCAGTACAGAATGCAGTGGAATGCAGCCCTGTATATTGTACGACATGTGAGAAATCATAAAGTGTAAAATGCCAACATATGTGCTCCTCTAGTGGATAAAATGTGATGCATTGAAGTAAAGGGTGTCCCTACTTGCATCAATTTAGGAACGTTTCCTAATGAATGCCCCTGCAGTGACAAAACATGTAATAGGTGCCTTTACAATGAGATAAACAACAGTGCTCCTTATAGCTATATATGGCTTTCTGATGGAAGAAAAAAAACTCATGAAGTGCCCTTTTACATAGCACTGTGGCACTAAGTGTCCTTGCAATGGAAAGACCCCAATGGAAGTCCCAGTATAATGAGATGTAGTGCCTACAGCCTCCCTTACCCTCTTGGGAAGGCAAAAAGGAATCATTTAGTATTTATTTCAGTTTCTCTAGCAAGTAATATGCTGTTTTTAGCCTGACAAAAATGGTATATTTAGCTGCCAGAATTTCAAAAATCTCCTGGTGGAGGTCCCCCGAACTCCCCTCCAAGTCTGACCTACAGTACCGACACTTCTGTCTTTAAGTCAGGTTATACAGTGTGTTCAGCTAAACATGTTTGTTTGCAGAAAGTTAACAATTTAAAGCATTTTAGTTCACTGTTTGTTTGATCAGAGGGCTTCTCATAATTTTAGCCTGGATAGCCTGATAACACAGTGTTCGTTTCCATAAAGGTGAAAAACATTTAATCTTACTTGATACCAGGGGCACAAGGGCTCACAGGCCCCTGAAGTGCAAGCCTCTGTGTGAAGTCCTATGTGAAGTGCTATGTTCTCAACCCCCAATATCTGAATGGATTATGTTATTTACCCCTGATACTTGAATGGGCCCCTCAGTGAAATAACACATATGGTACTGTATATGTGTGATAGTCAAGCTTTATAATTGCCATCTTTTTTCACAGGAACCATCTGTTGATGGTTATGTCATATTTGTAAATCTCAATTTGTCCATTTTTTTCCACCGAACTTGTGGTCAATCATCATTTAAAGGGGTAATTTTTTAATTGTTCTACCGGGGTGGCATGCCCCCAGACCCCCTTATCTTAGCTGTCTGTACCCTAGGGCCCAGTGGCTCCATCCTTGATACAGCGTAGCCTTTTGTATGGGGTCGAGGCCCAAGTTGTGAGATATGTGCCCATTTTGTTTTTATTGCTTAAAGATGTACAAGACAAGATGGTGAAATCAGGGTAAACATGTCTGATACATACATCCATACAGGGACAAAACAACATAGAAAACAACTTACTGTATACCATGTAGTGAGGACTCACTTTAATGTACGTGTACTTCATTGTTTTATTGGTCATTGTGCAGCAGCAGTGACACATGGATTCACACATCCACACCGACACACACACGCACACACACCACACACACACACACACTATATTGGTATAGTGTTATCTTAGGGCCTCACAGGGATTGGTCACTGGCAAATGCATTGGAATGAGTTTTAGTGTATCCATTTAGACGGATGTTATGTCTGAAAACGGCTTCTCACACACACACACACACACACACATACATGCAAACAAAAGAGACACTTCTGAGCTATAGCAGGTTATGGTATTAGGAACATCTCTCTACATAAATACATACACACACACATATTCAAATACATGTAGGCTATCAGTTGTCCAGTGTGACGCCCCTCTGCTCCCCCCTGCTGTTTTCCGTGGTGGCCGGTTGCCGGCCTGCAGTGGGGAGACGAATCAAGGGAGATTGTCCTCACCTGGCGCCGGTGTAGCCATATAAGTCATCACTATCCCTTCTATCACTCTCTCTCTCTCTCTCTCTCTCTCTCTCTCTCTCTCTCTCTCTCTCTCTCTCTCTCTCTCTCTCGTCGTTCCTAGACATCTTTTTGACACACCGCACTGCATAGCACATCTACTCACTTATACACGACCGACACACATCCACACACTTCATTTCCACCCCCTAGACATTTCCTTTATTCTACTTTGAATAAGTAGAATTGATTTAGAAATGGAATCTGTTGTCAGCCTCGTTTGTGTTGTGAGCCAGGCGTAACACCCAGCCAGTCCTAAACACACACACACACACACACACACAAACACAAACACACACACACACACACACACACACACACACACGTCAACAAGTTGCTCGGTGTGTTTTCATATGTGGATTCAGTACTGAGAGAGAATGTTTTAATTTCAAAGAGTCAGTTCTTCTGTTATCTCTGGGCAAATATTGCTGGCTTTTGTCATAAATTGACAACTGAGGTCTGAATAATGACTGCACTCAGTGAAGAAATGCAGCTCTGTTACAACTTTGTCAACGCTTTTGAAAGCTTGGTGATTAAGGCACTAATTCGCCTTATTCACCCGGCGGCCAGAAGAAGGCTACAGGGTACACTTGCCATTACACCTCAGTCCAGCAGATGGTGGTAATTCACTCCGTTTGCAAACTGCCAAACAAAACTTACTGAAGAAGAAGAAGAATAAGGAGAAGAAGAAGGTTACTATGACCGTTTATCAAAGTCAAGGATGGGTCCTTTAAAGCCACTTTTTCAAGGAAGTTATGTCATCGAATCTCGCCAAGCACTGTTCCAATGTCAAGGGTGCTGTAAAATTCTATAAAGTACAGAGTCCTTCGTTCTGAGATTTTCTGAGAATTTTCGAGGATGCATGCGTGTATCCTCTTTGTGCTAGGAACACCCACAATCCTGTGCGCACATGATTTTTAACCTGTTGAGGAGTACGGTCACAAATATGTGATCAGATGCAGCTGGGCCCCTGGGAGTACGATCACAAATATGTGATTAGAACGTTTTCAAAAAAGGTTCTATAACATGACGCAACAATTACCCTCAGGGACTTTTCTGCCATTAAACAATTTTAAGAACACTGAAACTATAGAATGTTCGCGTAGAATTCTAGAAGGAGCCAGGAAAATAATTCACTGTCTGGGGAATGGCATTGTCTTAAAGAATTCACTCCTCAACAGGTTAATAATGCACCTGCAGCTTCCTGCACACTCGCTAGTCTGTTCTATTGTGTGTTTTCCGAATGCTAAGAAAAGCCTTGCCTCGTCTTTGAAGGATTTGACTCAGCAGGACTCGTTCTACCAATCACGAATCCTTGACCTTGACTCTGGCAGGCCAGCGAACCCTTCTTTTTCTGTGAGCTTTTATGTTGGCATAACAGAGGCTTATGTTTTGCAAACAGAGTGCTTTACCATCATCTGCTGGACTGAAGTGTAAAGGCAAGTGTAGCATACCATGTAGCCTCATTCTGGCTTATAATGGCCGCCGGCTGAATAAGGCGAATAGCATTCAAGCTTCTATTGGGTTTTGGTGATTTGATTCCATGTTACATATTTTCTTTTTGGTAGAAATAATGTTATTAGGTGTGATTTTCTCTGCTAATCAAATTGTCAGATAAGTAGGTGTAAGATCACTATATTTTATTATACATTGTCTGACAGCAGTATCAATATGCATACAATGTTGCTATGGCATCCAATATTAAGACAGCTGTAATAACATTTAATGAAAATGGTAAACTATTAATTAATGATTAATGTCATAGTTACAGTATATTGATCAGATGATGGGGGGGGGGGGGTCAAGTTGAGTGTTAAACAGAAATGCTTAGTGGTGGTGTGGAAGTCATAACCTCATCATCTCCATCCAGACAGTCTGGGACTCCGTCATTATGAGCGCGTTGAGAGATACACACATTGGACTTGCAGTGGAAAGCCTTATCATTACGACATTCTGGGGGTAGTAAACACACACACACACATACACATACACACACTCATGTTATATTACAGTACATAATTGTAAGTCTATTGTAAGTCTATTAGTAGTATTCAGTCAGGTACAGCTATGTTCGTGTATGTTAAATTTGAATGGTAAGAAATACATTTATTTGCAACATAGTTCTAAAATACTACTCTTACTGACAGTGCATTTAAGGAAGTACTGTTGTTTTGCCTTACTCTTTAGAAGGGCTGCACACTGTGGGATCCTAATTCCCAGGCTGATTATAATCCTTTCAATCATATGTTGACTTCTGATCAGCTGCTCTGCTCCATGGAAGCACAGTGGGCCTAAATTGTGGGCCTACTGTCACATGCTTGTCACATGTCCAAAGGACAAACTAACTAGGGACAGGAAATGTAATCAAATACATTATCATGTCTCGATTGATTCACTCTAATGGTCTCACTACAACAATGGTCTCAGTCTGTTCAACAACTCACCATGTGATCCCTATCAATGTAACCAATCACAAACTGGGTAGCCTATTTAAGGGAAGTTGACACAATGTTCTAGGAGTCATTCTGTAGTCAGAACTCCCGCACCACTTTGGTGTGTAGTCATCATCTTCTGAGCTGGGTATATATATATATATATATATATATATATATATACACACACACACACACACACACACAAACATTCACACACATACACACACACACACACACACCTTTGCAGCACATCTCATCGCTGCCGTCTCCGCAGTTGTTGATTCCATCACATGTTTTGTCATGCAGCACACACTTTCCATTTGCACACTGGAACTTACCGATGTCACATTTATTACCTGAAACATCAACAGTGAGATTTGAGTTTGTCTTTGAGTTGTTTTTGTCCCTAATGAAAGATATCTACGATAGGGCTCAGGTTGAAAAATGCCAGAATTCACCATTAAGAGAGGGAGACATAAGGAGAGAGAGAGAGTGTGTGTGTGTGTGTGTGTGTGTGTGTGTGTGTGTGTGTGTGTGTGTGTGTGTGTGTGTGTGTGTGTGTATGTGCACATTTGTATTCTGACCTGGATGTAGATTACTACTGTTACTGTAACAGTTGGCCACTGCAATGTGACTTTTATCATTAAGTTTGACTGGACTGCCAATGTGACACTCAGCCAGAGAGTACTCATGTCCTTTACAGAAGACAGGAACACACACATCTGGCAGAATGATGTTCTTTCTTGGAACATCAAAGTACTTCATATTGGCTGCAGTCTTTGCCAACCTGAGGGAGAGAAAGAGAGAGAGAGAGAGAGAGAGACATTCTGTTTCAAATGTTTTGAACGTAAAAAACTAGACCCTTTAAAACCTGAGAAATGAAAGCAGGTGGTAAAGACACTCCACAACTGACTGCCTGACATCAAACCTTTCAAGCTCTGTCATCAGTTGCAAATGGATTGTGGTAGTTTAAGATAGTAAGCAACACAGGAAGCAAATATGTCATGAGGTAGGCTATAGTGTCATTTGATTGGATGGCGGCGAGAAACATACGTGCGGAACATTCCACGACACGTAACATGGGCAGCAGCGATATTCCATCCCTCATGACACACCAGTGCTTTTGTTGAACCTTTAGGCAGCTGCACCTCAATCACCTCCTTCTCAGTCTTTAAGGATTCTTTGAAGACATTGTTAGCTACACACAAAAACACACAAACATAAACATCCAAAGTACTCTACTCAAAGTGTGTTGGCGTTCATGTGTGTTTGCATCTGTGTGTCTGTGTAAACGTGTGTGTGTGTGTGTGTGCGTCTTTATGTCTGAGTCTGTGTGTCCATGTATCTGTGTACCAGTATATGGGTTTGTGTGTGGCAGCATTACAGTTAGTGGAAAACTTTGTAAAATTCTTGTTTGTGTATGTGTACTGTATGTGTGTGTGTCTGTGCAGGTCTCACAACGGCAATTGGTTCCTAGGTGAGAGAAGACAGGAATTGTATTGTTGTCCTTGCAGGTCTCTGCCACGGCGTGACATCGGTTCTTGGACTCCTTCCCATCACGGGTGCACACTTTCTCCTTAGCATAGCACTCATCTGGCTTAGGATCACATGTGCACATTGCAGTACCCTCTGAGCAGCGATGCCCCAGTGGACAGGAGACCTTTGCACACGACAGTTGTGTGTATTGCTGTTTGAGACAATCCTCTGGGCCCAGGTATCTGTCGGTGTGGATCTGAGACTGTGAACCAGATGTGGGTTGTACTGCTGGCTTGCTGATCACCACTCCTGCTGAGGGGAGCTGTTTGGACAGATGATGAGACTTCAGATTCTTTCCGCTATGTCTCTCTCTCCACACACACACACACACACACACACACACGTACGCACACACACACACCAAAACTAGTGAGCGGAGCGGATGGAATTTTGTTGGAGCGGGGAGCGCTTTTTTATTCAGAGGCAGGAGCGGCCGCTCTGTCCCGCTCCATTTTCGCTCCGATACCGCTCACACCACGAGTCTAAGCCATGCTCAAATCCACCCTGAACTCACGTCTTCATAGTACAACCAAGACCGCTACAATTCAAAACAAACATATTGACCATATTTGTAGCGGATTAGGCATAGCCAGAGTTTTGTTCAAGAGTAGTTTTTATAGGCTAGCATTCAGAATCGGGGGAGAGAATACAGATCACCGTCAAGTTTCGTGAAAATCGGACACATTTTGTGACCTGTGAAAACTTTTAGGTGTTTTTGATGAAATCCAATATGGCGTAAGGTCCAATATGGCAGAAATTGACATCATGGGGTGCGTTGAGTTCGGCTTCATCCAAGGATTCAAAATATACCTCAATGTGTACGGTTAAATCATTAAGCGCATACTGTAGATGTAATGCAAAATTTGACACATTGTTGGCGCTAGAACACTTGACATGAAACTTAGTGAAATTAATCATATTACTGTACCGAATCAATGTGCTAAATTTCCTAATTTTTTACTGTATGGTTCAATGGCAAATGAGCATTTCGTTATAATAATAAGAAAATGTAGAATAGCTATGGGTTGCCTCGCAGCTTCTCTGCTTGGCCCCCAATTACAGGAACATCTGTTTGTCTGTCTGTTTGTCTGTTATTCGCATGTCTCTCGAACCGTTCATCCGATTGATTTCAAACGTGGCAAGTATCTTGCTACAGACACAAGTAAGTGTAGTGCCAACTTTGCCGTCGTTTGGATAACAAATGCAAAATATATTGGTAAATATATTGGTAAAAGAAGCACACATTGGCTTTCTCCGCTCTACTGTAGGCTATCCTATCCACTCCCCCTCTCAAACAGCACTATAGGTGTACATATCTGTCGAACTGTTAGTCCGATTGATTCCAAACGTGACAAGTGTTTTGCTACGGGCACGAGTAAGTGCAGTGTCAAGTTTGACATTGTTTGGATAAGTAATGCAAAAGATATTTTTAAAGGATAATTCTGGTATTTAGCACTTTGAGTCCCTTTTCTGGTTTGTTTTGGATGAACTAGAGTGGTGGACACTGTAATTTTGACGATTGGTCCTGTCTCGACTTTTCTGACTTGTTTTTATTCGCCTTAACTGCTTCAGAGTGGCTTCCTATGGGCATGCACAAACATGTCCTTAAAACAACCCTGAATGTTCGTTTTCAAAACTGTGCAACTCACCGAGTGGGTAGTGGTGTTCGTTGATCATTAAAAACATATATATCGGCGCAATGTATGATTTCCAGCCGTGTTATTAAGTGTGCTTGCAAAGCAGCACACTTATTGTTCTTCTTAAGTTTTATTATTAAGTGTGCTTGCTGAAAGCAGCACACTTATTGTTCTTCTTAAGTTTTCTTATTCCTGTAAGCCCAATTTTTCGTAAACTCCTGCTCCTAGACCTTTTGAGATATCGCCACCGGTCCAACTCTAGAACGTCCGGCCGGAACCGGTGTAGTGTGGAAATTGAAAAGGATGTCACTGACCCTTGTCATTTTTCCGCCATATTGGATTGAATAGAAAGCGAAACTAAAGTTTCACAGGTCACAAATTTGGTCCGAACTTCACGAAACTTGACGTACATTATCCTTGGACCAAGCCTCACAAAAGTTACCAGAAGGATTTTGGATTTTCAAAAGCGTTTGCCCGTCACAGCCAAACGAAATCGGCGGCAAAGCTCCGAAACAGGAAGTCGTCCATATCTCAGGAACACTGTCACATATCGATACCAAATTTTGTATTTGAACTCGGGACTCCAATGTGAGGGTGCATAAGCTAAAAAAAAAAAAACATTCCAAAAGTTTCCAGCATTTGGCAAACCACCCACCCATATTTGGTAACTATCACCTTTCACATTTGCACTTCTATCACAATGCCTTCCAAGTATGCACAATGTCTCTGGGCAGCCATGGGATAGTATGCCATGGGATAGTATGGACTTATGAACTGAAATGGTAAGGTGAACATTAGCTATTTATTGCTGACGTAGTACAGTTATTTTCACATTGACGGTATTCAAAATAAATTTTATCATTATTACGAGCTGTTAATCGCTCATTGAAGAGGGAACTATGATAAAAAAGATTGTTTTCCTAAAAGCATGGAGTTGACGAAAGAATAGAAATGTCACGTTAATGTTAAATAGCCTACATCTGAACGCTAGGTGGCAACTTTGTAATACATTTCACTAAATGCGGGAATTAGTGTGAGCTTCACAAGTAAGGAAGGTGCAAATATTATGTAATTTATCATGGGAAATTATTATGACCGCCGCTAGCGAAGCGGTCATATAGGGATTGTCAACGTTTTTTTTTTTTTTTTTTTTTAATTTATTTTTTTTTTCCCGTCATCTACTTCCTGAATTTTTGGTCAACGATACCCGGGACACCGAACCACCGGGGCACATGAAATTTGGTGGGTATGTAGCCCCACTAGACTTTTACGGAAAAATTTCGTTTCGTCCCCGGGGGCCACTCCCCCCCCGTGCTGGGCCCCCCGAACCGCAAAAAAAGCAGTTTTTCCTAAATAACTACCTGAACCGTGGCACTGAGGATGAAGAATCTTTTATGGTATGTTGGTCTCAAGGGCCCACATCAATCTGGCCCATAATCACTCATTTGTGATTTGCACCCCCCCGGTAAAAAATGAAAATGCAATATTATTCTGCTTTAATCGCCCCTATCTTCAGTTAAGATGTTCAGAACTGCACCAAATTTTATGTGTATGATTGACCTGGCATTCTCTGGGGGTATGCCAAGTTTCGTAGAATTTCATCCATGGGGGGGTCTAAAAAAAGTAGGTTTGGTGTACATTTAGTGACTGTACACTCATTGGCCTGTAGATGGCAGTGCACACATATACACATGCACACACACACAGCCACCCACTTACTATCGGTATTAGAACGGCCAATACATAATTACAAATTTAGTAGCATTAAAAGAAAGCCAAAATAAATATTCATCATCATCATGGCTGCATTTCCAGTATTGGCGATAAGTTGTCGTTTGTCCAGTAGATGGCGCATCGTTGAAGTGAGACGTAATTTTGTTGGAAGTTAAAAGTGGGTTGGAACAATGGACGCTTCCTACAAGGACTAGTTTAGCAGAGAACGTCTAATAAGGATAGGATGATGTTCACATGAAATGTAATTCCCATTTCTTCTTGAAGCTGAAATAAATCTGAGGATGTTTACGGACATGCTTGGTTTTTACTGCAGGTACGTTAATCTTATAATATCAATAAGGACCTAGTTAATGTTACCGTTAGCGTTGGTTGAGTGATGGAGGCCAATTTGATTGATTGCATTTGTAGAAAACTATAAATGCGGTTATACCAAGCAAATTGATAGCAGCACTGTAATTGTATCTTTCGACTGTCATTTGTTGCATGTGCTACAAAAATTATTCTGTGCAATGGAAGATTTACCAACGTTACACCGGTCTGATACAGTTTTGCCTATACATGCGTGAGACTGAGACGCCTGTTTATTTTGTTTTAAGTGCGTGCAGGGTGTGAGAGGGGAATCGATGTGCTTTGATTCCAGCTTGGTAGTTGTAGTCTGTGAAATGAAAAAGCACGTGTGTGTGAAGTATCCAAACAATGACACCTTCATTTCATTATGGCTGCTTTAGCAACACACATTAAGCTACAGTGTAGTGGGTCCCATTTAGAAGTGGCTACTTCATTCGCGCTTTCCTTGACTCATGGAGCTGCGTGAATTTTATTACAACTTTTCGCCACGATATGGCAGTTTAAGTCCGCTTGATACTGTAAGACGTAAGCCATTGGTTTCCAAAGGAGATTTTATTTGTGTCGCCAGCATAGCCTATTGACAATTTATGTTGTAAATAGGCAGTGTTGTGCCTGAACGCGTTCATTGAACTAAAGTTCATGAACTCGTTCATATTTTGACCGAACTTGAACTGAACGTCCTGCATTACTGCCTGATGAACGTTACTGTGAACTCGTTCATTCTGGTGTCTGTGAACGGCACGCTCTTTCAGTTTAACTTCGTTCAATAGGGTGCCAGATTTCTACACAGCCTTCCACATGAAAACCCGGCTAAAACACACCGTGTTTTACACACACAAGCGCTTTCAGACATACGTGTAAGACCGGAGGTTCTGCCGATGTT
Source organism: Alosa pseudoharengus (assembly GCF_046254945.1). NCBI lineage: Eukaryota > Metazoa > Chordata > Actinopteri > Clupeiformes > Clupeidae > Alosa > Alosa pseudoharengus. Next base: position 37,503,167 of record NW_027468640.1, read on the forward strand.
AAACGGTGGGGCCGTATATCTGAACGACATAACCGGTCATATGGAAGTCCGAATTCACCCGGTGTTTATACTACCCCCGACCTAGTATTTCCTCCGGACTTTATGTAAATGTGCTATGTCTGAACGAGGCGTAGAACATGCGGTCAAAATTCACACCTAGTGAGAGGGCGTGTTGGTGACGTTTCTTTCGTGCGTCCATGTGGTTAAATCTGACTTAAATGCCAGTGTTATGATGGAGTGGCATAGTGCTGTCCAGAAAATCTCCGACCTGGAAAGATGCAGACATCACGGAGCTACTGTCCATGAGGGCATACAACATTTTGATAGAACACATGAAGGGAATGGCACGTTGTAGCCTACAGACTGCATGGCAAGGCCAAACGAATTCAAAAGACGATTTAGCAGAAGGCGCTGAAAAGGCAGTAGCCTACAGCGACGTCGTTGACGACAATAACAGGAGTATTTAATAAATTGTTAGCCAACATGGTTTTCTGTTCATTGATATAGCCTTCCCATGACTGGCTGAGCTCGCTGATATTTGTTGAGCATATATGCCTAGATAAATTGAAAACGAAGAAAACCCAAAAAGAATTAGGCTACAGAAAAGAATACAGGATTTTTTTCTCTCCCGGCTGTAAAGACAGTAGATTCGTGTTTAAAATGTAAATGCAAACTAAAGGTATAGGAGGCTAACTATGCATATGACCATCCAGAGGAGGCTGGTGATCTGTCAAGAATGATGAAGATCGTAAGATACAGATGGTTTTATTGTTGCTGTCATTATTACCACAAACACGAATTGACAACGCCCAATTTTGAATAACAACCGATGAGGTAGGATGCATCTTTTGCAATTAGAATTTCGTGTTGGTGAGACCTGTTGCCTATCAGTAGACATGTCATCTCGAGTTCCACGACAGCTTAGCTAGTGCCACCGAAATATGACACTGAAATCCTTTCACTATTGGAGTCGCTCAGATAGAAACAGCTGTAACGTGGTTAGGACACTTTTGCTGTGGAGTGGAGACGCCATAAGTTAGGCTACTCAGAAATCGTTTGCCATTGTAGGTCATTGCAGCCTAATTAGCAATATTTTCAAGCCAAACATCTCTGGTGTGGTTTTGACAATCAGAAAAGCAATATACTGAAATAGTTTAATGATGTAAAGTCAAGTGCGCTTCTATGGGTCTGTGTGCGCGCAGTTTGTATTGATGAGTCGGAGTGGCAAGTGCTGCGCATAGTTGCAGTGGAATATGGCTGCCCAGGGCATTATAAAACTTCTCGCTCTTAGGCCTACTCATACACCGCGCTGAAATGGCGTAGCTGTCTAAATTCAAATCATATCATATCATGCTAGGGGAGAAATCGTCGGACATCCATTATTTTGTTATTCAGCACCCCAGGTCAAAAATATGTTCCCGCGCGCCTGCATGGGGGAGAGGATGCTTTTTGAAAAAAATAAACCATGAAAAAACGAACAACTTCACTGTTATGTTAGTATTTTGTTTGTTGCTTAAAAACGTTGTATGGCCTTGAAGTCTTGAGTTACCCTACTGAATTGGCTGGTAGCCTACCATAAAGTTTGTGCATGCTCTCTCTCCAACGCAAACCAGATTCTGGTACATAACGTTGAAAAAAGATAAATGTGTTTATTCGAAGCACACATACAAATACTGTAGGCCAATTTCAAGTGTACGTGACTAGCCTACTTCAAGTATTAGCCTACGCACAATAGATTTCTCTTCTTTAGCCTACATAATGCATAGGCTACACTTTGTAAACAAAAAGCACCTGTGACAGGCAGCGGCCGCATATTGTGCGTCATATCTGCATCTACAAGCCCCCACCCCTCACTCGACAACCACACGGAGATTCTGTAATGTGCGTGTATGTCGTTCACACATACGTCAGTATAAGGTCAGTATTAGGTCCGCAGGTTAGCATCATATCTGAATCATCCGAAGGGTAGGACCTCCGTTTGACAAACCTCCGCATGTACTCCGGAGGTTATATCTGAAAGCGCTTCGTAAAAAGGCTTTAATATGGCAGCATGCAGGTCACCATTTCTCAAACTATGGGCCGCGGTCCGCAACGTGGACAATGCTGGTCTGCAGAGTGAAATTATTCCCGGGGCATCGTCTGATAATTTGCTGCGCAATTGATCAAGGAACCGCGGACAGAAAAAGAAAACAAACGTTTCTGCAATTAGTAGGAAATACTTGTTAATTTGGTGTCATCAAACATAGAGGCATAGAATTAAGTCGTGGTATGAGCGTTTATTCAATGCATGCGTGTGCACGTTGGTAGCAAAGCTAAGCTCAACCTATTGGAAGGCTATTTAATTATGAAACGACATTTAATAGAACGACGTGGATTTACGCAACTTCCATAAAAATAGAGCACAGACTATATAAAACACTGTCTAGCATTAAGTATTAAAGTCAGCCAAAAGCTATTAATTAGTCTTAGTTAAAGATAGCTAAAGATCTCCAGATCAGTGATTTACGCATGATCTGATCCGCCATTTACCATTCACAAAAGCTGGTTGTGTTTCCTGAATCCTTACAATCAGGCATTCAAATGAAATGTATTTAAATAGCATATAAATATTATATCAGTGTATGATGCTTGCATGAGGGAAAGATCCCAAAACAACGGCACCCATATAATTGCTTTTGTTTTGAGAAGTATTTCTCATGCAAGCATCATCCAACAATGCAAAAACATTGCAGGCCTAATTATATTTTACAGTAGTAAAGCAGTACTCTGATGTGCATGTTTTCACAAACTTTTGTGAAAAATCTTAGCACTTTAAACATTGACTGTTTTGAAGTGCATGTATAGCAATATAGTATAAAAATAATAATAATTGTGATATCATTATAATTTGATGGGGGGTGGGAGGAGGGGGTGGGTTCATGTAGGTGGGCCCTATGACCCCAAAGTATGCCTTGACTGGGCCTCAGGTCAAAGAAGTTTGAGAAAGGCTGATGTAGACGACAAAACAGCAAGGAGGCGTCGTGTGATCATTTAAACAAGTTTTATGACAAGGTCGATGAGGGTGGGAAAAATCGTACATTTCTGTGCAAACTTTGCCCGCACTTCAGTCACATTGTCTTTTAAGAAAATGCAGTCCATTTTTCGGTTTCAGCAGTCAACAACCTTGACTATTTGAAGACACTAATCTATTGTGTACAGTAATGGGCTATCAGTAGTATGTAAACAGTTCATGTGTTATGTGATTTACATAAACTAGTAAACAACATAAATGTTAAAAGCTGGTATTGTGTTTCCTGAATTCTTACATTCAGGCATTCAAATGAAATGTAATTAAATAGCATATCAATCATGCAACAATGCAAAAACAATGAAACTAGTGTAGGCCTAATTATATTTTACATTAGTAAAGCAGTACTCTGATGTGCATGCTTTCACAAACTTTTGTGAACAATCTTAGCACTTTAAACATTGACTGTTTTGAAGTGCATGTATAGCAATATAGTATAAAAAAAATAATAATTGTGATGATATTACAATTTGATGGGGGGTGGGAGGAGGGGGTAGGTTCATGTAGGTGGGCCCTATGACCCCAAAGTATGCCTTGACTGGGCCTCAGGTCAAAGAAGTTTGAGAAAGGCTGATGTAGACGACAAAGCAGCAAGGAGGCGTCGTGTGATCATTTAAACAAGTTTTATGACAAGGTTGATGAGGGTGGGAAAAATCGTACATTTCTGTGCAAACTTTGCCCGCACTTCAGTCACATTGTCTTTTAAGAAAATGCAGTCCATTTTTCGGTTTCAGCAGTCAACAACCTCAGAACTGACCCTTCAGGCCTCTCAGGAGGCACTGGCCTTCTAACCTAGCGACCACCTGAGCAACCAGCATGATTGCCCTAGCAACCAGCATAGCAACCACGTTATTTATGCGTTTTAGCTTATTGGATGTTGCGTTGATGCAGATAACTTTTGATCCGTGTGCCCGATTTTCATAAATGAGGTACCGTTGGAATCCTTGGATGAGGCCGAGTTCCGTGCCCCAGATCAAACCCACTCTTGCAGTTCCTCGGAACCGCAATTCTAGTTTAATAATGTTGCTGCGTGAATCACGGTAAGCGCGAATGAAGTGGCCACTTCTTAATGGGACTCACTGTACGGAAGTAGGCTAAGTAAAATAGAGATGTTTCAAATAAAATAACTTAATCAGAATTCTAGGATATGCCCGCTTGACAATGGCAGAGATAGAACTGGCCTTTGGCCATAGCAACCATCCATTTAGAACGACTGGCCTTCATAGCAACCAAAGATCTTAGCTGTGATGCATGTGTCGTGTGTACCATGTGAATAGACTGTTTTTATGGAATTATGTGATGAATTATGAAAACTGTAATATTTGCAAGGACTGGTGTATTTGACATATGTGCTGTTTGATGCATTTACTTGAAATGAACAATGTGCATGCCTTTGGGACAATGGCTGGGGTGATTGGTGTAATGGACAGAGATTGTGGACACCTGTGGGAGATGGGAAGCTATCAGGTATTGGTTGATTAACAGAGTGCTTCCACCTGAGCAATGGGGATATTAGGTGAACGTGTGCGAGGTGAGAGGAGACCCCACGGAAGGCGGACAGCACAACGAGCCAGGCGAACGCGGGGATGACGAGTTGACAGAGTACACCGGCAACGCACGCTAAGTATCCCATTAGGGAAGTTTATTCTTCTGTAGCCTTGTGCAGGGGTGTAGCGATTGGGGACACGATCGCGGCTGCTCAGCTGATGAGCGTTGTTGACTGTTTACAGTACAGGAGCGGAGCAGCGCGGCTACGAGTTGGAGGGAGAGAGAGAACGAATGAAGGAGGCTTTTCACCTCAACGCACGCAAGTATTCCGTTAAGGGAAGTCTTATTTCTGTAGCCTAGTCTAGCCCTGATATGGTGTGTTGTAGGCCTATGAGCCCACAGATTGCTGACAGGAGTTTTTGCCTTAGCCTACAGCTTCCGTGTTTACCTGCCTGGGAGGCCACGAGTGTCTGGGACTCACAGCGACGGGGAGCGAGGCGATTGGTCAAGGGGAGGGACTTATGACGTCTACACCAATCCGGAGCAGGATCCACTCCGGCATTGGCCTCGGCTGGATTTCCATGATTTCCCGATTGGATTATTAGTAGGCCTATTTGTTTTGTTTCTTTTTTTTTTCTGGTCGGCAGGGGAAGCCGACCAGTGGACATTTCTTCTCTGTTATCTGTTTGTCTGTCTGTTTGTCCGTCCGGATTTTGCTGCTACCTAATGCTGGACAGGAAGCACTGGGTGAGCTGGACAAGGAGTGTGTCGTAGTGTAACCTGAGTGGTGTGCGGTTTGTGCTTGCGTCACTTTTATTGGCCCATGAGTGTGTTGGTTTATGTGTGATACATTTAGGGCCTGTTTACACGTATCTAGATTTTTTTTAAAAACGGATATTTTTGTATGCGTTTGTTTTTTTAATCGCGTTTACACGACATTCGATTAGAAAATATATCCATACACACTAGAACGCAAAATGATTCCAAAGGCGAATGTTTATGTAGAACCTAAAGTGTCGTCTAGGTCATCTACTTGTCTGCGTTGCCCTCCCTACTCCCTTCAATTAGCCTAATAGCAGGAGAGGAAACGCTTTGGTTTACCAGTGCTAGTTTATCAGTTTGGCAGAAATTACATGCACAACACAGTAGGCTATGATAGGCCAACAATACACAATATGAGATGGAGATGAGTTGTCAGTTATGTTATATCGTGGCAAGGAACGATTAAAATGTGCAAAAGCCTACCAACATCTCACTGTTCACTTTACACAACTCGGCGTCTGTAACATGCCAGGCCAACAGATTGCACTATCCCAGTCAAAGTTCAATTGCATATCCGAGAATAAACTTAGGTAAATTTAAAATGTACAGAAGGCTACGCGTTTTGGGCTGATTAAACCGAAGGGAAATTATGGCAAAAAGTGACTCATAAAGCAACTCATAGCCTACATGTGGACCGACGAGGTAGAACTAGGCTACTTTCTCTTAGTACAGTATAAAGTGAGGAAAGTTCAAGAGGGCACGGATTACATGCTAGCCTACTAATAGCCTATAAACATTAGCTCTCGCTCATGTTCATTTTGTCAAAGCAGCACTTGGATGAAAATAGGTTGGCGATGCCTGCTTTATATCAACGCCACTTACACCAAATCAGTAATGAAAACACTGATGAGCTGTTATGTTGCACTGCTTGCTGGAATGACGAATGCCACTCTCATTGGTTTTACACCCAAGACACCCATGACTGGTTAAAAACATTAGGCTACATTTATTTAGATATCCACAACGTAAACAGGCGATTTAGAATGCCGTGCGTGTATACAGTACGCCCACACATCCTGCGATCTTAATTACATCCAATAAAAGAGGTTCCCAAACTGTGAGGCGCGCCTCCCCTGGGGGGCGCCAAATAATTTGAGGGGAGGCGCGGAAGGTTGATTCAAAAAAGAAGGAAAAACGTTTATTTCATGTTAGAACTATCTATGTTTTTTTTTCAATGATTATGTAATTGTCAACATTATAAAATCGAAATAAATCATAGAAGAGATGTACACTAAATATTTGGGATAGTGGAAAGTATTATTGATCCCTATCCTGAGTGAGAATGTATTGTGCCAAACTTCATAACGTAATTTAACAGTGGCGCCAGCCGAGCTAGCTGCAAGATAGGCTACTAGTGAACGAAAGTGATTTGTACATGCAGCCTTACAACACTGTTTACAGCTCCTCGAGTCACGGTAAAATGTATTTTTTGGTACATAGCTAATTTAGATAAACTTATGGTGTGGGTGCTTGCGTTCCTTAGGAATCCGCCGCCTTGGTTTGTATAGAAATGAATATTAAGTGACAGATACACGTAAGAGGTTGGACATACGTGACGGTAATATGTGACGTTCCGATAGCTAACTTAAAATGGACAGATTTGTCACATTTTATCGCTGCATGGACCGAGCCTGATATGGGCAACAAAGCCAAACGTCAAAAATAAGATGAAAATTCATTGCATTGCATAGCATAGTATAGCACCGATTTAAGTGGCTTAACTGAAGTGAAGATCATTATTTGAAAATGATTGTCGGGGGGGCGCGGAGGTGTCACTGTTTTCGGAGGGGAGGCCCACATTGATGGAGTTTGGGAACCCATGGCCTAGGCTAATTCATGAGAATATATCTGCATTTTAATAAAGACATGTAATAACACTGCCGTGATGTAAGTGTGGTAGGATATTGAGTATCCATGAGTTGCTAGGCTAGTCTGCACGCACACATTTTAACTGAGAAGGTCGGGGGAATGGGGCTGTTTTAATGACAGTGTTGGAAGCATGCAGAGCCAACATCACAACACGTTTCAATGTGCTAATAACGCAAAAACTCGCATGTTATGCCAAAACTAACCAGAATAGCAAACCCATTTAAAACTCACCATAGCATAACTTCTCAGATACGGCAATTAATCATGCCACAGCGGGCCAGAATAACAAACATAGCCTACCTTATCTTCTACATACATGTACATCCTCTAGGTTTGGAAATGAAGATTACTTAATCCAACATGTTATAATCCATTGAGTAGGCCTAGCCTAGCCTAGGCTATGTTAGCGTCACAAGAGAGACTTACTTAGCTACATGAAGTAAACAACTAAACAACTCTATAATTAACTCAGAAGTCAACAGACAGTTGCTGTGTGAACCTGTGTGAGGTGAGCACGAAATAGTATGCGAAATATTAAAAATAATCGCATATCACGTGTGGTGTGTAGGCTACAGTTTGTGTGAAATGTAAATGTTCAGGCAGGCACTGCACTGCACGTCAAAAGCTCCGCTCTAGAATCTTTGCTGCACATATGAAATCGAATTGACCCACGACACAATTGAACGCGTCATCGTTTTAAGAAATCTTCACTTTGGAGTGCGTTTGTAAAAGTATGCGTTTGAGGGAGATAAATCTCCGATTACGTGTAAACGAAAGGGCCAAACGCATACAAAAGTATGCGTTTATTCAAATATCTAGATACGTGTAAACAGGCCCTTAGTGTGCAACTTGAACTATTTATTCACTTGGCGGTTAATCTTCTAAAATATGTTATTGCTATTTGTGTAACTTAGTTACCATTGTCCATGCCGGTCCCACCGCCCTATGTAGTTTTCCTTTTTAGAGCATTTTAAGATCAGTGGCAGAGAACTCTGTCTATGAATTTAGTGCCTGTTAATAATAAAAGTATTGCCTTTTCAAATTTCTGTGGTTTGTGAGTCTGGGGGGAGTTCATTGGCCTATAGTCCTGTTAAAGGGCCGCGACACATGTATACATGTAATGTGATACAAAGTATAGAAAGGGGATGAAATATACAGAGACAAGACATACTGTATAGTGGAATGTAGACAGTAGTATACAGTTGATTTACAGAAGGTGGTTTAGAGTAATATGAAGTATTCCTTTATTCCTTTATTCTGAGATACATCTGAGATACAGATGCTCTCAAAACAATCCCAGGCTCTCAAAATAATCCCAAACAGACATAAGGTCTTTATAGAGCAAATCCATATAGATTATTTGTCAAATAAACCAGTAAAACATAATTAGGGGATGGAATATATAACATCCACACTCATAGCTCATATTTTTTTAAAATAAATCCGTGAAAAAGTATCCTGACAAACAAGCAGCATTTTAATGCCTTGGTCATATTTCATAATTGCAATTCTTCTGTAGGTTACCTGATAGCCCAGTTTGAGAGGCGCAAGACATGTGACATTATTTATTTTTGCAGCCAATCACTGCTGTCGTTCTATTTTATTGATTTGATCTTATCATAGAAGCTAAATTTGAAGGCAGGCCACAGGTAAAATCCAACAAACCGCATGTCAATAGTTGAATAGCCCTCCTAGAGCTTTTGAGATATTGCCACTGCTACAACACTGAAAGGCACTGTTAGAATGCTTGGATCAAGCCAGGTTCAGCATAGCGTATGCCACTGTCTGCTCACGTTGCTGACCGGACCAGGGCAAGCACACTTTCGCAGTTCCCGCCGGAAATGCAGTCTAGTTTTGAACATGTTAGGCTACATGTCGGTGTTGAAGTGTTTAGGTATCATGAACCCCTCCCCCCCAAAAAAAAAAAAAAAGATTAATATGTTCAATAATGTCTAGTCAGGACAACAAATAAGGAAGGCCTATATATATAAATTGTGAAAATAAAATATGTAGATTTTGGTAGTTTGGTCTTTTCATGTAGCCTTGGCAACTAGCCATCTAGTAGGCTATAGGCCTGAATAATATGCACATGACTTTGACACTTGTTAAACTCATCTCAACATGTCTTTTGCAATCATTTAACCCGCTATGGACAATGCTAAAGTCACTGTTACAAACAGTGCAGGGTGCAAGACTAGGTCCATCATTATGTTTTACTCTTATGAGACAAGGGTAGCCTACACTTTGAAATGGGTCTTACATTTTCCTTTTTTTGAGGCACTGACTCTGCCATGACCCTCCTGTTTCTATACACTGAACTGATTAATTAAGTTCGGGAGAAAAGAGATAAAAGCCCGCCTACACTGAAAACTGATTGGTTGATTTAGCGAAACAGGCCAATCAGGATCTGTCTTGGATGTGCTCAGACACACACGCACCACCCCTCCCTCCCTCCCATCGTGTGCGCGCTACACTCAGATGCACACGCGGTCTCGCATGCGCGCTCTTGATCGCTCACTCTAGATTCCGGGAGATTTTATCTAATTTGCGGGCGTCAGGGAGCCGCTATCAATATGCGGGAGACTCCCGGAACTTCCGGGAGACTTGGGATGTCTGCCCTAGCCTAGTAGGCATTTTAACAGCAACTATTGGCTATGCGCTAACACCAGTCAGCTGAGTTTAGCAATAATGTACGGAGATGGTTTCATAGTCTCTGACAGCTCAGTGACATCAGGTATGTAACCTAGATATTTATGTTTTTGCCAGCTAACTTTTAACATGATCTTCATATTTATTGTGATGCTATATGGACCTCATGCACATGAAAGATTAATATCATGCCATTATGTTGTTTAGAACACACCTTGAAATAAAGTTTTCACCTTACAACTTTGCTGATAACATTTCAAATAAATGCCAGTTAGCGCATTAGCAAGGATTTCGTGTAACGTATAGGCTACTGTTGATGTTGTTTCATAGCCTTTTGCTTGTGTGTAGTTAGGCCCACTGCTGGATTTTGACAGGAACTCCTGATATCGCTTTAAAATAAGCTACTTGAGCTCAAGCAAGCTGTCAAACACTGTCCACTGCACCCCTCTGGTTTATACATCCAGTGTTTATGTTGGGTAACTGTATCTGGATGTGTTGCTATCAGAGCAAGATGTTAGAGATGGCGCATGACATGCAGTGATGCCTATTAAAAAATTAATTAAAAAAATGCTATTTAAGCACCGAAATGAGGCACCGAAATCCACGTTGTTATTCAATGCAGTTACTACAGTTTGCCGGTGCCATATTAGAACCGTGTTTCGGTGCCCAACCCTAATAGGCAGCCACTCTGAAGTAGTCAAAGGCGATTCAAAACGAGTCAGAAAAGTCGAGACAGGACTCATCGTCAAAATTTTCGGTGTCCACCACTCTAGTTCATCCAAAACAAACCAGAAAAGGGACTCAAAGTGCTAAATACCGGAATTATCCTTTAAATATATCGGTAAAAGCAGCACACGTTGGGTTTCTCCACTCTACCATAGCCACTCCCCCTCTCACACAGCACAGCGCAGGACCAGAGACAGAGAGGGTAAGTGGAGTTTTGGCAGCACTGAATCAGGGCACAATGTGGGTCAAGATGCAAGATGTTTGGATGATGATCATGTTTGACATCAACAATAAAGACTCCCTGTTTGCAGTTTGCTTGCATAAAATGATTCCGTGGATTTTGCAACAAAAAACAGAATCAGGAAGTTATTCAATAAGCTTAACAATAAACATAGCCTTAACTCAAAACAGCTGTTAAGCTTATGTCACATTCATTATTGGCTAATATAATATAATATTCATGTTATGTTTATCATTTTATGTTTAAAGCAGGCATACCTGTGGGCATGTAATTGGGATATGGGTTTCCTACAGGAATGACATGTTTGAATGGGCACAGCACTATACATTTGAATAACACAGAGTACTTTGCATTCATAGATGAAATAGACATAACAAAATCCAAATACTATGTTGTTTTGAGCCATTCTGGTTATAATGGCACATTATGGATATAAGTGACAAATGGATATATATGTTATGTATATATAATAATGCTGACACAGCAAAACATTTCTTAATGGACTCTCACACACACACACACACACACACACACACACACACACAAACATTGTTAGATCATTACTATTAAATTAATTAACCATTAACGTTTCAAGTAACATCTTAAAAGTTTGTCATACTGTAGTTACAGTATATTGATCAGATGATGGGGGGGGGGGGGGTGTTCAAGTTGAGTGTTAAACAGAAATGCTCAATGGTGGTGTGGTAGTCATAACCTCATCATCTCCATCCAGACAGTCTGGGACTCCGTCATTACGAGCGTGTTGAGAGATACACACATTGGACTTGCAGTGGAAAGCCTTATCATTACGACATTCTGGGGGTAGTAAACACACACACACATACAATACACACACACACACACACACACACACACACACACACACACACACACACATTGACAAAGGTTAATTAATTTGGTTGATTATATAACATTGATGTATTTCATATTATTATATTATAGGGCTGTCAAATTAACTGATACATTTAAAAAAAATAACGCAGATTAATCGATTCTGTATGACCTTTGACCCTGAGCCGTTGTAGTCAGTAACCATTAGACTGTAAAATGAAGGAGAGAGAAGAAAATGTGCTGCCTAGATCATTGATTGGAACATTTACTTTTCAAAAACGGCTTGATGGTGTTGATAAAAATAAAGTGTTGATTAAAATAAAGTCCTCTGCAATGTATGTGATAAAAAAAAAAAACTTCTTCCCGAAGCACTTTTGAATTTATTTCCTCAGCATATTAGGTCATATCATAGATTATTATGGCCATTATTAAAATAATAATAAAAGAGTTTTTGAACTTTAATGTCACTAAAATACTTTCACAGCAAAAATCATATATGCGATTAATTTAGATTAATTAATCGCAGAGTATGTAATTAATTAGATTAATTTTTTTAATCGATTGACAGCCCTATTATATTACAGTAATTGTCAGTTCATGTTCATCAGAGGCGATTGCTAAGACTACAGGGAAAGCTCAGCCTCCTCTAAAATATCGCAGAAAATTGCATCAAATACTGTATTACATTAGACTACTATTCCAACTAGAACATGCTAAAAACGTGTTCAACATCATGGCTAATTTATTCAGCAATAAGGTTTTGCCTGTCATCTATCGTGATTTCGCACCCCTAATACATTGCTGTGACGACAAGATCCATCAAAAACCCAGATGCTCACCTAGCGTTCATGGGCTTCGGAAAAACCTTTTTCCCAGTGAAAACATCATCATTCCACGTCATTCACGTCACATAATGTGTGAGTCAGAGGTCGGAAACTGATTTTGCTAACAGAGTTGCCCAGTTAGGGGCTCGTCACCACTTTTGTCGTCACGTTGTAGTTCGTTTGTAGTCCATGTGGCCTTTCATGTCCAACAGTTTTAATGTGAACTTGGGAATTTGCCGTTTTTGTCACTTGAAAGTAGAGCCCGACCGATAAAGGATTTTGAAGGCCGATACCGATACAAATATTTGTTGATTTAAAAATCCGATATTCCGATATATCGGCCGATATATTTTTTTCAGAAACGTGCAACAAAACATTAACAGATTTCCCTAACATTAGTTATTTGTAGTTATTTATGAGTATTGACTAAAATAATATGATAATGCATTTCAAAAACAAACTTGTTTATTTTTAAATAATATTGTCACAGTGGAACATCGAAATATATTAAAGTTCTGATAAATAAAATGTATAAAAATAGAAACTTAAGATATGAAACTTAGTCTTTTGAACAAAAACATAATAACAACAACAACCAAATCAAAGTTACCAGTATTAAAAGACTTAGTAAGCTTCATAAATATAACTTTGAACTAAGACTTAATAATTACAAAAAATAACTAGAAAAGCATTTCCTGAAGGAAATACAGTGCATGAAAATAGAGTACAAACAAACTATATTGGTTGCTAGGTAGATGAGGTTTAATATAGTTGGAATGACTGAATAGTTAAATAGGTGGGTAGTTTATATGGTTAAATTATTTGCTTGGTAGATAAGGTTTAATATAGTTGGAATGACTGAACAGTTAAATAGGTGGATAATTTAAATGGTTAAATTATTTAGGTAGATAGTTGACGATAACTGACAGTTGGAATGGCTCTAATTAGTCTAGTCATTAGAGGGGGTCCACGCGCAACCCCCGTAATTGTTGTTGACACCCATTTTTTTAGACTCCTTAATATGTCTAGTTAACAATAAAAGATGTTAACATTGCTGCAAATTGTCCCATGACTGTTTTTCAGAGCTGTCTTTAGAACCTGTGCAATAGCGAGTTTTACAATTAAGAAATTTCAATTCATATAACTTTTCAACCAGACATGATATAAAGACAAATGAGACCACTTTTTCATATAAATACAACATGGGGAATTGATTAGAGGGGTTAATTTATTGATAGAAACACTTTTTGACTATGTTAAGGCCTAAATGATCTAAAAATGATCTAATATTCGGCAAATCCGAACAGGAAACTGTGCATAAATGTTGTAAAGTTGAATGCAAATGCATCTATTTGTAACTGAATTCATTCATTAACATCAGGTGATCACCAAACATATTGCCATTAAACCTAGTCTACCAATTAAATATCCGTAAGCCTTAATAATGCCATGATTCATGCTCACTGCAAATGATTTAGTTCAATTGTGTTGGAGCCATACCATGGAACCATACAGCATACAGTCAGATCTTGAAATCATACACATTCAAAACATTTTGCCAGACAACTAACGCACACACACACACACACACACAACCTAGTTAACCTCTCCAGTAAGACAATGGACATTACTACACTTGAACTGGAGGGTAAAGTGAAAGCTTAAAAGCTTGAAATAATAGTGAAGATGTTCACAATAGATGTTTCCACAATGTCCCAGCAAATAATAATGCAAACACTCCACAAAATCTCCACAGTTCAGTGTGGAGTTTCAGCCTGTGGTTGTTGAGTTGTATTAATACTGTACTGAACATTCTATACATGGATTTCTATGCAACGTCACAAAAACATGCGTGCGCAACCAAGAGGCAGAAAGCACCATAGAACAGCATAGAGCAATGCAAAAGAGCAAAAGAATAAAATGAGTTTTTGTGCTGAAAACTGCACCAATTCGAAATCACGATGGTTAGAGAATGTTAAATCTGTTCAATATCCCTAACGGAATGTATGTCTTCGCCAAAAATGACAAAATACGATGTTATATTAATAATGCAAATGAACGTCAAACTTTGAAATATAGTCTGAAATGAGATGTTATTATCATTGAGACAACAGGGGTATACAATAAAATCCGATTGTAGCTTACAGCAGCTGACTATTTAGGTTAAGTTTATAACGTTGTGGACGGCCACCAAGCGTCTTGTGCCTCACGGCTGCGCACGCATCTAGTTTTGTTGGTAAACGGGAAACCCGTGTATTGGTAACTGTCATAACTGACAACTTAGAATGTTGGGGGTTATGTGTGGTGGGTCACTGAACTAACCAACTAACTGAAATAGAGATGCTTGATTTTCTCGTGCACACATTGAGCGTGGTGTGTAGCTGGATGGCACCAAAACTATGCCTACTGTAAGTCAAAGGCAAAAACTAGTTCTTCTCAACAAGGAGTTCAGATATGTATCTTACACATAGTTGGGATTGCCCATGGAAACTTCACATCATTCAAGACAATTAAAGGAGCTCCACATGAAAAGCTGTCACAGCTCCTCACAGTCCGAGACAAACGACTTGCTCAGCCAACAGGATCAGTTCATAGAATGGAAACGGTATGTAACCTTATTCCTACCACACTGGAAGGTTTGGATCTTGATACATACGGCTATCACCGACAATGTTACCAACGCTTTCACTTGAGTTTAAATCGTTTGAAAGACTCTTCAGCGCTTACATCAAATGAACCATCAACATCTGGGACCCGGCACCATTCTCCACGGAAAAAGATCAGGCCAACTGAAGGTGAATCAGCATTATTTCCCCCTGAGTGTATATTCTGTGAAAAGCTTGAAATAAAGGTGCATGGAAAAACTGAAAGGCCGGTGAAGTTTGCCTCATGGAAGCATAAAGATTCGGCATGGCAGAAGATTGAATTGCAAGCACAAGGACTAGGACAAATGCGCCTGTATCGACAGGTTCATGGAAAGGATCTACATGCTGCTGAGGCTCAGTGCCGTCCTTCATGTCGTGACAGATTTTGTTTCACTTACAGAAACCATTTGCAACAGAAACGAAGAAAGACTCAAGAAACAGAGCAAGCCCACCTGACCTGACTGCAGCACACAAGGATGCTTTCAGCACACAAGGATGCTTTCAGCCAACAGGATCAGTTCATCGAATGGAAACGGTATGTAACCTTATTCTTACCACACTGGAAGGTTTGGATCTTGATACATACGGCTATCACCGACAATGTTACCAACGCTTTCACTTGAGTTTAAATCGTTTGAAAGACTCTTCAGCGCTTACATCAAAGTTTGACGTTCATTTGCATTATTAATATAACACCGTATTTTGTCATTTTTGGCAAAGACATACATTCCGTTAGGGATATTGAACAGATTTAACATTCTCTAACCATCGTGATTTCGAATTGGTGCAGTTTTCAGCACAAAAACTCATTTTATTCTTTTGCTCTTTTGCATTGCTCTATGCTGTTCTATGGTGCTTTCTGCCTCTTGGTTGCGCACGCATGTTTTTGTGACGTTGCATAGAAATCCATGTATAGAATGTTCTAGACTGTAACTGCCAAAAAGACATAGTAGCTCCTACAGTATTAATACAACTCAACAACCACAGGCTGAAACTCCACTAAGAGTGGAGTGTTTGCATTATTATTTGCTGGGACATTGTGGAAACATCTATTGTGAACATCTTCACTATTATTTCAAGCTTTTAAGCTTTCACTTTACCCTCCAGTTCAAGTGTAGTAATGTCCATTGTCTTACTGGAGAGGTTAACTAGGTTGTGTGTGTGTGTGTGTGTGTGTGTGTGTGCGCGTTAGTTGTCTGGCAAAATGTTTTGAATGTGTATGATTTCAAGATCTGACTGTATGCTGTATGGTTCCATGGTATGGCTCCAACACAATTGAACTAAATCATTTGCAGTGAGCATGAATCATGGCATTATTAAGGCTTACGGATATTTCATTGGTAGACTAGGTTTAATGGCAATATGTTTGGTGATCACCTGATGTTAATGAATGAATTCAGTTACAAATAGATGCATTTGCATTCAACTTTACAACATTTATGCACAGTTTCCTGTTCGGATTTGCCGAATATTAGATCATTTTTAGATCATTTAGGCCTTAACATAGTCAAAAAGTGTTTCTATCAATAAATTAACCCCTCTAATCAATTCCCCATGTTGTATTTATATGAAAAAGTGGTCTCATTTGTCTTTATATCATGTCTGGTTGAAAAGTTATATGAATTGAAATTTCTTAATTGTAAAACTCGCTATTGCACAGGTTCTAAAGACAGCTCTGAAAAACAGTCATGGGACAATTTGCAGCAATGTTAACATCTTTTATTGTTAACTAGACATATTAAGGAGTCTAAAAAAATGGGTGTCAACAACAACTAGAATTGCGGTTCCGAGGAACTGCAAGAGTGGGTTTGATCTGGGGCACGGAACTCGGCCTCATCCAAGGATTCCAACGGTACCTCATTTATGAAAATCGGGCACACGGATCAAAAGTTATCTGCATCAACGCAACATCCAATAAGCTAAAACGCATAAATAACGTGGTTGCTATGCTGGTTGCTAGGGCAATCATGCTGGTTGCTCAGGTGGTCGCTAGGTTAGAAGGCCAGTGCCTCCTGAGAGGCCTGAAGGGTCAGTTCTGAGGTTGTTGACTGCTGAAACCGAAAAATGGACTGCATTTTCTTAAAAGACAATGTGACTGAAGTGCGGGCAAAGTTTGCACAGAAATGTACGATTTTTCCCACCCTCATCAACCTTGTCATAAAACTTGTTTAAATGATCACACGACGCCTCCTTGCTGCTTTGTCGTCTACATCAGCCTTTCTCAAACTTCTTTGACCTGAGGCCCAGTCAAGGCATACTTTGGGGTCATAGGGCCCACCTACATGAACCTACCCCCTCCTCCCACCCCCCATCAAATTGTAATATCATCACAATTATTATTTTTTTTATACTATATTGCTATACATGCACTTCAAAACAGTCAATGTTTAAAGTGCTAAGATTGTTCACAAAAGTTTGTGAAAGCATGCACATCAGAGTACTGCTTTACTAATGTAAAATATAATTAGGCCTACACTAGTTTCATTGTTTTTGCATTGTTGCATGATTGATATGCTATTTAATTACATTTCATTTGAATGCCTGAATGTAAGAATTCAGGAAACACAATACCAGCTTTTAACATTTATGTTGTTTACTAGTTTATGTAAATCACATAACACATGAACTGTTTACATACTACTGATAGCCCATTACTGTACACAATAGATTAGTATCTTCAAATAGTCAAGGTTGTTGACTGCTGAAACCGAAAAATGGACTGCATTTTCTTAAAAGACAATGTGACTGAAGTGCGGGCAAAGTTTGCACAGAAATGTACGATTTTTCCCACCCTCATCGACCTTGTCATAAAACTTGTTTAAATGATCACACGACGCCTCCTTGCTGCTTTGTCGTCTACATCAGCCTTTCTCAAACTTCTTTGACCTGAGGCCCAGTCAAGGCATACTTTGGGGTCATAGGGCCCACCTACATGAACCCACCTACATGAACCCACCCCCTCCTCCCACCCCCCATCAAATTGTAATATCATCACAATTATTATTATTTTTATACTATATTGTTATACATGCACTTCAAAACAGTCAATGTTTAAAGTGCTAAGATTGTTCACAAAAGTTTGTGAAAGCATGCACATCAGAGTACTGCTTTACTAATGTAAAATATAATTAGGCCTACACTAGTTTCATTGTTTTTGCATTGTTGCATGATTGATATGCTATTTAATTACATTTCATTTGAATGCCTGAATGTAAGAATTCAGGAAACACAATACCAGCTTTTAACATTTATGTTGTTTACTAGTTTATGTAAATCACATAACACATGAACTGTTTACATACTACTGATAGCCCATTACTGTACACAATAATACTGTGCCCATTCATTAACATTAAACATCAGGCGTCTTGTTTACACATTTAAACCATATTTGTACTTCGAAATTCGCTTCCAAATTGTAGTAACTACATCTACGAAGTCTAAGGAAGATATCTATAAACATACTACATGGTTAAGATACATTTTGACAGAACTACAGACTTCGTGAAAGTAGCCTAGTAGCCCTACATAAAAGGCTCCATTAACTTCATTGCAAAATCGCGGTTGGTCTGTTTACACACTAAAACCATATTTACACTTCGAAATTCGCTTCCAAATTGTAGTAACTACATCTACGAAGTCTAAGGAAGATAACCTTGTAGTCTGTTCAACGATAAGATACATTTTGACAGAACTACAGACCTCGTAAAAGTAGTACCTAAAATTAGTGTGATAAATGGCCATCACGTAGCCTAAAGCATATAGCACTAGCATATGACAACAGCAAATAGCTAACGTTTACGTTAGCCTAACTTACTTATCGTTGACGTTGACCCGACACGTTTATAAGTTAGACCATAGACTGATAAGGACGTCCATCAAAATTCCGTGTGTATCCTGTGTATCTTTCGTGCTGCTATCCTGTTGCCTTTTCCCTGTTGTTCCGGTGTTGTGCCCCTTCTGGTTTTTCCACCTACTGGTTTCCGAGCTGTTTCCAAGCCTGTCCAGATGTCATGTATACCTATCAACAGCAATTGACTGCTACCCACGTCGACAGATTCGCTACATATTCATAAACAGTTTACTGGCCTTTGCATGTCGCACCTCAATAAAAACTGCACTGAACTGAACTGAATACCTGAGCACTATATTACTTTAACATTTTCCAGCGGGAAAAATGCTTTTTTAAAGTAACCTAATTTCGATTCTCTGTGTCGCGCTGGATTCGAACCTTCATCAGCAAAAGAATCACCATGCGAGACCGCCTCGCTCTCCACTAAACTATCAACATCTACATAACTTCCAGAACATAACGCTGTGTTCACTCAGTAGGCCTAGGCCATGATTCACCGTTTATCTGAGTATTTTGAAACAACTGGTTACCTTGATTTAGGCTTTAAAAACATAACTGTATCATGCACTCTACCTTCTGTTACACCTCTGCGCTGTCCATGTGCAAGGATTTGTCATAAATTCTACCAGGCAACGCACGAGTTATGAAACAATGGGTCTAAAACAACTGGTTACCCTGCCCTGGAAACGCATGATCTCGCTCTCAAACAGCTAGGTTGCCATAGCCTACGTTCCTTGGATTCATACACAGTTCACGGGCCTTTGCGTGTCGCACCTCAATATAAACTGTACTGAACTGAACATCTGAGCACTACATCACTATAACATTCTCCAGCGGGAAAAATGCTATTTTTAAAAAGTAACCTAATTTCGATGAACTGTCGCGCTAGATTCGAACCCTCCTCAGCAAAAGTAAAACCATGCTAGGTTGTCTCGCTCTCCACCACACTACTAACAACTACAAAACTCATTCGACATGATGTTGTTTTCACTCAGTAGGCCATGATTTCCCGTTCATCTGAATATTTTGAAACAACTGGTTACCTTAATTGATTTAGGCTTTAAAAACGTAACTGTATCATGCACTCTACCTTCTGTACCTCTGCGCTATTCATGTGCAAGGATTTGTCATACATTCTGCCAGGCAGCGCACGGATGATGAAACAATTGGGCCTAAAACAACTGGTTACCCTGGACTGAAAACGCATGATCTCGCTGTCAAACACTCAACAGCTGGAGCTGGAGAGCTTTTGGTGCAAATTAACTAGCACATAATGTTGGTATATGCGCAAGCAGCTTGTGGGGATCATCTGTAGCCTAATTGAGGCAAGGTAACCAGTTTCATCCCAATTTAGAACAAGCTGCTTGTGATAACAGGGATATGAGGTTAACCTTTTAAAATTAAAAACCTGAAATGAAAAGCATTGTAGGGGTTGCAAATATTTATATTCCGTCGTAAACATAACGTTGTAGGATAGCATAGGCTATAATTTTGGAAACGAGACGCCATGGCCATAGAAATCTGCTTGTCCTAAACCAAAGGAACTGGCTATTGTAGCTGTTTTTCACAGTCTCGAATTCATGCGTTTCCAGGCCAGGGTAACCATGCAGTGGTTTCAGACCCATTGTTTCAGAATCCATATGCTGCCTGGTAGAATTTTTGACAAATCATTGCACACAGATGGCGCAGCGGTGTAGCAGAGCGATATGTTTTAAGCCTAAATTAAGGTAACCAGTTGTTTCGGAATGTTCAGACAAACAGTGATGTATGACTTGATAGAAAATAGTTAAACGATCATTGACACAGTGTTGATGGTGTAGTGGGGAACGGTGTGGTCACGCGTGTAATTTGTTTTCCTGAAGAGAGTTCGAATCTAGATCATGGTCATGGTCATTATTAGGCGACTTCTAAAAAATAATTTTCTCGCTGGAGAATGTTATAGTGCTCAGCTGTGTACGGATTATATTAAGGTGCGAAACGCAAAGGCCAGTAAAATGTGTAGGCATATGCATCCAGGGAACGTAGGCTATTGCAACCTAGCTGTTTGAGAGCGAGATCATGCGTTTTCAGTCCAGGGTAACCAGTTGTTTTAGACCCATTGTTTCATAACTCGTGCGTTGCCTGGTAGAATTTATGACAAATCCTTGCACATGAATAGCGCAGAGGTGTAACAGAAGGTAGAGTGCATGATACAGTTACGTTTTTAAAGCCTAAATCAAGGTAACCAGTTGTTTCAAAATATTCAGATAAATGGTGAATCATGGCCTAGGCCTACTGAGTGAACACAGCGTTGTGTTCTAGAAGTTATGTAGATGTTGATAGTTTAGTGGAGAGCGAGACAGTCTAGCATGGTGATACTTTTGCTGATGAAGGTTCGAATCCAGCGCGACACAGAGAATCGAAATTAGGTTACTTTAAAAAAGCATTTTCCTCGCTGGAAAATGTTATAGTAATGTAGTTCTCAGGTATTCAGTTCAGTTCAGTGCAGTTTTTATTGAGGTGCGACATGCAAAGGCCAGTAAAATGTTTATGAATATGTAGCGAATCTGTCGACGTGGTAGCCGTCAGCTGCTGTTGATAGGTATACATGACATCTGGACAGGCTCGGAAACAGCTCGGAAACCAGTAGGTGGAAAAACCAGAAGGGGCACAACACCGGCAACAAGTTTTTACGCGATATTTGCCACATCCCAGAGAGTTGTTGTTTGGTGGGTCAGGTGACGAGCCGTCGAATCACAGCACAGCACCCAGAATGCATTGCAACACACCGTCTAGAAGGGACTCAGCGTTAGGTCGGCTTTAAATAGCATACAGAACCTATAGTAATATAACGTTGTCTGTAAGCTCCACAGATCGTGGCAAGACAATTGAATTGATTGTGGACTTCTTGCTGGGCAACGATGAGTAACTTCATTAGTAATGCTGCGTGGATATGCATGATATCTGTATGAAAGTGTGTTTCTCACTGTAATAATTTTTACAACTGTACACATGACTAAGTTCAAATGGAGCTAGCTGGGTATAGGACTGGGCTGAATGGATTGGTGAAATACTTTATTTATTTATTTTTTTAATGACCTATATGAACATGGTTTGGCTTTAAAAAAAAGAGGAGACAGCGCGACCTTTACACTTAGTGCTGGCAAGGCATTGAACTGGGCTGAATGGATTTGGAAAATATATATATATTTTTTAATGACCTGTATCAACATGGTTTGGCTTTAAAAAAAAGAAGAGACAGCGCTTCGCGCTGTCTCCTCTTTTTTTACATTACCTTTACACTTAGTGCTGGCAAGGCATTAAACTGGGCTTCATTCAAGGATTCCAACGGTACCTCATTGATGAAAATCGGACATACGGGTCAAAAGTTACATGCACACACCTTCATATACACAGACAGCCCAGCCCAGCCCATTAGAGCTCTGCCAGGTGGCTTAGAACTCTTCCAGGTGCAAGCTTAAGCAATTAGAGCTGTGATGTCACAATCGAAATTTGAATTCTGAACATTCCGCCATTCATTTCAATGGGCCCAAAAAACGCAGAAAAACGGGAATACCGCGAAAACGACAAGGGCCAGCGACACGAAATCAACAAGCAAGTTACACCGGTTCGGGCCTGAATTTTTGGAGTTCGAACCGCGTCGATAGCTCAAACGGTCTAGGAGCAGTAGTTCGGCCAAAAAGTGGGTGAACGGGAATAATAAACTAGAATTGCGGTTCCGAGGAACTGCAAGAGTGGGTTTGATCAGGGGCATGGAACTCGGCCTCATCCAAGGATTCCAACGGTACCTCATTTATGAAAATCGGACATACGGGTCAAAAGTTACATGCACACACCTTCATATACACAGACAGCCCAGCCCAGCCCATTATAGCTCTGCCAGGTGGCTTAGAACTCTTCCAGGTGCAAGCTTAAGCAATTAGAGCTGTGATGTCACAATCGAAATTTGAATTCTGAACATTCCGCCATTCATTTCAATGGGCCCAAAAAACGCAGAAAAACGGGAATACCGCGAAAACGACAAGGGCCAGCGACACGAAATCAACAAGCAAGTTACACCGGTTCGGGCCTGAATTTTTGGAGTTCGAACCGCGTCGATAGCTCAAACGGTCTAGGAGCAGTAGTTCGGCCAAAAAGTGGGTGAACAGGAATAATAAATAACTAGAATTGCGGTTCCGAGGAACTGCAAGAGTGGGTTTGATCAGGGGCATGGAACTCGGCCTCATCCAAGGATTCCAACGGTACCTCATTTATGAAAATCGGACATACGGGTCAAAAGTTACATGCACACACCTTCATATACACAGACAGCCCAGCCCAGCCCATTAGAGCTCTGCCAGGTGGCTTAGAACTCTTCCAGGTGCAAGCTTAAGCAATTAGAGCTGTGATGTCACAATCGAAATTTGAATTCTGAACATTCCGCCATTCATTTCAATGGGGCCCAAAAACGCCGAAAAACGGGAATACCGCGAAAACGACAAGGGCCAGCGACACGAAATTAACAAGCAAGTTACACCGGTTCGGGCCTGAATTTTTGGAGTTCGAACCGCGTCGATAGCTCAAACGGTCTAGGAGCAGTAGTTCGGCCAAAAAGTGGGTGAACAGGAATAATAAACTAGAATTGCGGTTCCGAGGAACTGCAAGAGTGGGTTTGATCAGGGGCATGGAACTCGGCCTTATCCAAGGATTCCAACGGTACCTCATTTATGAAAATCGGACATACGGGTCAAAAGTTACATGCACACACCTTCATATACACAGACAGCCCAGCCCAGCCCATTATAGCTCTGCCAGGTGGCTTAGAACTCTTCCAGGTGCAAGCTTAAGCAATTAGAGCTGTGATGTCACAATCGAAATTTGAATTCTGAACATTCCGCCATTCATTTCAATGGGCCCAAAAAACGCAGAAAAACGGGAATACCGCGAAAACGACAAGGGCCAGCGACACGAAAGCAACAAGCAAGTTACACCGGTTCGGGCCTGAATTTTTGGAGTTCGAACTGCGTCGATAGCTCAAACGGTCTAGGAGCAGTAGTTCGGCCAAAAAGTGGGTGAATAGGAAGATATAATAACTAGAATTGCGGTTCCGAGGAACTGCAAGAGTGGGTTTGATCAGGAGCATGGAACTCGGCCTCATCCAAGGATTCCAACGGTACCTCATTTATGAAAATCGGACATACGGGTCAAAAGTTACATGAACACACCTTCATATACACAGACAGCCCAGCCCAGCCCATTAGAGCTCTGCCAGGTGGCTTAGAACTCTTCCAGGTGCAAGCTTAACCCTTACAAGCCCGACCATTCTAATTTCGTTAAAATTTTAACGATGACCAATCATCTAATATCTCAGCTGTCCAATGACTGATTTTATTTCTGAAATCTTCCCCGTAATGCTGACAACATAAGCTTCAATTTGATATGATTGGTTAAGGGGTTTATGGCGCGAAATGTTTTGGATACTTGAAGATGAGTCTTGAAAAAATATTTTCACTTGAGTCAGTGCATTTCACGTGGACAGCCGGATGCCACCTGCACTTAAGTTGGAGTTTGCCTCGACTGGAAACCACAAAGCTGGATAAACTGAGGTAATATTGTTTTTACATCGGTTCTAGTTATGGTTTATCTTAATTTGAAGTCCTTAAATCATGTTATTTGACAGTAATATGCTTTCTCATCAGCGTCAACATTATGGCTTAGCGGGGGGCTAGTGCATCGTCACGTAACTTTAGCTAACTGTATAATTCTGAACTGCTTGCAATATTATCGTTTGCTTTTGATGTCAGTTATTTTCATTTGACAGTTTCATTTAAAAACCTGTTAGTATATAACCTGTAGGTAAGTTTGTTATCTAGTACCAATTTGCTTGTTAGGTAAGCCTTATATTGGCAAGACAGTATAGCAAACCAAAGCTGAATAAATCAATGGGCGCCGCGTTTCTAAGTTGCGTTCTCTTACATGAAATAAGTTGAGCGATATTTTTACTCCTCTCAATATGTAACGTTAGTTGTAGAAAATAAGATGTAAAATCACATATTCTGTCAGAAATGTAATTAACTTATTGCCTTTCCTCCGGTTGTTATCTGTAGTGCAGTCTGTAGTGAACTATTTTAGCTTGCTAACTTCTAAATGACAAACATCAGACGTGCTTGTCTCAACATTTTCTAAGATGGCATGACTTGAAATAGATGAAGCACAACTCCTCAATATTTAGTTATAGAAAACATGATGTGAAATCACATATTCTGTCAGAAATGTCATTATTGCATTTCAGCAGTTTGTTACTAGGTGAAATGTAATCGGTCTTTATCTTGATGCCAGCCAGGCAATCAGATTTAGGGTAGCTAAACCCATGTGTAATACAATGACTTTTCATAGGCCTACTTAGAAATATTTCGAGTATATTCTGGGGATGCTTCAATAGTTTAGGCTACCTCTTCTTTTGTGTGCATACATGCACAAATCTGTAGTTTTGTCATTTTATTTTTTACATTAATAAAAGGTATTTGTATGATTTCGCTCTTGTTTCAGATGGAGGATGACAAGACCTACACAGACCTTCTCGCAAGCCTGAAGAGGTAGCTGACTGCTCATGAGCTTGCGCTCACAATGCTGAAGACCATGAGGGGATGGAGGAAGAAGGTATAGATTTATGTGCCATGCGTAGGATGGTGCAGACTAAAAAACTGTGTGAAATAGACTTGTTATGTTCTTTTTTACTCACATTGTTGTCCCAGGCATATGTGGTTTTACCGGAGGGAATGGGAGCTTGTGCTTAGTAGGCCATCATATGCAAACAGTGCAGGGGCATGGGACAAAGACCCCAGAAGAGTTTCACAGGTTTCTGGGATTGATAATTTACATGGGGTTCACTTCCCTCCCTAATATCCATTGCTACTGGGGAACCAAGTCTTGGCAGGGATCAGGGGACATTGACCAAATGATGAATACATATTGTGTACTCCAAAAAACGCAGAATACCAGAAAGCACTTTTTCTCCATTGACATTGCCGTTGTCAGTAGCTTCTTGTTATTTCAAGTTTGACAATGCAATGCAGAATCTGGTGTTGAACCTAGGTTTGGTAGCTACAACCAGAAAGAATTTGGAGGAAATCTATCACAACAGCTGGTAGGCATTTCCGTTGAAATTTCAGCCTCACCTTCAGCTGCTCCAACTACTACTCTGTCGTCTTCCCATCAAGTACATATTCCTGTACAGCAGGAGCTTGTTATAAAACAACGTACATAATAAAACTAAAGTAGCTTGTATGGCCCTGGAGTGTAACGGTAGGCGAATTTGTTTTATTTATAAACAAATTGCTGTCAGATTTGGCATTCTGCAAAAAGGGATGCGTTTAGTAATGAGTCATAGCTCTTCTGTGTTCAACCTTCAGGTTCCCCACCCCACCTTTCCCTATCCTCCTCTGTAAGTGTGTGTGTGTGTGTGGGTATGAGTTTGTGTGTATATGTGTGTATGTGTTTATTCTCCACAGGCTTGTTCTAAGTATGTAATCCACTTTCAAATGTTTAGAACACATTGAGTTTTGAGTGATGTTGATTGTATTCCTAGCTTTTCATGAATAATAATACATTTTATATATGTATATAATTTTCATATTATACTGATTTATATAAGGAAGTTGTATTTGTTGAATCAAATGTATTTTATGTCTCTTTTCCGAAATGGTCTTCAATGAATACAGTATACTTACTTCCTGTATTACTGGTAAGGTACAGTATGTTTTTTTTAAATGTCATTCTTATTGACTGTAGCATTTGCTTAAATACAAATAAATGGTTTATTCTTATAGACCAAATACATCTAAACCATTGTTTCTGACTTGATTATTAGTTTTTATGCATACTTTTATGTTGTTGGTGAGAAAGTGAATGTGAATTCTGTCAACATTCTAAATCCCGTTTCCTGCATTTTTTTACACTGATCACTAAAAATATCATAACTTTTGAAAGGTTAATGATATTCCAATACAGTTTTTTGTGTTAAATAGCCCACAACTTGCTGAACATTTCATACACTCTATATTTTTCTCTATCTTGTAGAGAAATATGATGAAAATTCATTTTTATGTGAATGAAATTAAATTTTGACAAATTCCGGATATACATTTGGAGAGGATTTTCAAATACTGTTCATTACTATATCAACATTACCATATGTATTTTACATAATTTCATAGAACTGATCCTTCTGATTACAATGGTATGTATATCCCATTGATGGTATGTATTATACTCAAGAAATAAGGTTTTTTGTGTGAGGAGGTCATCCAGCACCAAAAATGGAATGTTCGGCACGGGCACGAAAGGGTTAAGCAATTAGAGCTGTGATGTCACAATCGAAATTTGAATTCTGAACATTCCGCCATTCATTTCAATGGGCCCAAAAAACGCAGAAAAACGGGAATACCGCGAAAACGACAAGGGCCAGCGACACGAAATTAACAAGCAAGTTACACCGGTTCGGGCCTGAATTTTTGGAGTTCGAACCGCGTTGATAGCTCAAACGGTCTAGGAGCAGTAGTTCGGCCAAAAAGTGGGTGAAAAGGAATAATAAATAAACTAGAATTGCGGTTCCGAGGAACTGCAAGAGTGGGTTTGATCAGGAGCATGGAACTCGGCCTCATCCAAGGATTCCAACGGTACCTCATTTATGAAAATCGGACATACGGGTCAAAAGTTACATGAACACACCTTCATATACACAGACAGCCCAGCCCAGCCCATTAGAGCTCTGCCAGGTGGCTTAGAACTCTTCCAGGTGCAAGCTTAAGCAATTAGAGCTGTGATGTCACAATCGAAATTTGAATTCTGAACATTCCGCCATTCATTTCAATGGGCCCAAAAAACGCAGAAAAACGGGAATACCGCGAAAACGACAAGGGCCAGCGACACGAAATTAACAAGCAAGTTACACCGGTTCGGGCCTGAATTTTTGGAGTTCGAACCGCGTTGATAGCTCAAACGGTCTAGGAGCAGTAGTTCGGCCAAAAAGTGGGTGAAAAGGAATAATAAATAAATAAATAAAGTAAACTTAAGAAGAACAATAGTGGGCTTGCTCCGCAAGCCCACAGCATGGCTTCGCCATGCTGTGGTCTTGCTGGATCAAACCCACTAATAAATAAAGTAAACTTAAGAAGAACAATAGTGGGCTTGCTCCGCAAGCCCACAGCATGGCTTCGCCATGCTGTGGTCTTGCTGGATCAAACCCACTAATAAGAAAACTTAAGAAGAACAATAGTGGGCTTGCTGGATCAAACCCACTAATAATAAGAAAACTTAAGAAGAACAATAGTGGTCTTGCTGGATCAAACCCACTAATAAAGAAATAAAGAAATAAAGAAAACTTAAGAAGAACAATAGTCATGCTGTGGTCTTGCTGGATCAAACCCACTAATTATGGGGGGTGCGCATGGACCCCCTCTAATGACTAGACTAAATGTTTGCTAGCAGTTATGTTAACTATGTTAACAAAGATAATAATGTTAACCAAGTTACTTAACTTAGTTAACTTAGCTAATGTTTTCATTTTTAGTAGTTATGCTAACTAGCATGCTAACATGCTAATTATGCTAACATGTGACTTAGCTAACCTATGCACTATGAGCGCTATGAGTCCCATGCGTTTCCCACCAGCGGAGCTAGTTGGCTAGTTCAAACGTTTGCCAACATAATAAAAGCTTAACTCGTGTCACACTGTTCACCAGCAGCAACATCCATCTTATTTGTTTTCAAGTAGCAGGGAATTCAAGCCAAACCGTTGCAACTCTGCCATCAATCATTATGTTAAGCCCACCTAACGACTCTATACATGATTTCAATGGCCTGATTAAGTTTCGATTTCTGGAGCTCACAAGCCAACGAAGAGTTGCTAGACTAGCCCTGCTAGGGGCGAGTCTAGATTTTTAGGCTACAAATCACCATGAACACACTTCACTGATGATCTCACTCGCGGATGGATAACTGGTTCTCTCTGCCCGACTCTGGCTGGATCAGCAGGTTGCAGGATGTGTGGCGCGTTATACACGAGTGTTGCCAGCAGGGACGGTGTAGAGTGCCCTCTGGTGGACAAACTGTACAACGCCAACACTCATGACATGGTTGAAGGGTGTTTCGTCCGTTTTTATTTTATTTTTAAAATATTCATTTATAGGCCATTATAAATGCCGATACCGATAGTTTGGAAAATGCCTAATATCGGCCGATAATATCGGCCCGCCGATAAATCGGTCGGGCTCTACTTGAAAGCTGCATATCTTTCTTTCACAAGCGTCTTACACTATATTTTAAGCAAATACAGTTGTTTATTTAGGATTAGTGAGTGTTTTAACCTTTGTTGTGGCATCCGTGTTTGTCACACATTCCAACGGCAAAGCACATGAACACTTGCTGTGGGAAAAACAAAGTAGCCACGGGGGCGGTCCTTGTCATTCCGAAGTGCCATGAATGCACCATCAGCTTCACTGGACTTTCAATGGCACTACAGAGTGGGCTGATCTCGGTGCAGAAAAACTAGATGTTTATTGGACAAACGCCACAAAATTTCCAGGGAAGTCTGGCATCTCTGGGAGTGAATGGGGCAGTGGGATGGCCCGGACGCTGAGCTTCTGTATGATGATTGGAGGAGCTGTCATAGTGGCTGGACTCTTTTTGTTTGACAGCATATGTCGCGATCAGAGGAAGAGTTTCAAGTTCAATGATGCGTAAGCGTTAGTATTGGCAGGTGAAGTTCAGAGGCAAGGCAAGTTGCAGCTCCAATTCCTATATATTTGTGAGCAATACAGTCGGTTTCTATTTGTCCCTGTACATATCCTACTGTAGCTGTACATACAACCATAATGTGGAGTTACAGAGTTTGTGACTTGCTTTGATTCAGTTGTGTATTTAGGCTAAGTTGTAGCAATTTTAAAAGCCATTTGATAGTCTTCCCCACTAGGGGAGATTCAAAATAAAACAGCAAGGCAGATGAACATACAGAATAGTCACAGAGAAATACAGTAACTCCAGTAGGCTACCAAATAGCCTAAGATCCCCCCAAAGTGAACTGGTAAAATGTAGCCAAACCAGCTGCCACACTCTATACTGTTCTGGTCTATTGTGGGTTTTGGAATAACTTTTGCCCTCAAAGAACAATATAGCACCTTAATAATATTAATTTAATATTACCATTTTATCAGAGCTTCTCCTATTCCTAAAGACCAGCAACCTCCACTGATATTCATGTATGTTAATTTTAAATGGTAAGAAATCATTTTATTTGCAACAGTTCTCAAATACTCTTATTAACAGTGGATTTAAAAAAGAACTGTTTTTTTGCCTCATTTTTTCAAATGCAAAAACAAGGAAGCGTGTATGTATTGGTGTGTAGCCCTATGTATGTGTGTACAGTATACACACACATACACACAAACATTTACGTGCACACACACACACACACACACACACACACACACACACACACACACACACACACACACACACACACACACAAACATTCACACACATACACACACACACATATACACACCTTTGCAGCACATCTCATCGCTGCCATCTCCGCAGTCGTTGATTCCATCACATGTTTTGTCATGCAGCACACACTTTCCATTTGCACACTGGAACTTACCGATGTCACATTTATTACCTGAAACATCAACAGTGAACAGATTTAAGTTTGTGTGTGTGTGTGTTTGCCAATAAAAATTGCAATGTATGAATGAGACTTAAAAGAGAGAAACAGAGGGAGAGAATGTGTTTTTGTTTCTGAGACATTGCACCTAAAGACATCTACCGATAAGGTCTCAGGTTGTAAAATGCCAGAATTCCCCATTAAAAAAGGGAGACATTTTGTGTGTGTGTGTGTGTGTGTGTGTGTGTGTGTGTGTGCCTATACCCTTGAATCTGTAAACTCATGGTAGATTGCTGAACTGCTTTAATCTACTGGATTATTCAGAAGATTTGATTCCTAATGTAACTTGACTTGTAAAGTGTGTGTATGTGTAAACGTGTGTGTGTGTGTGTGTGTGTGTGTGTGTGTGTGTGTGTGTGTGTGTGTGTGTGTGTGTATTCTGACCTAGATGTGGATTACCACTGTTACTGTAACAGTTGGCCACTGCAATGTGACTTTTATCATTAAGTTTGACTGGACTGCCAATGTGACACTCAGCCAGAGAGTACTCATGTCCTTTACAGAAGACAGGAACACACACATCTGGCAGAATGATGTTCTTTCTTGGAACATCAGAGTACTTCCTATTGGCTGCAGTCTTTGCCAACCTGAGGTAGAGAAAGAGAGAGAGATAGAGAGCGAGAGAGAAAAATGAATTTGTCATATCAATAAAGCCAATAAAGTCATACCGATGTCATTTAAATGTGAAGGGGCTACTGTATGTAGAATTCTATAGGATTAGAGTTGTCCTGATTGCACCATTATGTTCACAACAACACTTCCACTGACTTGCATTATATTTGATACAGCACCACATAATGTACACAGTGCTGTTACAAGAGACACAGTCTGGAGCATGCTGCCTTTAGTGGATATCTGAGCAACACACAGTATAATTATTCTTTACATTACATCAAAATACTTATTTCTTTACATTCTGTTGCCATTTCAAGGTCATGTTGAATGTTTCAAACTTTAAAAAAAACTATACATAGCGTGAGAAATGAAAGCAGGTGGTAAAGACACTCCACAACTGGCTGCCTGACATCAAATCTTTCAAGCTCTGTCACCAGCTGCAAATGGATTGTGGTAGTTTAAGATAGTAAGCAACACAGGAGGACAGCAAGGAATACAGGAAGCAAATATGTCATGAGGTACAGTAGGCTATAGTGTCATTTGATTGGATGGCGGTGAAAAACGTACGTGCGGAACATTTTACGACATGTAACATGGGCAGCAGCGATATTCCATCCCTCATGACACACCAGTGCTTTTGTTGAACCTTTGGGCAGCTGCACCTCAATCACGTCTTTGACGATCAGGGATTCTTGAAAGGCATTGTTGGCTACACACAAACACACACAAAAACACACAAACATAAACATCCAAAGTGCTCTACTCAAAATGTGTTGGTGTTTATGTGTGTTTACATCTGTGTGTCTGTGTGAACGTGTGTGTGTGTGCATCTGTATGTCTGTGTCTGAGTCTGTATGTCCATGTGTCTGTGTACCAGTATACAGTATGGGCAGGGTTGAGTAGTAACTAAATTACAAGTCATCTGGATTCCGGTATTTAGCACTTTGAGCTGGTTTGTTTTGGATGAACTAGAGTGGTGGACACCGAAATTTTAACGATTGGTCCTGTCTCGACTTTTCTGACTCGTTTTGAATCGCCTTTGACTAGTCAGAGTGGCTGCCTACAGGCATGCTCAAACATGTCCTAAAACAACTCTTAACGTTCGTTTTCAAAACTGTGCAACTCACCGAGTGGTTAGTGGTGTTCGTTGATTATTAAAATCAAATATATCGGCGCAATGTATGATTTCCAGCCGTCTTATTTGCTATTGTGGAACTATTTTTTCAGACACCTCACAACCTTGTATAAACTTCCGCTCAATTGTGAGCCTGAAGCATAGACGGTGGCGCAGTAATATCAACGTGCAATGAGTCTTCCAACAGAAATCAATGGGATTTTACAAAATGCCAAATAAAACACGACAGAAACTGTATTTCGCTACGGTATGATGGGAATAAATTTTAGAGTTTCAGGACTGGTTTCGGTAGGGTGACCAGATTTGAGTTTGTGAAAAAGAGGACACTTCAGCGGGGGGTGGGGGGGGGGCATGTGTCAACAGACATGGTGACTATGTTGTGCAAAAACAATATTTACAATAAAAGCAGGGCTGTTGAGCTCTATACATGCAAGATACATTTGGATGGCGACCCATCTTTAATGTTGCATATCTCTAAATTTGATCCAAGATGTTTCTGAAAATACAAACTGAATCTTTTACAGTAGCCTAGCTCTATAATTTTGACAATCTGTTTTAGAGTTTAATAATCCTGACCTGTGAAAACAGTTGTGTTGATGGGAACTGATGTGGATGTTGTCCATTTTCTTATACCTATTCAATCATGTCTGGTCTATTATTAGGCCTACCTCTTTTCAATCCATTATTATTAGATATTTCTTTTGTAAAGAAAAAGGCCTACATCTATCCCTCATGTTATGCCAACATATTTAATTCACCTGAATATAGGCTACAGTAGATAGAGGATTATTGACATCTGCTGTTGTCAGTGTGCAGGCTATCCTTTAAAGGCAGTTTAAAGGGATAACCAAAGTGCAGTTTCCTACCCGAAACTAGAAAGTTGCTAGGTCGGCAATCGTCTAGAGAAGGCCGCTCAGACAATGGCAGAAGTGACGTTCTTCATGTTATATTTTTTACAGTCTAGTTATGAGGTTATGTGCCATCAAAATGATTTTGGAGACGTAATGTTAAGGTCGAAAAACTCTGTCACTTTAGCTGATGAGCTCTCACCCCTCGCTGCCGTTCGATGCTTTGCTGAACATTGTGTAGCCTACCTGAAGGTCGTTGACACCTTTATTTGCAACCGACAAGTAGGCCTAAGTAGGCTATCCTGCTTTGCAGGTCAGCACTCAGCTTCATGTTGATCTCGACCGAGACAAAAACATGGAAATGTATGTTTTAATTTGTCAGTGAACTTACACTAGGCTAAACAAGGACGTTTGCGCTATTGAGGTGACTGACTGACCAATTAAATGTTTACAGAGATTACTGTCGACCAATGACGGTAGCTAAGGTCAGGCTCTACACACTTTCCACTCAATGCAAAGCGAACTGTAGGGGGAGGGCGTGACTATATGTGAATGAAAGACATAGATAGGCTATATATGAATGAAAGAGAGAGCAATGCAAATTCGCTGTAAACACGTTTGAGGCTAGAATAAGAAAATCTCGGACAACTTTGAAATTCCGCCCGGACACATTTTTAGGTTTCAAAAAGAGGACATGTCCGGGCAAAACAGGACGTCTGGTCACCCTAGGTTTCGGTGGCCATGCGGCACACCCTCCCCTCCCCCAATGAAATGCTAATGTACTGGTTCCAAGGGCTATCAGATCCACAAGACAAAGGATGTTACCTTGCTATACTGTATCCACATGTCATGAAATATAAATGTATTCATGTTTGGTATCATTGTAATAGTCTCAGTATAAGGATTGTAATCATTTAATTGTAAGAATGTTTGGAACATTCTATAAGTGACATTTCTGATGTACAGGATATCTCTCCTCATGCTGATCAGATAGGAATGCGTAAGTGTGATACAGGTGTGAGTGGGCGTGTCTGATGCCATCTGGAGAACCAACCACGTTGACTTGTGTTGCCGCCAAATTCTTTCTTTGTTTAACCCATACAAAAGTGACTAACTTTCATTGTTAGAGGAACGAGAACTAGAACGAGAAGATGGAGAACTGAAGAAGAGAGAGAGATGTTGATCCAACAGAGGCCATGGCGCCTACATAGATCATAGACCATTTTTACCCTCTCTGCTTGTAACAGAATAAACCTGATTCCTGAGTTTTCCTGAAGTTTGCCAGTCTAAGATTAATATTAAGTAATTATTCACCACAATTACTTTCAGGTACTTGTTTTGGAACATCAATGAACACCACTAACCACTCGGTGAGTTGCACAGTTTTGAAAACGAACGTTAAGGGTTGTTTTAGGACATGTTTGAGCATGCCTGTAGGCACTCTGACTAGTCAAAGGCGATTCAAAACGAGTCACAAAAGTCGAGACAGGACCAATCATCAAAATTTCGGTGTCCAACACTCTAGTTCATCCAAAACAAACCAGAAAAGGGACTCAAAGTGCTAAATTTCGGAATTTTCCTTTAATAGTCGGAAAATTAGATAGACCCAATTTGGATTGAATGCACACTCACAAACACACACAAGTCAAGTCAAGGGGCTTTTCTATACACTTTTCTTTCTATCAATTCATCTGAAACAGACAAAAAGGGTCATGCTCCTACCCATGATAATAACATTACAGTAGCCTACATAATGCAATAGAAGGCATTCTGGGGCTGCATTTGCAATGTCAGACATGCTATTCTCCGTACGTATTTTAAGTCAGTGTAGCATCAAAATGAGCTTGACGCCATTATTTTAAGCCAGGTAAAAAAAAACTTACATTGTGTTGATTTCAAGTCAAAAAGAAAAGGAATATTGGTGGAACAATTTTTTGTCAGTGTAAGAAATGGATTACATTTCAAAGTAATCTGACCCAACATTGTATATGGGTTTGTGTGTGGCAGCATTACAGTTGGCAGACAACTTTGTAAAATTCCTCTTGTGTGGGTACGTGTGTGTGTGTGTGTGTGCAGGTCTCACAACGGCAATTGGTTCCTTGGTGAGAGAAGACCGGAGCTTTATTCTTGTCCTTGCAGGTCTCTGCCACGGCGTGACATCGGTTCTTGGACTCCTTCCCATCACGGGTGCACACTTTCTCCTTAGCATAGCACTCATCTGGCTTAGGATCACATGTGCACTTTGCAGTACCCTCTGAGCAGCGATGCCCCAGTGGACAGGAGACCTTTGCACACGACAGTTGTGTGTATTGCTGTTTGAGACAATCCTCTGGGCCCAGGTATCTGTCGGTGTGGATCTGAGACTGTGAACCAGATGTGGGTTGTACTGCTGGCTTGCTGCTCACCACTCCTGCTGAGGGGAGCTGTTTGGACAGATGATAAGACTTCAGATTCTTTCTTCCCCCTTCTCTCTCTCTCTCCCCGCACACAAACACTCTCCACACACACACACACACCAACAATTAACAAAGCTATACATGACCCATTTGAATGGAAGGGTTTACATAATACGAAACAGATATTAATATCAAGATGTAGGGGAAGACAAGCTGTGTGCGGACACACATACACACACACACACACACACAAACACACACATAGGGCTCTATTTTGGCGATCAGAAACAGATGGTCAGAGGCTTACGTTTTTAAAGACATTAAAGGCGTGGCCAGTCCATAATCACTGCCCAAGGTTTCTTCCTTAGTAAGGGAGTTTTTCCTTGCCCCTGTTGCTCTTGGGTGCTTCTTGTTGGTGCCTGCCCCAATCCCCACCTTTCTTATGCAGCCCTTGCCACTTAATCTACTAAACCTCTCTTCTACTGCACTTTTTACCCCCCCCTAGGAAATGCACAAATAGGCTGACACCAGACATAATTTCACTGCATTTCTTACATCCAGTAACTATATGCATGTGACAATAAACTTCTTTGTATCCTTGTACTTATTTAATGGTGTGATTATGTGATCAAATGTCGGGGCTTGGCACAAAAAGGGTTGTTGTTATGTTTCTTAATCAGTCATGGATGTGCTTTGGGCGTAACATCCTTTAAAGCAACACCAAAGACTTTTTTGTACCTTAAAATAATGTTTCCAAAATCGTTTCAGTGGTTAATCAACTTGTAACAGGGTGAACGGCACTTCTGCATTCGCTTCGCGGCCCTCTATCGGCTATAACCGCACTATGTAAGTTTGCCAGATCGGGTAGCGGATCTGTAGTTTGATGGAATGCGACATAAGAAACTACAAATTTGACTGGCATCTGATGTCGCAATACATCGTACTTTTATAAGTCATGCAAAATATTCTACTCTGTGGACATCGTTATTTGCAAAGCCGGTGCTGGATAAATAGCGTGCGTGCGACAGGGGGAAAGTTCTTTGGTGTTACTTTAAACCATGAGAATGACATCTGTCATTCCCTTTAACAGCAAGCAGTGCAACTTCAAACAGTGCATCAGTATTTTGATAGTCAGCGGCGCATTTGAAGGAATCTGCTTGCACGCGAGACCATATGGAACAGGTATGTAAAAATGTAAATCAGGTTTCTAGGCCAAGTATACTTGCGTATACAAGGAATTTGGTCTCTGCACCAGTACGCCATGACTGCCCCCACTAAACCAGACTTTACTAAAACCTGTTTGTGACTTGTGTGTAGCAGAGTATAGCATACACACAGCTGCACTTGTCTATTATTTAAACTCATAGGCAAAGTGAAACTTACTTCACCGTGGCCTCATAGTCAACGAACTATGAACAAAAACAGTTCTAAGTTAATTACTTTCACTATTCACTTTCGACATCATTAACAAAAATACAAACAATAATACTCAAGTGCTATTCTCCACAGTCAAAAGGTTAACTAATCCAACTGACCTAGCACCAGAGCTTCTTTCAGTTCACAAATGTGAGGAGTTTGCATCCTTTTTCAACAGTAAAATTGAAGAAATAAGACTGAATATAACAACACAGCTACAAACAATTTTCGGAACTGCCAGCTACTGAAAGAGGGCCCATACACCAATGTCTGATTTTAGCCTTATCAATTATGAAACTCTGATTAATACTGTTCAAAATCTCAGCTCTGCTACATCCCAACGGGACACTTTGCCTACTAGTACAAATCGGTCCTTCACCATAACAGCAAATGTGCTTCAGATTGTAAATACATCGCTACAAACTGGCACTTTCCTAGATCCCTAAAAACAGCAGTTGTAAAGCCCCTGCTCAAAAAGAATAATAATATGAATCCGCCAGTACTGATCACAGACCAATATCCAATCTACCTTTTATTGGGAAGATCATTCAAAAAATTGTTTTCAACCAACTAACTGCTTTTTTATCATCAAATAACTATTTTGATGCCTATCAATCTGGCTTTCGTGCTAATCATAGCACCGAAACTGCCCTTGTTAAAGTGGTAAATGAAATTTGTCTAAACATTGATACAGGCAAAGCATCCTGGCACTATTTGACCTTAGTGCAGCATTTGATACAGTTGACCACTGTATACTACTGCATCGACTGGAGCACTGGGTTGGACTTTCAGGTGTTGTCAAAAATTAAAATCCTACCTACAACACAGGAGTTACTTCGTCGCTATAGGAAACTGCACCTCAACACCATCATCCTTGACTTGTGGTGTTCCTCAAGGATCCATCCTAGGCCTGTTATTGTTTAATCTTAATCCCACTCGGTCAGATTGTCAGGAACAACTCAATGTGTTATCATAGCTATGCAGATGACATTCAAATATACCTTGCTTTGTCCTCAAATGATTATGCGCCCCTGGATTCTCTCTAACAGTGTTTCGACCAGGTTAACACCTGGATGTCACAAAACTTTCTTCAGCTGAACACAGACAAAACTGAAGTCTCAGTCTAAGATCTAAGATTACTACCATACTTGACAAAAAAAGAACTTAAGGCGAAGGATGCAGTGAGAGATCTTGTGTAGCGTCGGCGCAAAAAGACAGTGTTAGCGTTCTCCCGCGCAGGGCATCCTGGGATAGCCTCGTGAGACCATCCTGATCTCGCGAGCTTCAGGGTTTCACTCGCAGATCAGTCTGGATACTTTCCGTTAAAGAAAATTTGGAGCAGTTCACCAAACGAACGTCCAATCAGCGTTGGCTTTGAGGCGGGTTGAGGTGTGACGCAACGAACAACATGACGGCATCCACAGAGATGAGCATAGCTATCGCGCAAGTTTTATTCAAATTAGAAAGAATTCCTGGGTAAACTGTGAAGCTATGAGTCTCAGCCATGCAGCTGGGAGGAATGAACGACACAGACATCCTCCACGGCTGATTCCAGTTCATAATGGAGGAATATACTATCTTCAGAAGTGTAGGGCCTACCGTGAAAACTTGATGGGAATTGTCGTTGATTAGGTTCATAAATGGTAAGTTAAAACATCTTAACGTTTGTCACGTTACCTAACTTAATTGTATGTTAAACGGCATTAGAAGAATACTTTGTTCATCTAATTGGTTGATTTGGCCCGTCGAAAACCAACAAAGGTAGTGATAGACAGATGGTTTATCCAATCAGCTAACCAGTATGTCCGCCCCTTCCCAAAAGTTCTTCAATGAAAAGTTCCCAGATGGATATGCGGAGCAAATCCATCTGGCGGAGTCAAGTTAATCCTGGGATACGAGAGCGAACATTTGGGGGGTTTATGTCGTTATTCTCCTTAGTTTTGAGTGTAATGTTAGCGTCTTTATTGTAACAGGTTTCCCTTTTAGTTCTCCCTCGTGTGTGATCCTTTTTGTGTGGGGGGCTGGACCTCCCCTGTTGGTGTACTGTGTGTGTCTTCTTGACCTGCCCTGTGTGTATTGTGTTCTGTGTCTGTGTCCCTGCCCTCGTTCTCAGTGAATAAAGCTTGCTCTGAACAACTCTTGGCGTCCTGAAACCTTCAATCGTTACATTGGTGTCAGAAGCGACTTTCGAACATGGCCTCTGCTCAGCGAGAGAAGCTGGGAGCGGGAGACCTCACCACTGGGTGGAGGCCCACGCAAGAGGATCCGGAGAGAGCCTTTGTAAGGGCTACTAAGGAGCTTGAGGCCTTCTATCGGTGCTGCCGCTGGAGGAGAGGAGCTGTCGCCGGGACCTGCCTGCTGCCATGGGAGGAGATCTGGCCGGAAGAAGCGGTCGCGGAGAAGACGACGCTGGCCTGGGCGCTGACTCCACGGCGAGCCGCGACGCGTGAGCAGAGCCGAGGGAGCGCGGCAAGGAAGAGGTTCCTAGACGATGGACGGTTGGCGGAGCCGCTGAGGGCAGCGAACTCCCGACGGTGGGGCAGCTTCGACGGAAATGCCCTCTGAACTCTGAACTTTAAAACTTTTTGGTGTGTGTGAGAGGCACCGTGCTGTGTGGGTGCCCGTTCTAGTTGGTCTGTTGGCCGGCGCCTTTTGAAAAAAGTTTGTGTGTGGAGTTCGATAGCACGGCCATCTCGGGGGTCGTGCCTTCGCTGAGGCCGCGAAGGAGTGGAACGGGCCGGGAGCAGAGCAGGACGGCTCTGCGAGATGGCAACACGAGGAGGGATGCCGAAGACGGTAGCTGCAGCGGGAGAGCTCAGCACGGTCCGGTTGCTGCGGAGTCGGTGCCTGTCTGTCCTGGTCGGCGACTCGACGGAGCGGAGTGGCGTTGGTGCAGCTTCATCTGGCCCCCCTCGAACCCCCGTGGCTTGGTACAGTGTCGACGGTTGAAAAGGCCACCTAGGGCCCCGCCAGGAGAGGAGGAGTGCCGTGGTGACACGCCACGGAAAGTGCAGCCTGAGGGCGGCTGCGAACATTTGGGGGGTTTATGTCGTTATTCTCCTTAGTTTTGAGTGTAATGTTAGCGTCTTTATTGTAACATGTTTCCCTTTTAGTTCTCCCTCGTGTGTGATCCTTTTTGTATGGGGGGCTGGACCTCCCCTGTTGGTGTAGTGTGTGTGTCTTCTTGACCTGCCCTGTGTGCATTGTGATCTGTGTCTGTGTCCTTGCTCTCGTTCTCAGCTAATAAACCTTTTGATTGGACAACTGTGTGTGTCGCTATCAAATCGTTACAATAGTTTGAATTTTAACAATCACGTGAAATCAGTCACTAAATCAGCATTTGTTCACCTAAAGAACCTAATGTCAAATAGTGGTCTGGAAAAACGTTCACGCTTTTATTTCGAGCAGGATAGATTATTGCAATGCCTTTTTAACTGGTCTTCCTAAGAAGACTATAAGCAGCTACTACACACCATACAAAATGCAACTGCTAGGGTGTTAACCAAAACAAAAAGGAACGAGCACATTACCCCAATCCTACATTGGCTTCCTGTTAGTTACAGATTTGATTATAAAGCATTACTTCTTGTTTTTAAAGCACTAAATGGCATTGGACCAAACTACACGACCTGTTCAAACAGTACGCCCCAACCAGATCACTCAGCTCTCAAAATCAAAATCTTCTGGTTCAACCTGTTGCTAAAACAAAATGTGGTGAGTCAGCCTTTAGTGTTTATGCAGCTAGACTCTGGAACCAACTACCAGACAAGATTAACAAAGCACCCACTATCTCCTTTTTTAAGCCTAAACTAAAATGGTTTATTTATTTATTTTATTCATCTTGTTTTAATTTAATTTTCTCATTAACCGTTTACTCTAATGCCTTATTTTAAATATGTGATTTTTATGTTACATGTGTGATTTTTATTTTTTTAATGTATGATTTTATTGAAGGTCTTTTAATATTTGTTGGCATGCACTTTGTATGATTGTATTGAAGGTCATTTTTTATCTGTTAGCATGCATTTTGCCTCCTTATCGTCTATGTTTTCTTCAATTATACTGTTTTTCATTCTTTTGTAAAGCATATTGGAATGCCTTGATGTAAGAAATACGCTACAAATAAAACTGCCTTGCCTTACCCCAATAATATTCGAATGACTGAATAGAAATCCAAAGGTCCTGCAGAGGATTTGCTGCTTACATCTTGTGACAGTGCATCTTCAACTGTGCCTTATATGCATATTTCACTATAGACCAGGTTTTTCTTGGTCAGTGGCGTAATTTGGATCATGTGCCAGACCACACCTTATGTTGCTAATTACCGGACCCCTGGGCGCAAGGATTAAAAGAAGATGAGCGCATGGCAAAAAATCAACACTTTATTGAGTGTAAGATAAGAATAAGCTTTGCGTTGCACTTTGCTCCACCTTGCGCCAGGTGCACAATAGGGGCCATAACGCTGAATACATTTATTTGGATTCACAGGTAAGATAAAATAAACATAACAAAATCAAAATACTATGTTGTCTTGAGCCATTCTGCAGTCATTTGCACATTATCAATATAATTGCAGTGTCTTCTCCAAATGGATATTGAATGATAGCTGACACAGCAATACTTTTGTTAATTGACACTCTTTCTCTCTCACACACACTAACACACACACATGTCCATGTCTATGGAATGCTACAAGCAAAATTACTTCTATGGTGGTCACTACAAATCTGTCATTAAACATTATGCGGTTGCTTTTCATGTTACAGTGTAATTGATTTGAATCTTGTCAACTCAAAACATACAATTTGAAAGAGAGTGTGAATCTTCAAATGTTTTCCCATGCAATGGACATACTCTCTGCTCCCTTTAGCAGAAAGCACTGATTTATCCACCAAATAGGGCCAGCAACACAATTGCCAACATACAACTTGTGTGTGTGTGTGTATATATATAGATATAGTTATATAGATATGAGCATATAACTTACCAAGTGTGCATTTTGGATGAGTAGGAGCAGCAGTGGTATAGCTCCCATCTTAGGCTTCATTCTTGTCTTTATGTCCATAACCCACTAACACACAGGCATGTGAACTAGAGGAAAAACACGTAATCTCTTCAACACACACACACACACACACACACACAGGTAGGAGTAGGAGAAACAAATAAGTAAACACTCAGACATACACACTTTTTGTGTATTAAACACAGACACTGAGAGAAACTGCCCAATAGAGGTGCATCATCCTGTACTTACTCTTTGTTGGTGATAGAGAGAGCCAGAAAGACAACGAACTCTGTCTGATTAATGATTGTCACTGCCTGTGAGGAAACACTATTGCACAAGAGTGAGTGAAAGAGAATGGAGGAAGAGGAGGGGGTGTGCAAAAAGGAGGAAGAGGAGGGTGTTTTTGCGATGTCTTTATGCGCATGTGTCTGCAATAGTGTACAAACAAAAAAAACATGATAAACTCTGAAACTCCGCTCTTACAGAGTACCAACGTTTATACATACATTTATCTGGTTGTGTCCAGACGTGTGTCTGCTGAGGCCCAGCTGATATGGAGTAGTACAGGTCACAAGTCAACAGAGGGAGAGTGCCCTTACTGGAAGTGTGTGTGTGTGTTGTCAGCAATGAACATTCAACTATTAAAAGCAGAACAAACACAAGCCACCACTGTGTCTGTTCTCAGTGCTTTGCATGTCTACAGTTTATTATTTGGGAGCACACACATACAGACCTGGAATGTCTTTCTTCATGTACTGTAACTCTTATCTCA
The DNA here is from genome assembly GCF_046254945.1 of Alosa pseudoharengus. Taxonomy (NCBI): domain Eukaryota; kingdom Metazoa; phylum Chordata; class Actinopteri; order Clupeiformes; family Clupeidae; genus Alosa; species Alosa pseudoharengus. Next base: position 37,546,097 of record NW_027468640.1, read on the forward strand.
GCTGTGTACACAAACACACACACACACACACACACACACAGAGAGAGAGTCAGCTGCTCACACACAATTCAAAACAGATCAGGGTTTCATCACTTGTTCTCTTTCCTGCACTCCCTCATAAGCCTTCATTTATGCATTTCTGTTAAACAAATCACCTTATTCAGTCCCGCCCATTTTTTAAATTTCTTGTCTTCCACTTTGTCTTTAAACTTCCGGTCAGCTAGCTACGTCTAGTTAGTTTAATTGGGATAACACGGCAGAAGAGGATGGAGAGGCTAACTTGGGAGGAAAACGAAAAATGCCATCATGAGGTCATTGCAATACAGTATTGTACTTCGCTACCAAGGCTATTCTCCTCTACGAAGTGGGTAGATGATATGCGGCGGTGGCCGCTGTATCGTATGGAGATATATTTTTGAGACGGACTGGCCATTCTCAGCACAGTATGCCAATACATAAAATTGTCATAATACAGGCTATTTTTATAAAATGCTTTCTTTCTTTTTTTTAATCAAAAGCCCAATGCATGGGGGGCGCTGTGGCGCAACAGGCTACAGCGCCCATACCATGTACGGGTCCAAGTGCCCACGGGGACCCAGGTTCGAGTCCGGCCAGCAGTCAGGTCCTGATCCCACCCCATCTCTCTCTCTCCCACTCACTTCCTGTCTATCTTCACTATCCTGTCAGAATAAAGGCAAAAAGTCCAAAAAATATACTTAAAAAAAAAAAAAAAAAGCCCAATTCATTATCTGAGTATTTACTGTCTAAAATGCTAAAATCAAAAGACTTAGGCCTACTGTGGGGAATATTACAGAAACTCGCAAATCCTTGTTTGGTATGGTAAATATGTTTAGAAAGTCATTAGCCTACAGAACAGCGGCTCCAAAGTCAGTGTTTTCCTAACTTCAGATAGGAAAGGTGTATAAAAGAAATGTCTTAAGTCACCAAAATCCTAAATAAACATTCCTAACTTTAGGATGACCCATGACATATGATGCCAGTCATCTTGATAGAACTCTGCTATCTCAATGTATTGCAATGGATGTATTGCTCAATAAGAAGTTGGCAATGCAAAGCTACAGTAGCGCCCCCCATGTTTGCACGCGGAATAAGGTGAATAGTGCCACTTCAAACAATCATTTTGAAGAACCTGTCTTAATGAGTGCCCTTCTAGTGTAAATGTAATGCAACACCCTATAAGGTGCCCCTCAAAATGCTTGTCTTGTCTATACTTGCCGTTCCCTACTGTATGTGTGCCCCTCCATTGGAAAAGGGGTGCCATTACAGAATGCCCTCTATGCTGCTTCTACATGGCAAAGGGTAGGCTATGATTTCCAGAACCGAATGCAGTGGAATGCAGCCCTGTATATTGTACGACGTGAGAAATCATAAAGAAATGCCAACATATGTGCTCCTCTAGTGGATAAAATGTGATGCATTGAAGTAAAGGGTGTCCCTACTTGCATCAATTTAGGAACGTTTCCTAATGAATGCCCCTGCAGTGACAAAACATGTAATAGGTGCCTTTACAATGAGATAAACAACAGTGCTCCTTATAGCTATATATGGCTTTCTGATGGAAGAAAAAAAACTCATGAAGTGCCCTTTTACATAGCACTGTGGCACTAAATGTCCTTGCAATGGAAAGACCCCAATGGAAGTCCCAGTATAATGAGATGTAGTGCCTACAGCCTTCCTTACCCTCTTGGGAAGGCAAAAAGGAATCATTTAGTACTTATTTCAGTTTCTCTAGCAAGTAATATGCTGTTTTTAGCCTGACAAAAATGGTATATTTAGCTGCCAGAATTTCAAAAATCTCCTGGTGGAGGTCCCCCGAACTCCCCTCCAAGTCTGACCTACAGTACCGACACTTCTGTCTTTAAGTCAGGTTATACAGTGTGTTCAGCTAAACATGTTTGTTTGCAGAAAGTTAACAATTTAAAGCATTTTAGTTCACTGTTTGTTTGATCAGAGGGCTTCTCATAATTTTAGCCTGGATAGCCTGATAACACAGTGTTCGTTTCCATAAAGGTGAAAAACATTTAATCTTACTTGATACCAGGGGCACAAGGGCTCACAGGCCCCTGAAGTGCAAGCCTCTGTGTGAAGTCCTATGTGAAGTGCTATGTTCTCAACCCCCAATATCTGAATGGATTATGTTATTTACCCCTGATACTTGAATGGGCCCCTCAGTGAAATAACACATATGGTACTGTATGTGTGTGATAGTCAAGCTTTATAATTGCCATCTTTTTTCACAGCAACCATCTGTTGATGGTTATGTCATATTTGTAAATCTCAATTTGTCCATTTTTTTCCACAGAACTTGTGGTCAATCATCATTTAAAGGGGTAATTTTTTAATTGTTCTACCGGGGTGGCATGCACCCAGACCCCCTTATCTTAGCTGTCTGTACCCTAGGGCCCAGTGGCTCCATCCTTGATACAGCGTAGCCTTTTGTATGGGGTCGAGGCCCAAGTTGTGAGATATGTGCCCATTTTGTTTTTATTGCTTAAAGAAGTACAAGACAAGATGGTGAAATCAGGGTAAACATGTCTGATACATACATCCATTCAGGGACAAAACAACATAGAAAACAACTTACTGTATACCATGTAGTGAGGACTCACTTTAATGTATGTGTACTTCATTGTTTTATTGGTCACACACACACACACACACACACACACACACACACACACACACACACACACACACATACACATACATGCAAACAAAAGAGACACTTCTGAGCTATAGCAGGTTATGGTATTAGGAACATCTCTCTACATAAATACATACACACACACACATATTCAAATACATGTAGGCTATCAGTTGTCCAGTGTGACGCCCCTCTGCTCCCCCCTACAGGCCGCCTGCTGTTTTCCGTGGTGGCCGGTTGCCGGCCTGCAGTGGGGAGACGAATCAAGGGAGATTGTCCTCACCTGGCGCCGGTGTAGCCATATAAGTCATCACTATCCCTTTTATCACTCTCTCTCTCTCTCTCTCTCTCTCTCTCTCTCGCTCTCCCGTCGTTCCTAGACATCTTTTTGACATACCGCACTGCATAGCACATCTACTCACTTATACACGACCGACACACATCCACACACTTCATTTCCACCCCCTAGACATTTCCTTTATTCTACTTTGAATAAGTAGAATTGATTTAGAAATGGAATCTGTTGTCAGCCTCGTTTGTGTTGTGAGCCAGGCGTAACACCCAGCCAGTCCTAAACACACACACACACACACACGTCAGCAAGTTTGTCGGTGTGTTTTCATATGTGGATTCAGTACTGAGAGAGAATGTTTTAATTTCAAAGAGTCAGTTCTTCTGTTATCTCTGGGCAAATATTGCTGGCTTTTGTCATAAATTGACAACTGAGGTCTGAATAATGACTGCACTCAGTGAAGAAATGCAGCTCTGTTACAACTGCACTTTGGTTGCAGTGAGGGCTCAGCCTGGCCTCTCAAGGTGCCCAGGTCTGTTATCGCCTACCACATTCTATTGCCAGGTTGTGCTTGCTGAGTCTGGACATTGTCAACGCTTTTGAAAGCTTGGTGATTAAGGCACTAATTCGCCTTATTCACCCGGCGGCCAGAAGAAGGCTACAGGGTACACTTGCCATTACACCTCAGTCCAGCAGATGATGGTAATGCACTCCGTTTGCAAACTGCCAAACAAAACTTACTGAAGAAGAAGAAAAATAAGGAGAAGAAGAAGGTTACTATGACCGTTTCTCAAAGTCAAGGATGGGTCCTTTAAAGACACTTTTTCAAGGACGTTACGTCATCGAATCTCGCCAAGCACTGTTCCAATGTCAAGGGTGCTGTAAAATAAGAGTCCTTCGTTCTGAGATTTTCTGAGAATTTTCGAGGATGCATGAGTGTATCCTCTTTGTGCTTGGAACACCCACAATCCTGTGCGCACATGATTTTTAATAATGCACCTGCAGCTTCCTGCACACTCGCTAGTCTGTTCTATTGTGTGTTTTCCGAATGCTAAGAAAAGCCTTGCCTCGTCTTTGAAGGATTTGACTCAGCAGGACTCGTTCTACCAATCACGAATCCTTGACTTTGACTCTGGCAGGCCAGCGAACCCTTCTTTTTCTGTGAGCTTTTATGTTGGCAGTTTGCAAACAGAGTGCTTTACCATCATCTGCTGGACTGAAGTGTAAAGGCAAGTGTAGCATACCATGTAGCCTCATTCTGGCTTATAATGGCCGCCGGCTGAATAAGGCGAATAGCATTCAAGCTTCTATTGGGTTTTGGTGATTTGATTCCATGTTACATATTTTCTTTTTGGTAGAAATAATGTTATTAGGTGTGATTTTCTCTGCTAATCAAATTGTCAGATAAGTAGGTGTAAGATTACTATATTTTATTATACATTGTCTGACAGCAGTATCAATATGCATACAATGTTGCTATGGCATCCAATATTAAGAGAGCTGTAATAACATTTAATGAAAATGGTAAACTATTAATTAATGATTAATGTCATAGTTACAGTATATTGATCAGATGATGGGGGGGGGGGGGGGGGGTCAAGTTGAGTGTTAAACAGAAATGCTTAGTGGTGGTGTGGGAGTCATAACCTCATCATCTCCATCCAGACAGTCTGGGACTCCGTCATTACGAGCGCGTTGAGAGATACACACATTGGACTTGCAGTGGAAAGCCTTATCATTACGACATTCTGGGGGTAGTAAACACACACACACATACACACACACACACACACACACACACACATACACACACTCATGTTATATTACAGTACATAATTATAAGTCTATTGTATTGTTACAGTATTCAGTCAGGTACAGCTATGTTCGTGTATGTTAAATTTGAATTGTAAGAAATACATTTATTTACAACATAGTTCTAAAATACTACTCTTACTGACAGTGCATTTAAGGAAGTACTGTTGTTTTGCCTTACTCTTTAGAAGGGCTGCACACTGTGGGATCCTAATTCCCAGGCTGATTATAATCCTTTCAATCATATGTTGACTTCTGATCAGCTGCTCTGCTCCATGGAAGCACAGTGGGCCTAAATTGCGGGCCTACTGTCACATGCTTGTCACATGTCCAAAGGACAAACTAACTAGGGACAGGAAATGTAATCAAATACATTATCATGTCTCGATTGATTCACTCTAATGGTCTCACTACAACAATGGTCTCAGTCTGTTCAACAACTCAATGTGATCCTATCAATGTAACCAATCACAAACTGGGTAGCCTATTTAAGGGAAGTTGACACAATGTTCTAGGAGTCAGAACTCCCGCACCACTTTTGTGTGTAGTCATCATCTTCTGAGCTGGGATATATATATATATATATATATATATATATATGTATATGTATATATATATATACACACACACACACACACAAACATTCACACACATACACAGACATACACAGACACACATACACACCTTTGCAGCACATCTCATCGCTGCCGTCTCCGCAGTTGTTGATTCCATCACATGTTTTGTCATGCAGCACACACTTTCCATTTGCACACTGGAACTTACCGATGTCACATTTATTACCTGAAACATCAACAGTGAGATTTGAGTTTGTCTTTGAGTTGTTTTTGTCCCTAATGAAAGATATCTACGATAGGGCTCAGGTTGAAAAATGCCAGAATTCACCATTAAGAGAGGGAGACATAAGGAGAGAGAGAGAGAGAGAGTGTGTGTGTGTGTGTGTATGTGCACATTTGTATTCTGACCTGGATGTAGATTACTACTGTTACTGTAACAGTTGGCCACTGCAATGTGACTTTTATCATTAAGTTTGACTGGACTGCCAATGTGACACTCAGCCAGAGAGTACTCATGTCCTTTACAGAAGACAGGAACACACACATCTGGCAGAATGATGTTCTTTCTTGGAACATCAGAGTACTTCATATTGGCTGCAGTCTTTGCCAACCTGAGGGAGAGAAAGAGAGAGAGAGAGAGAGAGAGAGAGAGAGAGAGACATTCTGTTTCAAATGTTTTGAACGTAAAAAACTAGACCTTTTAAAAAAGTATTAAGAAATGAAAGCAGGTGGTAAAGACACTCCACAACTGACTGCCTGACATCAAACCTTTCAAGCTCTGTCAGCTGCAAATGGATTGTGGTAGTTTAAGATAGTAAGCAACACAGGAGGACAACAAGCAACACAGGAAGCAAATATGTCATGAGGTAGGCTATAGTGTCATTTGATTGGATGGCGGCGAGAAACATACGTGCGGAACATTCCACGACACGTAACATGGGCAGCAGCGATATTCCATCCCTCATGACACACCAGTGATTTTGTTGAACCTTTGGGCAGCTGCACCTCAATCACCTCCTTCTCAGTCTTTAAGGATTCTTTGAAGGCATTGTTAGCTACACACAAAAACACACAAACATAAACATCCAAAGTACTCTACTCAAAGTGTGTTGGCATTCATGTGTGTTTGCATCTGTGTGTCTGTGTAAACGTGTGTGTGTGTGTGCGTCTTTATGTCTGAGTCTGTGTGTCCATGTATCTGTGTACCAGTATATGGGTTTGTGTGTGGCAGCATTACAGTTAGTGGAAAACTTTGTAAAATTCTTGTTTGTGTACGTGTACTGTATGTGTGTGTCTGTGCAGGTCTCACAACGGCAATTGGTTCCTAGGTGAGAGAAGACAGGAATTGTATTGTTGTCCTTGCAGGTCTCTGCCACGGCGTGACATCGGTTCTCGTACACCTTCCCATCACGGGTGCACACTTTCTCCTTAGCATAGCACTCATCTGGCTTAGGATCACATGTGCACATTGCAGTACCCTCTGAGCAGCGATGCCCCAGTGGACAGGAGACCTTTGCACACGACAGTTGTGTGTATTGTTGTTTGAGACAATCCTCTGGGCCCAGGTATCTGTCGGTGTGGATCTGAGACTGTGAACCAAATGTGGGTTGTTCTGCTGGCTTGCTGCTCACCACTCCTGCTGAGGGGAGCTGTTTGGACAGATGATAAGACTTCAGATTCTTTCCGCTATGTCTCTCTCTCCACACACACACACACACACACACACACACATGTACACACACACACACACACACACACACACACACACACACACACACAGACACACACACAGACACATACCAACAATTAAAAAAACTATACATGGCTCATTTGAAGAGAAGGGTTTACATACTGTAATGTGAGAAAAGTATTAATATCAAGATGAAGGGAAGACAAACTGTGTGTCTGTGCGTCTTCAGTATGTGGCCCCGAGTCCATGTACCAAGTTTGGTATCGATACGAGAAAGTGTTGCAAATTATAGCACCCCTAGTGGTCAACGGTTGCTAAAATTATTGTCTGTCCTCAGGATGTGGTCCTGAGTCCATGAACCAAGTTTGGTTTTGATACGTGAAAGCATTGCTGAGATATGACCTAAACTTCTGTTACTCTAGCGCCGCCCTAGTGGTTGAAGATCACCAAATGTATTTTGTGTTCTCCAGAGGCGGACAGAGTACACAGCTTCATTACTTGAGTAAAAGTACAGATACCTTTGCTAAATTTTACTCAAGTACAAGTAAAAGTACAACAGTCAGATGTCTACTTAAGTAAAAGTACTGAAGTACTTGTTTTTAAAAGTACTTGAGTATCAAGAGTACAAGAGTAGCCTACATTTTCTAAATATTGCATTACTACTGGCACAGTGCTTACATTTATGTACATAAACGTCCTACATAGAGTTATGAAAAATGTTCATGTTAATACCTTGGAGAATGTAAAAGGAATTGAAAGTAAAATCAAGTCATTTTCATCTTTTTACCATGTTGCCAGGGATGGGCAGTATTTCTAATACATGTATTTAAAATACGTATTTCAACTACAAAATACTATTTTGTAATTGAAACACTTGAAGTGAAAACTATCATTAACTTGTTCAGAAAATTGAAATAGTCTGCCGATGTGGGGCCACAGTTTGGCACATTCCCGGGATGGACCTGCTGCGTCTTCATCCATTGTTTCGTCCATGGTTTCGTCTCTTATCTAAATCTGACCATGGAGTTGACTTTGGCGGAAAGCTGAAGGTGATTGCTGATAGGCTGTCCCAATCAGTGGCGCCTGCACAAACCAATCACGTTTGAGAGGGAGACAACAAATTGAGGGTTTCCGAGATTTTTCTTTTTTCCTTTTTTTTAGAAGAAGTAACGGGTACTCACGGTTATAGATAGAAATGTAGTGGAGTAAAGAGTACAATATTTGCCTCTCAAATGTACTTGAGTAAAGTCATGAGTACTCCCCAAAAATGATACTCGAGTAAAGTACAGATCCCTCAAAACTGTACTCAAGTACTGTACTCAAGTAAATGTACTGCGTTACTGTCCGGCTCTGGTGTTCTCAGGATAAGGTTCCAAGTCCATATACTATGTTTGGTTTCATTACGTGACCCCATGTACTGACTTTGGTTTTTATGGGCCCTATCATGACATTCTAAAGTGCATCGTCACTCGTCAAAAGTCTATTCAAATTTAGTAGGATGTCCAGTTCACATTGGGAGGGGTTTCGTTCTCAAAAGTGGAGCGCATGGCGTAACAAGGTGTTCCTAGGTCTTTTAATCAGTCATATGGGTGTGTTTGGGGCGTAACATCATTTTAAACCAATGAGAATGACATCTGTCATTCCCTTTAACGGCGCAACGCGCGATATGTCAAATAAATGCATCGGTATTTTGGCATTCAACGGCGCATTTGAAGGAGGCTGCTTGCAAGACCGTATGGAATAGTCATTCTTAAACCATGCTTTACTAAAACCTAGCATAGCCTTCACGCATTTGCACTCGTCTATTATTTGAACTCATTGGCAAAGTGAAACTAACTTCACCAAGGAGTCAGTCAACGACAAGACAGTTATATGCAGTTACTTTCACTATTGACTGACAATGGGTTACCATAGAAAACATAGGCTGGAAAAAGCAACACTTACCCTAATGTTGCTCAAATGACTAAATAAAACAACATTTATCCTGCAGAGGAGTTGCTTATATCTCGTGACAGTGCGTCTTCAGCTGTGCTCCATACTTGTCTCTCGCCTCTCCCCTAATCACTTTTAACCGTCATTACCAATTTGCAAATGATGGTGAATAACTACTCATCATGAGATGTACAGTATTTCGTAATATCTTTATTCTAATTATTTTTACCATTGTAATCGTGCAATTTGTAATGCTTTGCATGGACGTGCGCTGGTGTGCGTTCATGAATGATAGAAGGATGGTGCGTGCACCTGCCAATATGACTGTTGACATGCGCTCTTAAAATAGCATATGAACAACTCGCCATTGACTTCTGACCAGGTTTAGGTGGTGTATGATAGCGATTTTTAGACAATGCGCCAGGTCCCTCCCTAGGTTGTTAATTGCCACACCCCTGGGCGCAATGCTTAAAAAATAAAGGTGCAAAATAACGAATTCAACTTCGCGCCGGTGAATAACGAACTTTACGCCATGCGCTGGTGACCGAAAATACAGCCCTATATGTCAAAGCGTTGCTGAAATATGACTATACCTCCTGTGATTATAGCGCCACACAGTGGTCAAAATGCACCAAATTTCTTGAGCCTCCTCCTAATTGACCTGTCGCTTAGCGCCACCCTTAGAACGCTGATGAGCCAATGACAGTCCAGCCTCAACGGGACTCGGACATCAGCTCGCACAACTCCATAGGAAACAACAGGGAGTAGGCATAAAATGACAAATTAATGGTTATTTATGGAGTTTATTAACTCAAAAAACCCCGACGGATAACCATGGTCAAACGTTTTGCATGGGGGACGTGTAATACTGATAGCCGGTACCCCGAGAGGCTAGAAAACGGGGTATATTTTCATCAACAGTAGCCTACAGGACGTCTCTCGCGTTTGCAACAGCTTGACGTAATGTAGGCTACTAAGCCAACAACGTGGGCATAGGTTCCCTGTTAAATCCCAAGATGAAAATGCTCATTAACCAACTACTATATTCTTACTACATCAAATATTAACGTAACCTAACATATCTTAGTATCAATCTTCTACTAGCTAGCTAGCTAGCATTAACGTCAGTGGTTTTTGCACAGTGATTTGCACGGCTACTCGCCACAACTGCTTGTCACCTTGTATGTATTCTAAAGTTTTGAATACACCCCTCCATAGCAAAATTAAGTCCCTTTTGACAGCTTCTGGAGGAAAGTAAATCCTTTTATCGATCAAAACGTCCTCAAAGCCTGCTTTCATATACTGTCAGCTGCCATTGTCCACAAAGCATTTCTAATCAAGTCTGGTTTGTTTGTCCGAGTTTTCACACGGTAACAATGGGGGGCGGGGCTTAGCGACAGGTCAATTGGGTCCTGAGACCATGTACTGAGTTTGGTGTTGATACGCGAAAGCCTTGCTGAGATATCACTTTACTTCCTACTAACATCTGTCGGACTAGGACCTCCCACAGTATTAACAGACACCACTAGTAAGTTTTAATTCCAAACACATCACCTGTTACAGGCCAAAACGTAATTTTGCTTATTATAGCGCCACCTATAGGTCAAAAGTCATCAAATTTATTGTGCTTCCTCCTTATTGGGTCCTGACCCCATGTACTGAGTTTGGTTTTGATATGTGAAAGCTTTGCTGTGACGGCCGACAGGTTTTGAATATGGCTCCAAAAAGCAATGCGTTTATGAGTCATGGTCTGACGATGATCTGCGTCAAGTTTCGTGAAAATCGGAGACATTTTGTGACCTGTGAAAACTTTTATGTGTTTTTGATTAAATCCAATATGGCGTAAGGTCCAATATGGCGGAAATTGACATCATGGGGTGCGTTGAGTTCGGCTTCATCCAAGGATTCAAAAGTGAACGCCACTAACCACTCGGTGAATTGCACAGTTTTGAAAACGAACGTTAAGGGTTGTTTTAAGGACATGTTTGTGCATGCCCATAGGCAGCCACTCTGAAGTAGTCAAAGGCGATTCAAAACAAGTCAGAAAAGTCGAGACAGGACTCATCGTCAAAATGTCGGTATCCACCACTCTAGTTCATCCAAAACAAACCAGAAAAGGGACTCAAAGTGCTAAATACCGGAATTATCCTTTAAATATATCGGTAAAAGCAGCACACGTTGGATTTCTCCACTCTACCATAGCCACTCTGTCTCTCACACAGCACAGCGCAGGACCAGAGACAGAGAGGGTAAGTGGAGTTTTCAAGATGCAAGATGTTTGGATGATGATCATGTCTGACATCAACAATAAAGACTCCCTGTTTGCAGTTTGCTTGCATAAAATGATTCCGTGGATTTTGCAACAAAAACCAGAAAATGGTTTGTCTTCCCTATCAGGAAGTTATTCAATAAGCTTAACAATAAACATAGCCTTAGGTCAAAACAGCTGTTAAGCTTATGTCACATTCATTATTGGCTAATATATTATAATATAATATTCATATTATGTTTATCATTTTATGTTTAAAGCAGGCATACCTGTGGGCATGTCATTGGGATATGGGTTTCCTACAGGAATGGCATGTTTGAATGGGCACTGCACTATACATTTGAATAACACAGAGTACTTTGCATTCATAGATGAAATAGACATAACAAAATCCAAATACTATGTTGTTTTGAGCCATTCTGGATATAATGGCACATTATGGATATAAGTGACAAATGGATATATATGTTATGTATATATAATAATGCTGACAAAGCAAAACATTTCTTAATGGACTCTCTTTCACACACACACACACACACACACACACACACACACAAACATTGTTAGATCATTACTATTAAATTAATTAACCATTAACGTTTCAAGTAACATCTTAAAAGTTTATGTCATACTGTAGTTGCAGTATATTGATCAGATGATGGGGGGGGGGGGTCAAGTTGAGTGTTAAACAGAAATGCTTAATGGTGGTGTGGGAGTCATAACCTCATCATCTCCATCCAGACAGTCTGGGACTCCGTCATTACGAGCGTGTTGAGAGATACACACATTGGACTTGCAGTGGAAAGCCTTATCATTACGACATTCTGGGGGTAGTAAACACACAAACACACACACACACACACACACACACACACACACACACACACATTGACAAAGGTTAATTAATTTGGTTGATTATATAACATTGATGTATTTCATATTATTATATTACAGTAATTGTCGGTTCATGTTCATCAGAGGCGATTGCTAAGACTACAGGGAAAGCTCAGCCTCCTCTAAAATATCGCAGAAAATTGCATCAAATAATAATACTGTATTACATTAGCCTACTATTCCAACTAGAACATGCTAAAAACGTGTTCAGCTTCATGGCTAATTTGTTCAGCAATAAGGTTTTGCCGATCATCTATTGTGATTTCGCACCCCTAATACATTGCTGTGACGACACGATCCATCAAAAACCCAGACGCTCACCTAGCGCTCATGGGCTTCGGAAAAACCTTTTTCCCAGTGAAAACATCATCATTCCACGTCATTCACGTCACGTAATGTGTGAGTCAGAGGTCGGAAACTGGGGCTAGATTTAGCTAACAAAGTTGCCCAGTTAGGGGCTCGTCATCACTTTTGTCGTCACGTTGTAGTTCGTTTGTAGTCCATGTGGCCTTTCATGTCCAACAGTTTTAATGTAAACTTGGGAATTTGCCGTTTTTGTCACTTGAAAGCTGCATATCTTTCTTTCACAAGCGTCTTACACTATATTTTAGGCGAATACAGTTGTTTATTTAGGATTAGTGAGCGTATGTTTTAACCTTTGTTGTGGCATCCGTGTTTGTCACACATTCCAACGGCAAAGCACATGAACACTTGCTGTGGGAAAAACAACGTAGCCACGGGGGCGGTCCTTGTCATTCCGAAGTGCCATGAATCAGCTTCACTGGACTTTCAATGGCACTACAGAGTGGGCTGATCTCAGTGCAGAAAAGCTAGATGTTTATTGGACAAACGCCACAAAATCGTCATTTCCAGGGAAGCCTGGCATCTCTGGGAGTGAATGGGGCAGTGGGATGGCCCGGACGCTGACCCTCTGTATGATGATTGGAGGAACTGTCATAGTGGCTGGACTCTTTTTGATTGACAGCATATGTTGCGATCAGAGGAAGAGTTTCAAGTTCAATGATGCGTAAGCGTTAGTGTTGGTAGGTGAAGTCCAGAGGCAAGGCAAGTTGCAGCTCCAATTCCTATATATTTGTGAGCAATACAGTCGGTTTCTATTTGTCCTTGTACATGTAGCTGTACATACAACCATAATGTGGAGTTACAGAGTTTGTGACTTGCTTTGATTCAGTTGTGTATTTAGCTGTAGCAATTTTAAAAGCCATTTGATAGTCTTCCCCACTAGGGGAGATTCAAAATAAAACCGCAAGGCAGATGAACATACAGAATAGCCACAGAGAAATAACTCCAGTAGGCTACCAAATAGCCTAAGCTCCCCCCAAAGTGAACTGGTAAAATGTAGCCAAACCAGCTGCCAGACTCTATACTGTTCTGGTCTATTGTGGGTTTTGGGATAACTTTTGCCCTCAAAGAACAATATAGCACCTTAATAATATTAATTTAATAATTGACCATTTTATCAGAGCTTCTCCTATTCCAAAGACCAGCAACCTCCACTGATATTCATGTATGTTAATTTTAAATGGTAAGAAATCCTTTTATTTGCAACAGTTCTCAAATACTCTTATTAACAGTGGATTTAAAAAAGAACTGTTGTTTTGCCTCATTTTTTCAAATGCAAAAACAAAGAAGCGTGTATGTATTGGTGTGTATCCCTATGTATGTGTGTACAGTATACACACACATACACACAAACATTTACCTGCACACACACACACACACACACACACAAGCATTCACACACATACACACACACACATACACACCTTTGCAGCACATCTCATCGCTGCCGTCTCCGCAGTTGTTGATTCCATCACATGTTTTGTCATGCAGCACACACTTTCCATTTGCACACTGGAACTTACTGATGTCACATTTATTACCTGAAACATCAACAGTGAAAAGATTCAAGTTAATCCATTAAGAGAGGGACACATAAAGATACTGTATATTTAAGTGTTTGTGTGTGTGTGTGTGTGTGTGTCTGCACATATGTATTCTGACCTGGATGTGGATTATTATTGTAACAGTTGGCCACTGCAATGTGACTTTTATCATTAAGTTTGACTGGACTGCCAATGTGACACTCAGCCAGAGAGTACTCATGTCCTTTACAGAAGACAGGAACACACACATCTGGCAGAATGGTGTTATTTCTTGGAATATCAGAGTACTTCATATTGGCTGCAGTCTTTGACAATCTGAGGGAAAGAGAGACAGAAATAAGAGGATAGGCTACTTTATTCTGTTTAATGAATCTTATTGCTTTGGTAATATAGACAATAATTTGTCATATCAATAAAGTCATCCCAATGTCATTTAAATGTGAAGGTGCTACTTTATGTAGAATTCTATAGGATTTGAGTTGTCCTGAATGCACCATTATGTTCACAACAACACTTCCACTGACTTGCATTATATTTGATACAGCACCACATAATGTACACAGTGCTGTTACAAGAGACACAGTCTGGAGCATGCTGCCTTTAGTGGATATCTGAGCAACACACTGTATAATCATTCTTTACATTATATCAAAACACTTATTTCTTTACATTCTGTTTCAAATGTTTCAAACTTAAAAAACTACACTTAGACCCTTTTAAACATGAGAAATGAAAGCAGGTGGTAAAGACACTCCACAACTGACTGCCTGACATCAAACCTTTCAAGCTCTGTCACCAGCTGCAAATGGATTGTGGTAGTTTAAGATAGTAAGCAACACAGGAGGACAACAAGCAATACAGGAAGCAAATATGTCATGAGGTACAGTAGGCTATAGTGTCATTTGATTGGATGGCGGTGAAAAACATACCTGCGGAACAGTTCTTGACACGCAACATGGGCAGCAGCGATATTCCATCCCTCATGACACACCAGTGCTTTTGTTGAACCTTTGGGCAGCTGCACCTCAATCACGTCATTGATGATCAGGAATTCTTCGTAGGCATTGTCAGCTACACACATACAGTACACACACAAAAACACACAAACATGAACATCCAAAGTGCTCTACTCAAAATGTGTTGGTGTTTATGTGTGTTTACATCTGTGTGTGTGTGTGTCTGTGTGTGTGTGCGCACATCTGTATGTCTGAGTCTGAGTCTGTATGTCCATGTGTCTGTGTACCAGTATATGGGTTTGTGTGTGCCAGCATTACAGTCGGCGGAAAACTTTGTAAAATTCTTCTTGTTTGTGTGTGTGTGTGCATGTGTGCAGGTCTCACAACTGCAATTGGTTCCTTGGTGAGAGAAGACCGGAATTTTATTTTTGCAGGTCTCTGCCACGGCGTGACATCGGTTCTCGTACACCTTCCCATCTTGGGTGCACACTTTCTCCTTAGCATAGCACTCATCTGGCTTAGGATCACATGTGCACATTGCAGTACCCTCTGAGCAGCGATGCCCCAGTGGACAGGAGACCTTTGCACACGACAGTTGTGTGTATTGCTGTTTGAGACAATCCTCTGGGCCCAGGTATCTGTCGGTGTGGATCTGAGACTGTGAACCAGATGTGGGTTGTACTGCTGGCTTGCTGATCACCACTCCTGCTGAGGGGAGCTGTTTGGACAGATGATAAGACTTCAGATTCTTTCCGCTATGTCTCTCTCTCCACACAAACACACACACATACACACACACACACACCAGAGCTAGTGAGTGGAGCGAGAGCGAGCGAGGAGCGGAGCGGGTGGAATGTTGTTGGAGCGGGGAGCGCTTTTTTATTCAGAGGCAGGAGCGGCCGATCTGTCCCGCTCCATTTTCGCTCCGATACCGCTCAATCAAGTATATATACCATATATAGTACAACCAAGACCGCTACAATTCAAAACAAACATATTGACCATATTTGTAGCGGATTAGGCATAGCCAGAGTTTTGTTCAAGAGTAGTTTTTATAGGCTAGCATTCAGAATCGGGGGAGAGAATACAGATCACTGTCAAGTTTCGTGAAAATCGGACAAATTGTGTGACCTGTGAAAACTTTTAAGTGTTTTTGATGAAATCCAACATGGCAGAAATTGACATCATGGGGTGTGTTGAGTTCGGCTTCATCCAAGGATTCAAAATATACCTCAATGTGTACGGTTAAATCGTTAAGTGCTTACTGTAGATGTAATGCAAAATTTGACACATTGGTGGCCAGTGTTGGGGAGTAACGGAATACATGTACCGGCGTTACGTATTCAGAATACAAATTATGAGTAACTGTATTCCGATACAGTTACAAGTTAAATAGTTGGTATTTAGAATACAGTTACATTGTTGAAATCAATGGATTACATGACGATACTTCTCTGTTTCATAAGTTTGTTCACTCACTAAATAAATTAAGGCAAGTCCATTTCCCAGAAGCTCCTGAAAGCAATCTATGATGAAATTGTTTACATGTTTAAATCCAAGCCCCGCCGTCTTGCACTATAGCCTCAAAGCGCAGCCAGCGCGCATTATGGACGCGTCATATCGGAGACCCTGAAATGACTGTTTGCACAGCAAATTACGAGTAAAGTAAGTGGAGGTAACTCCTGTTCCTCACTGATCGTGGTTCCTGATGTCTGTTCAAAGGATATTTTCCCAAGTATTAATAGCTCAGGCTACTTCGGCCAATCGGTTACACAGTTTGCTAAGCAATAAGCAAAGCCTAGTTCACGTGTTGATTTAGACCTATAGGCAATAAAACCAATCTCTAAAATAGGCACTGCATTCTAAGTTGTTTATTCTAACTTAAAATAGCTTTATGGATTATTATTTTTTCTAATTAGATCTACATTTACGTTTTAAAATGAATTATATGGTGCAGCCTCTGAAGAATTATTCTTGCGAGTAGGCCTAGCATATTTTAACGTGCGGTTTTTGATTACGCGATCACGTTCATTTTGAGAGCACTGATATACAGTAGCCCATAGTGTTTACATGTACAGGTCATTTGCGTTCCACCAGTCATATGCGCCCCTCACTTGTACTGGGTTGATGCCACCGAAAAATCTCACAGGCACACCTTAATTATAATTTCTGGCTACGCCCTTAAAGTAGCCTATTTATTTTGTTTGTTTTAATTAGCCTAGTCGCCTGCTGTAGTTTTAGTGGTCACCTTGCTATTTTAAAGTTGTATCAGGTAGCTTAGGCCTAGTTGACTTTACATTCTCCTATGTGGGCCTAACACAGCCATTTGGAACAGATGAACACACCAGAATAGGCCTGTTTAGTAGGCCTAAGCAGGATTTGATGGCCACATTCCAATGCAATTCAATGCGGAAGTAATCTAAGTATTCAGAATACGTTACTCAGATTGAGTAACGTAACGGAATACGTTACAGATTACATTTTTGGGCATGTATTCTGTATTCTGTAACGGAATACGTTTTGAAAGTAACCCTCCCAACACTGTTGGTGGCGCTAGAACACTTCACATGAAACTTGAAATTAGTGAAATTAATCATATTACTGTACCGAATCAATGTGTCAAATTTCCTAACTTTTTACCAGTGTTGTAGTCAAGTCACTATGCCTCGAGTCCGAGTCCAGGTTCAAGTCCTCAGTGTTCAAGTCCGAGTCAAATCCAAGTCATTAAAAAAAAAAGTCCAAGTTGAGTCCATTACTCATCCGAGTCAAGTCCGAGTCGAGTCACTATTGATCCACGTCGAGTCCCTATCGATCAAGTCGAGTCCAAGTCCAGCACTAAAGTAAGCATAGCCTACATGTCGTTCCATTTTTTTCCATTGCATTGAAATCCTTAAAAGCAAAACGGACAATTTTCTGTCTCCAAGCAGGGGTGCCATCACTTGTGTGAAAGTTGTATTTATTATATCGGAGAGAATACCATACCATAGCTATACCATAGCCTATAGGCCTACTCATAATAAATGAGCAATCCACATCCCAATCACACAGGCCATTGTCACATTATGCTGTTACTGACTGCTGACAATTTTATAGGCAGTGTTGTAGAAGTTCATACTTCACAAGAGCTAGATGAACGTTGGAGTAGGCCTATTTTGTAAGAGGTAGTGTGGATCATAAAAGGGCATTTTTTTTTAATTCTGGCTGTTAAATAGCCTACACAATTTTAGGGCAGTTTGGGAGGGACAGAAACAGAGCAGGGCCCGTCTTGGTAGCTTCTTTCTGACTCCCGTGGCGTGAACACTGGCTACCGGCAACTGCATTATGTTATCACTTCACTGACACTATGGAGACATATTTCAACAATAGAGATGAAAACTAGCTTTAGGTTAACGAAGATGTAGATCATCTGCCTAATTAATTTATTTGTGCAACAGGCCACGTTCATTTCAGCGAGATGAGTGAAATAATTTTTTTAAGCTGCCATCGCCATACTATTTGCTACGATATTCACCTGTTAGAAATAGAACACGTTGCCATTTCCTTTTTTTTTCGTGCAGTGGATTAGGCCAGTGTTTCTCAAAGTGTGGTCCGGGGACCACTGGTGGTCCGCAAGCTATCCCAAGTGGTCCGCGAGAAGACGTGGTAAAATATAATATAGATGAGTTGTTTGCAATATTGAACCAACTTGTACTGTATGTGAATCCAAACAGTTCTGCAACACTGTCTATGTAAGATATGCCAGTTTAAATCATATGAATCCTCTGACACAATAAGCAAAGTGCAAAGACAATAGGCAAGGTGGTTCAGTGAGTAGGCCAATTGTGTAATATACTGTTGAAGTAGGTCTACTCTCTTTTTTTTAGCTAGGTGGTCCGTGAGTTTTTGTTTAATTAAGTTAAGTGGTCCTTGGTCTGAAAAAGTTTGAGAAACACTGGATTAGGCTATCAAATCGCTCGTTTGAACAGTAACAGTAATCCAGTTCATTCGTGGTTTTAAATACGAGGCTGAACTTGGCACCACTTTCGTTTCCGCGGGGGAAGACCACTTTCAGATCGCGGGGGAGTTAAGTTTCCGTTCCACCTTAAATAATGCAATTTTCTACCTCGTCCACAAGGGGCCAGTGTTGACCGCAAATCCGCGATAACACAGGCATGTGCCTGTTGCAGATGAACAGGCATTGTTCACAGACGTTCAAAAGCCTGTATATCTTTTTTCTGTTGACTCCACTGCCGAATGTTTTGAGAAATGTTGCCTTTTGTGTTCTATTAAATAATTTGGTAATTTAGGGGGGGGGGGGGGGGTATGTAGAGGGTGGCAGATTATGTAGTTTTTTTCTTTATTTCCTGTGCTGGATCTTTTGATACATGTTGTGTTATGTTTTTTTCTATTAAATAATTTTGTTCATTTTACACTGGGGGGGGTAGCAGATTTTGAAGTTTTTCTACAGTAAATGTATTCCCTACGGCCTACATGTCATTTTGCATCGGACTTTTCAACAAATTCTGAAACTACACTCTCTCCTCTTTCCAATGACACCCCACTTGTGAAATTCTATGGTAGAAAATGCCCTTTTTTGCCCTTTTTTGCCCCTCTGAAAATACAGTATATATTTTGTGAAATTGCAGAATTTCAACACGAACAGGGACAGATAGCCCATGAAGGATTTTGCAAGGGATCTTTCACCACATTCTGAAACTACACTTCCTCCCCTTTCCAATGACACCCCACTTGTGAAATTCTATGGTTGAAAATTGCATATTTAGCCCCTCTGAAAATATAATATGTATTTGTGAAATTGCAGAATTTCAGCACTTGAACAGGGACAGATAGCCCATGAAGGATTTTGCAAGGGATCTTCCACCACATTCTGAAACTACACCTCCTCCCCTTTCCAATGACACCCCACTTGTGAAATTCTATGGTAGAAAATGCCCTTTTTTGCCCCTCTGAAAATATAATATGTATTTGTGAAATTGCAGAATTTCAACACTTGAACAGGGACAGGTATCCCATGAAGGATTTTGCAAGGGATATTTCACCACATTCTGAAACTACACGCCCTCCCCTTTCCAATGACACCCCACTTGTGAAATTCTATGGTTGAAAATGCCCTTTTTTGCCCCTCTGAAAATACAGTATATATTTGTGGAAATTGCAGAATTTCAGCACTAGAACAGCGACTGATGTCCCATGAAGGATTTTGCAAGGGATATTTCACCACATTCTATATCCACACTTCCTCCCCTTTCCAATGACACCCCACTTGTGAAATTCTATGGTGGAAAATTGGATATTTAGCCCCTCTAAAAACAGTATATATTTTGTGAAATTGCAGAATTTCAACACTTGAACAGGGACAGATAGCCTATGAAGGATTTTGCAAGGGATCTTTCACCACATTCTATAACTACACTTCCTCCTCTTTCCAATGACACCCCACTTGTGAAATTCTATGGTGGAAAATGCCCTTTTTTGCCCCTCTGAAAATACAGTATATATTTTGTGAAATTGCAGAATTTCAGCACTAGAACAGCGACTGATGTCCCATGAAGGATTTTGCAAGGGATATTTCGCCACATTCTATAACTACACTTCCTCCCCTTTCCAATGACACCCCACTTGTGAAATTCTATGGTTGAAAATGCCCTTTTTTGCCCCTCTGAAAAAACAGTATATATTTGTGGAAATTGCAGAATTTCAACACTTGAACAGGGACAGATATCCCATGAAGGATTTTGCAAGGGATGTTTCACCACATTCTGAAGCTACACTTCCTCCCCTTTCCAATTACACCCCACTTGTGAAATTCTATGGTGGAAAATTGCATATTTAGCCCCTCTGAAAATATAATATGTATTTGTGAAATTGCAGAATTTCAGCACTTGAACAGGGACAGATAGCCCATGAAGGATTTTGCAAGGGATGTTTCACCACATTATGAAACTACACTATCTCCCCTTTCCAATGACACCCCACTTGTGAAATTCTATGGTGGAAAATTGCATATTTAGCCCCTCTGAAAATATAATATGTATTTGTGAAATTGCAGAATTTCAGCACTTGAACAGGGACAGATAGCCCATGAAGGATTTTGCAAGGGATCTTCCACCACATTCTGAAACTACACTTCCTCCTCTTTCCAATGACACCCCACTTGTGAAATTCTATGGTGGAAAATGGCCTCTTTTGCCCCTCTGAAAATATAGTATATATTTTGTGAAATTGCAGAATTTCAGCACTTGAACAGGGACCGATAGCACATGAAGGATTTTGCAAGGGGTCTTTCACCACTTTCTGAAACTACACTCTCTCCTCTTTCCAATGACACCCCACTTGTGAAATTCTATGGTGGAAAATGCCCTTTTTTGCCCTTTGATTATATAGTATGTATTTGTGAAATTGATGAATTTCAGCACTTGAACAGCCATACTCATCTCAGGAAGGATTTTGCAAGGGATGTTTCTCCACATTCTGAAACTACACCCTCTCCTCTTTCCAATGACACCCCCTATATGAAATTCTATCGTTAAAAATGGCCCTTGAAAATAAAATGTATTTGAGAAATTTATTATTTTCAGCACTAGATTTGGTCTAGAAATTTATTTTGGCCTATTTTTCTGATTATACATTTTCAGCACTACATTTGGTCCCTATCACTTAAAAGTCATTTGCCACATTTCTGTCATTTTTGGGGCCATTAGTGTTTCTACCTTGTCTTATTGGGGGGCAAGCATTGAAGCTGCGTAGGGACCCTATAGGGCTAGTAGGATTTGTTATTATGCTTCTTTCTAGTGCCATGGGAGTCCATGGCAGCACATACAAATGTACATAGTAAAATGCTCAAACTTTGCACACTTATTCTACTCAGGCCACTTATTCACTTCAGGCCACTTTTCACACCTATATGTATCTCCACAATTGGAGATACATATAGGAAGAAACCTTGAGTGGATACAAGACTCAAGGGCCTGACCCATCTGCCTAGGGTCAGTTACAGGGCAGTAAGGTCTGTACTGTATACATAATAAATGAATAGGTTAGTTAGGTGTACAGAATAGAACACAACAACCTGAGGTATGTTACAAAGAGTTAAAATGGTTACATAACCAGTATGATGTATGCATGAATCCTATTTAGTGTCAGGAAATTCAAATAGTCCAATGTAGGGCATGTATTGTCCATAGGGATTAGGAATTGTCATATGTCAAGTACTGGGTAGCTAGGCTGCACGGGGCAGGAATCCAGACAAGGGGACTGCAATAGGCAATGGTAAGTGTTACGGCCAGCTCGTTCCCAGACCGAAACATAAAGAGGGACACGGACAACAAGGTTCAAACCAAATATATTAATTTATTAAAGTAAAGCACAAGGTTACCAATAGCAAAATGTCTAGGGGGAAATGAATGGGAGTGGTGGCGTGCGTGTATGAGTGTATGGATGTATGGATGCAAAGAAGCTAGTGAAGTAGGCCTAAAGACAAAGAAAGAGAAAGAGATGTAGAGTTAAAAATGAGGGGAGAGAGCAAAGTGTGAGAGAATCAAAGTGAGTGCCTGCAAGAAGTAAGAAAAATGCCTAATCAAAAAGATAGGGAACCCCTAATATAGCCCCACCCTAACCATAGGTGTAATCAATGAGGGTATTAGCCCAACCAGGCCCAGCCCTGCCAGGAGAAGGCCTGAAGGGGCACAGGGTCATCACATAGGGCAGTCATCGGATGGGACTTCAGGTGCGATGAGGGCCAAACACAAGGATGGCTGATGACTGGTAATAGTTTATCTCACAAGTGAGGTAAGAGGGAAGAAAGAGAGATAAATAGTAGGTATTACTATAAGTCATGATGGTTAGTATTAATAAGTATATCAATGGTATTATATAGTGTTATATTATAGAGACAAAAGGCAAGAGAGGGAGAGAAGAGGGAGTTGAACTTGCCTAGGAGAGAAGAGGGAGTTGAATGGCAAGACAAAGACAAGAGGTAAGAGGGGGAGTTGAGAGAGAGAAGGAAGCAGAGTTGTACGGCGTGACACATGAAAAGTCCATGACAGCGCTATGCTACAGCAGCATACCTAAGGCATGGTGAAGGGTAGTCAGTTGCCACCATGACACGCATGACTAGGGCGCCAGTCACATGAGGACACAGCAGAGGTGGTCCATTCCAATAAAAACCCGGAAGTTCCACACTACACCATACCTAACTATGGGAGGCACTAAAGATGTATGTTTTAAGTCTAGACTTGGAAATAGGGAGGGTGTCTGCTAATAAAATTGATGGAGAGAGTTATTTCCAGAGGAGGGGTGCGCTGTAGCAGAAAGCTCTGCCTCTACTGTTGGGATTACAAGAAGTCTAGTATTCTGTGATCGTAGCAGTCTAGGTGGGTAATATGGTACTAAAAGATCTTTAATATAGGTGCCCAGCCATTTATGGCTTTGTATGTTAGAAGTAATATTTTTAAGTCAATGAGACTTTTAACAGGTAGCCAGTGTAAAGATGCTAGGATGGGGGAATTGTGTTCATATTTTTTGTGAGTGCTTCAGTGTTGACTGACCAGTCCAGTGTATTGTACAGATGTATCCCCAGATACTTGTAAGTGCTTACCACCTCCACATTGACCCCCTCAATGGTAACTGGGAGCAGAGCGGGCTTAGACCTCCGGACATTGCACAAAGTCCTTCACCAGGCTCCTATAGTCCTCCTCCTGCCCATCCCTGATACACCCCAGAATTGCAGTATTGTCTGAAAATGTCTGCATGTGGCATGCCTCTGTGTTGTAGCAGAAGTCAGACATGTACAGGTTGAAAAGGACTGAAGAGAGCACTGCTCCCTGTGGAGCTCCAGTGCTGTTGATCACAGTGTCGGAGAGGCAGTTCTTCAGTCTGACGAATTGTGGCCGCTCTATCAGGTAGTCTGCAATCCAGGATACCAGATGAGCATCCACAATCATCTGCAGGAGTTTTTCACCCAGTCTGAGGGGTTGGATGGTGTTAAAAGCACTGGAGAAGTCAAGGAACATGATACTCACAGCACTCTTCCCCTTGTCCAGAGGAGGGGGGATGAGGGGTATTTGGTGGCTGTAGACTGGTGGCTTGTGAACAGCGTTAGTGTAGTCGCATTGTTCATGATCACGTTGTGGGGGAGGGGTGCATCAGCCTTTGATGGTGGAGGTTAGTGCTGGGCGGTATACCGGTTCACACCGTATACCGGTGTATATTTTCGTTATGATATGAATTTTTAATATACCGCCATACCGGTGTATTTGATTACACAACGTTTGGAACGCTGCGCCGCGACACAGTGTTTCAGACGGGACTTTTCACACGCACGCATGGTGCCACTGCGAGGCATAGTGAGGGTAAACAAAACACCATAAGTTTTTCCCCTGAAGTATGACCCTTAAGGCTTAATTTCTCCTTAGGTAAGGGGTTTATTTAAGGGTGTTGCACAGAATACCTTAAATTGTTTCTTTAGTTAAGGAAAAACGTTAAGGGATACTGCATTGAAAGGGATTTACCAAAGATCCTTGATTACTAGCTCCGCTTTAACCCTCTCTGGATTTACCGTCACGAAAATTCTATTGAGATTGTTTAACAGCTGTAACTAGCTGGCTAGTAGGTGATGTCGTTAGTTAGCAACCCACCGAACACAGTGAAGTTTAATATTCATATCATTCATCTCACCTTAAGAATATTCGCTGAAATTATCCAGGTAGCAAGTAAAGCATGTTAGACATGCACTGAGCAATACTAGCTGGCTAGTTAGAAATGATCCTGACTGTCATCAGTGCACCAAAAAACGCAAAAGCCTAGCGAACCGAAAGCTCATGGCAGGCTAACAAGACATCCACATCCACATGAAGTTAACGTTAGCCTACCACCAACGTCATGTAAACTACACAATAACAATAAGGCATGTTTCTGATAGGCATATTTGTCAGAGTAAGCATATTAGCAGAGAGGTTTTATTTTAAATTGTATAATTTTCAAAAAAGTATAATTATTGCAAGTTGCACTACTTGTATTGGTTTTATACAAGATGTTTGTGAAATTTTCACAGTAAAAGTTCTATATTTTGACTGCAATTGTACTTTGCATTCTGATTAGATTCTTAATTAGAATCATGAGTGGCTCTTTGTAAACAGCATCATTTTCTGGGGCCATGCAAAACTGCATTACCACTAGTGTGTTTTTCCCTTGCAAAATCCTTCATGGGCTATCTGTCCCTGTTCAAGTGCTGAAATTCTGCAATTTCACAAATACATATTATATTTTCAGAGGGGCTAAATATCCAATTTTCCACCATAGAATTTCACAAGTGGGGTGTCATTGGAAAAGGGAGGAAGTGTAGATATAGAATGTGGTGAAATATCCCTTCCAAAATCCTTCATGGGACATCAGTCGCTGTTCTAGTGCTGAAAATCTGCAATTTCCACAAATATATACTGTATTTTCAGAGGGGCAAAAAAGGGCATTTTCTACCATAGAATTTCACAAGTGGGGTGTCATTGGAAAGGGGAGGAAGTGTAGTTATAGAATGTGGCGAAATATCCCTTGCAAAATCCTTCATGGGACATCAGTCGCTGTTCTAGTGCTGAAATTCTGCAATTTCACAAAATATATACTGTATTTTCAGAGGGGCAAAAAAGGGCATTTTCCACCATAGAATTTCACAAGTGGGGTGTCATTGGAAAGAGGAGGAAGTGTAGTTATAGAATGTGGTGAAAGATCCCTTGCAAAATCCTTCATAGGCTATCTGTCCCTGTTCAAGTGTTGAAATTCTGCAATTTCACAAAATATATACTGTTTTTAGAGGGGCTAAATATCCAATTTTCCACCATAGAATTTCACAAGTGGGGTGTCATTGGAAAGGGGAGGAAGTGTGGATATAGAATGTGGTGAAATATCCCTTGCAAAATCCTTCATGGGACATCAGTCGCTGTTCTAGTGCTGAAATTCTGCAATTTCACAAATATATACTGTATTTTCAGAGGGGCAAAAATGGCATTTTCTACCATAGAATTTCACAAGTGGGGTGTCATTGGAAAGGGGAGGAGGTGTAGTTTCAGAATGTGGTGAAAGATCCCTTGCAAAATCCTTCAATGGGATATCTGTCCCTGTTCGTGTTGAAATTCTGCAATTTCACAAAATATATACTGTATTTTCAGAGGGGCAAAAAAGGGCATTTTCAACCATAGAATTTCACAAGTGGGGTGTCATTGGAAAGAGGAGAGAGTGTAGTTTCAGAATGTGGCGAAATATCCCTTGCAAAATCCTTCATGGGACATCAGTCGCTGTTCTAGTGCTGAAATTCTGCAATTTCACAAAATATATACTGTATTTTCAGAGGGGCAAAAAAGGGCATTTTCCACCATAGAATTTCACAAGTGGGGTGTCATTGGAAAGAGGAGGAAGTGTAGTTATAGAATGTGGTGAAAGATCCCTTGCAAAATCCTTCATAGGCTATCTGTCCCTGTTCAAGTGTTGAAATTCTGCAATTTCACAAAATATATACTGTTTTTAGAGGGGCTAAATATCCAATTTTCCACCATAGAATTTCACAAGTGGGGTGTCATTGGAAAGGGGAGGAAGTGTGGATATAGAATGTGGTGAAATATCCCTTGCAAAATCCTTCATGGGACATCAGTCGCTGTTCTAGTGCTGAAATTCTGCAATTTCACAAAATATATACTGTATTTTCAGAGGGGCAAAAAAGGGCATTTTCAACCATAGAATTTCACAAGTGGGGTGTCATTGGAAAGGGGAGGAGGTGTAGTTTCCGAATGTGGTGAAAGATCCCTTGCAAAATCCTTCATGGGACATCAGTCGCTGTTCTAGTGCTGAAATTCTGCAATTTCACAAAATATATACTGTATTTTCAGAGGGGCAAAAAAGGGCATTTTCCACCATAGAATTTCACAAGTGGGGTGTCATTGGAAAGGGGAGGAGGTGTAGTTTCCGAATGTGGTGAAAGATCCCTTGCAAAATCCTTCATGGGACATCAGTCGCGGTTCTAGTGCTGAAAATCTGCAATTTCACAAATATATACTGTATTTTCAGAGGGGCAAAAAAGGGCATTTTCTACCATAGAATTTCACAAGTGGGGTGTCATTGGAAAGGGGAGGAGGTGTAGTTTCAGAATGTGGTGAAAGATCCCTTGCAAAATCCTTCATGGGACATCAGTCGCTGTTCTAGTGTTGAAATTCTGCAATTTCACAAAATGTATACTGTTTTTAGAGGGGCTGAATATCCAATTTTCCACCATAGAATTTCACAAGTGGGGTGTCATTGGAAAGGGGAGGAGGTGTAGTTTCAGAATGTGGTGAAACATCCCTTGCAAAATCCTTCATGGGCTATCTGTCGCGGTTCTAGTGCTGAAAATCTGCAATTTCACAAATATATACTGTATTTTCAGAGGGGCAAAAAAGGGCATTTTCTACCATAGAATTTCACAAGTGGGGTGTCATTGGAAAGGGGAGGAGGTGTAGTTTCAGAATGTGGTGAAAGATCCCTTGCAAAATCCTTCATGGGACATCAGTCGCTGTTCTAGTGTTGAAATTCTGCAATTTCACAAAATATATACTGTTTTTAGAGGGGCTAAATATCAAATTTTCCACCATAGAATTTCACAAGTGGGGTGTCATTGGAAAGGGGAGGAAATGTAGATATAGAATGTGGTGAAATATCCCTTGCAAAATCCTTCATGGGCTATCTGTCCCTGTTCAAGTGTTGAAATTCTGCAATTTCACAAAATATATACTGTTTTTAGAGGGGCTAAATATCCAATTTTCCACCATAGAATTTCACAAGTGGGGTGTCATTGGAAAGGGGAGGAAGTGTAGTTTCAGAATGTGGTGAAAGATCCCTTGCAAAATCCTACATGGGATATCTGTCCCTGTTCAAGTGTTGAAATTCTGCAATTTCACAAATACATATTATATTTTCAGAGGGGCAAAAAAGGGCATTTTCAACCATAGAATTTCACAAGTAGGGTGTCATTGGAAAGAGGAGAGAGTGTAGTTTCAGAATGTGTTGAAAAGTCTGATGCAAAATGACATGTAGGCCGTAGGGAATACATTTACTGTAGAAAAAACTTCAAAATCTGCTACCAACTACATACCACCACCCCCCCCTCCCCCCGCCCAGTGTAAAAGGAACAAAATTATTTAATAGAAAAAAACATAACACAACATGTATCAAAAGATCCAGCACAGAAAATAAAGAAAAAACTACATAATCTGCCACCCTCTAATTATTTAATAGAACACAAAAGGCAACATTTCTCAAAACATTCGGCAGTGGAGTCAACAGAAAAAAGATATACAGGCTTTTGAACGTCTGTGAACAATGGGCGTGTCTCATTTCAGGGGCCGGATGCTTCGGAGCATTCGTGCTACCTAGCACTGGTCTTCTGTGACCGCATAGACCGGACCTGGCTGGACCAACGTTTTTTTAAATGGGACGGTCTAGCCTAAAAGAACGGATCTGTTACGTCATTAGCCTGAGTAGGCCTACTGATCTTTCTAACTCATGTTCGTGAAAAGCATCCTTTCAGATCAACGTGTTACGTTTTATGTATAGGTTACAATAATATGAACTAGGCTAACTGAGTGAGAGCAATCATCAATCTATTTGAATTATTAAAAAGATATACAATTATGCAAGTCCTTCCAAACTAAAAGGATTGAGTTTTTTTTAGCTGCTGCTCCTTTCCCTATCATTTAGCATGTTTACATTGATTAATTTAGCAGACACTTATCCTAAGAACAACATTCAGGCTACAATGCAAAGGAAACGTTATCAAGGAATTAATTGCGGCATCTGTCAATTTATTATAAGACTAGTCAAAAATGTGATAGGAGGGTACATGCCCATATAGCCTTTGCCTGCCTCGTCCATCTCCAATTTTAAATAATTTGTTCACCCACCGGCTAAAAAGCAATCACACAAGTGTCGCTTTACTTTTCAAGAGATGGCGATTTCAAAGGGAGTTGGAGCATATATTCATGTGAGTAGCCTTGGCCCTTTTCTTTCTAGCCTGGTTAAAACCAAACATTAAAGAGGTAGGTGGGCATGGGCAGCGTAATTTCTTTCTCTGACATGATTGCTGACATGTAGGCTAATTTCAAAAACTTAGGAGGGAATATCAACAGTTAAGGTAGCCTGGCTAGGACGGCAGGATAACGTAGCCTATAGCCAGACAGCCGTGATCGGTTGAGTAACTTATGGTGGTGACTGTAGAATGGTCGTTTGCAGACATATCTGATTGCATGCATCATATTGCACTTCATCTTACTTGATGAAATTGTATTTGCTGCTTTGCTAATGGACAAATTAATAATTTATCAAAATTAATTTGTTATTATCCGTCCGTAAGCTAGATGTCACAAACAGACGCTTTAATAAACCTTTGGTGGATGTAATCCTCCCTTGAACTAATTATAGCCTTTATGCAAAATGCCATCAACTAGTCTTTAAATGTGTTGTTTAACGGTCTTCTAGTAGCCTAAGTCGTGGAAAATATAGTAGACCTAATAGACTGACCAGTGATCATATCTGAGCATTAATATGACTTGTTGATAAATCATTTCAATTTGAAAAGTTTGAACAGATTTATTTAGAAAGTGGTTCTAAGGTTTGATACGGAAATCGGCTACATAGCTTAACCATAGTTCACATTGAAACCCGATCATTTAATTTAAATGTTATTGAACGTTTATTAAATGTTTACTTGTGTAGGCTCTGCCGACTGTCTCGCCATGTCTTGAATGAAACGTCATAAACGTATCGAATCTTGGGGGACCAGGTAGGCCGCGAAGCATACACCCGATGCGCACTCCGTTTCGGGGAAAAGAAGGGTGGATTTGTCGGCCGAATTCGAAGGAGCCCACGAAATGGGACAGCACTAGACGCGCTACTATGACGCAACCGGTCTACGAATCTGGCCTTAGAACCATGTAGCCCCTGAAATGAGACACGACCAATGCCTGTTCATCTGCAACAGGCACATGCCTGTGTTATCGCGGATTTGCGGTCAACACTGGCCCCTTGTGGACGAGGTAGAAAATTGCATTATTTAAGGTGGAACGGAAACTTAACTCCCCCGCGATCTGAAAGTGGTCTTCCCCCGCGGAAACGAAAGTGGTGCCAAGTTCAGCCTCGTTAGCAGCGGTCACATTTGGAAGCGCGATAAACTCAAAAAAGCGTTCTTGAATGTTGTTGTGGCCATCTATATGTACCGTAGCACAAGCACGAGCTGACAATGAGTGCAGATGTCGGTTGTCTCATCTGCCTGAATGGCAATATAGTCCGACTGTTTTACCTCTTCCAGAATGTGGTTTCTGAGAACTGACAACATGCAGTCTAACAGTTAATTTTGCACGGTCTTGGAAGTTCCTTTAAAAACAGTTGCGTTCTCCAGGTGCTCCTCCAAATCACGGTCGATTGAGGCCATTAGGTCAATGAGACCCAGGAAAATGCCAGGGTTTTCTGATGTGTCACTCTCATCATGACCACGCATAGCAAGTTCAAAGGCCCCACAAAATTTCACGGCATCAACGATCTTTGACAAAATATGCCGATTCCTGTCCACCTCCTCGTTGTGTTTTCTTATGGCAATGCGGTGTCCCTCGTTTAGCTGTGTGGCTATGCTAATTCGGCCTAGCATGGCTAACTTCACAGAGTTGTCCATATGCACTCTTGCCAGCTCATGTTTCTTAATGCGCTGACATATGTTTCAGGTCTGTCACCCCTGTCTGTGTCCACGAACTATCACACGCACTTGTTTTAAACAATAAACAAGGGAAACAAAAGATTGCATTGGCATACCCACAGCTAGTTAGCCAAGCCTTTCGATCAAACCAACCTCTGGAAAATGTTCTCTTGTAGGTCTTCTCCTTTTCTCGCACCTGTTGTGTTATATTCACTTCTGGCTTGTCTGGTCCAAGTTCTTTTACAATTAGTTTTTCCGCTAATGTTCTTCTTTCGAATGGATACAGGTGTAGAGATTTAACTGAATTTGGGGATAGCTGAACTCCCACGACTACATTAGTGCCACTTGACATCGCCATGCTGCCCTCACACTCCCCTCTGAGGTAAATGTCTTAACGTTCAGTGGTGCACTTGATACTATGGGCGATATTTTCAGTGCCCCCAAACCATAAAATTCGAGATGATGATTGGCGAAATATATACTTTTTTGCGTAGCAACCGGGAAGCCATTGGCTTAAATTCCAGCGCTAGTAGTGCTGAGCGAACTGGAGCCCAGGGAAGACAGTCAATTCGCCTTATTCACCTGGCGGCCATTTTGAAAATTCGAACGCCGTTGAGGGGTACACAAACCCGGAAGTTTGACTCGGACGCATACGATTCAGCAGCACCAGCAATGGAAACTCCAGAATGGACCATCAATCTTTCCTGTCTGCCCGAATTAACGATACAAAATGTGGAGCAGTGGGCCAGTACCGACTGCAACACCCCCGGGTTGTGTTAATTAAGGGATACAGTAACTGTATCGAAGGTTTTATTCACGACATTGAAGGTAAGAATGGACGCTAATTTGCCTCAATTTCTGCTAGCTTGGAGCAGCTAGGGGTAGTAAGCTTAGCTGTGATATGTTGACTGTCTGTACTATGTTAGATTTTATTTAACACTTAACATGTCTTTAATCGAAAGCCTACACCACTTTGAATAGACCTCTGAAGTTCGCCTACAAAAAAGATCCAAAACGGCCATCTTTGCCCATATAAGGAGATCCGGTTGTTAATTTTGGAGTAGCAAAAATCTAAGTGTGCCGCCTTCACTTACCGGAGATCACAGTATCCACTCGAAGGCAGAGGACAAAAGTGTGTTCAGGAAAACGTCTGCATTTCAGACTTTTTCATCCCCACGAGACTTTAACAGGTGCGATTATTCAAAATCCCCATGTTATTTTCCCATAGGAAAAATCGCAGATACCGGATGTCAAAGATGGCAGCTTTTTTGTAGGCGAACTTCAGAGGTCTATGTGAAAGTTGAACGTGAAAGTGAATGAAAATATAATTCTGGAAAGTTCTAAACACATTATAAAGTAAAATCCTTATTAGCATTTAAGTAATACAGATTATATTTTTCAAAATGAGAGATTTAAAAAAGAATATTAAAAAAAAAAACAGGCAGGCAGGTTGGCAAGACGTCGGCGCCCCAGCGCCCTCTATGGGCGAGGCGCCGCTGTGTTTCTACAACATGTTGGCACAAAACGTAATTTCTGTCAACTATGACGATGTCCATGTTCAGTAGCCTATATTTTTTAGTCAAGCAGTGACGTGGTTTAATGCATGGGGTAACATGACGTGAGACAGACAGAATTTGAGACTGTCTTGCCTATCCCTGAATCCTGTCCTCCTCAAATCACTTTAAAATGGTGTGATTAGCAACCAGAAATAAAAAAAAATCCCGGAGAGACACCCCCGGACCCCCGTGTTATTGTGATTATAGGCTATAGATCTAAACTCTAAATGTTTAATGTTTGGGTTCAGTTTATGAAGCGTTGCTACAGCATAATAGGCCTACTGGGTGTTTGTTATTTATGGGGGGAATCAGGTTGTTGTTGTTTTTTATGGGGGGGGGGGGGGGGGGGTTGTTGGTCCAGTGGTAGGCCAGTCCAGGAGAAAATTGCCAAGGCCTTAATTTTGTTCCCAGTCCGACCCTGGCTACACACCATACAAAATGCAACTGCTAGGGTGTTAACCAAAACAAAAAGGAACGAGCACATTACCCCAATTCTACATTGGCTTCCTGTTAGTTACAGATTTGATTATAAAGCATTAGCCTACTTCTTGTTTTTAAAGCACTAAATGGCATTGGACCAAACTACACAACCTGTTCAAACAGTACGCCCCAACTGCTCTGATCTGCACTCAGGTCTCAAAATCAAAATCTTCTGGTTCAACCTGTAAAACAAAATGTGGTGAGTCAGCCTTTAGTGTTTATGCAGCTAGACTCTGGAACCAACTACCAGACAAGATTAACAAAGCACCCACTATCTCCTTTTTTAAGCCTAAACTAAAATGGTTTATTTATTTATTTTATTCATCTTGTTTTAAATTAATTTTCTCATTAACCTTTTACTCTAATGCCTTATTTTAAATATGTGATTTTTATGTTACATGTGTGATTTTTATTTTTTTAATGTATGATTTTATTGAAGGTCTTTTATTATTTGTTGGCATGCACTTTGTATGATTGGATTGAAGGTCATTTATTATTTGTTGGCATGCATTTTGCCTCCTTATCGTCTATGTTTTCTTCAATTATACTGTTTTTCATTTTTTTGTAAAGCATTTTGGAATGCCTTGATGTAAGAAATACGCTACAAATAAAACTGCCTTGCCTTACCCCAATAATATTCGAATGACTGAATAGAAATCCAAAGGATACAGTATTTGTCCTGCAGAGGATTTGCTGCTTACATCTAGTGACAGTGCATCTTCAACTGTGCCTTATATGCATCTTTCACTATAGACCAGGTTTTTCTTGGTCAGTGGCGTAATTTGGATCATGTGCCAGACCACACCTTATGTTGCTAATTACCGCACCCCTGGGCGCAAGGATTAAAAGAAGATGAGCGCATGGCAAAAAATCAACACTTTATTGAGTGTAAGATAAGAATAAGCTTTGCGTTGCACTTTGCTCCACCTTGCGCCAAGTGCACAATAGGGGCCATACACTTTAATAACGCTGAATACATTTATTTGGATTCTTCCTCCCTTGGCCATTGAAAACGACGTGATTCACGAGCCGCTGGGGTCGGAGCCGTTTATAATGGACTTCAATGAGGGGCTTGGAGGAAGCTCCTCCATACAGTAATTTTCAATTGCGATAGGTGGTGCTGTTGGCATTTTGACCTAGGGGAACGATTTTGTTCATTCAAAGTGTTAAAAATAGTAATATTAACAGTAATTTATTAGTAATTCACTTTATATATTTTTATTTTTTCTCTGAAATTTTAGGGAGGGTGTTCCTCCCTTTCCTCAATGAAGGAGCCTCCTCTGGTGTGTATATATAGATATAGTTATATAGATATGAGCATATAACTTACCAAGTGTGCATTTTGGATGAGTAGGAGCAGCAGTGATATAGCTCCCATCTGAGGCTTCATTCTTGTCTTTATGTCCATAATCCACTAACACACAGGCATGTGAACTAGATGAAAAACACTAAATCTCTTAAACACACACACACACACACACACACACAGGTAGGAGTAGGAGAAACAAATAAGTAAACACTCAGACATACACACTTTTTGTGTATTAAACACAGACGCTGAGAGAAACTGCCCAATAGAGGTGCAGCATCCTGTACTTTGTTGGTGATAGAGAGAGCCAGAAAGACAACGAACTCTGTCTGATTAATGATTGTCACTGCCTGTGAGGAAACACTATTGCACAAGAGTGAGTGAAAGAGAATGGAGGAAGAGGAGGGGGTGTGCAAAAAGGAGGAAGAGGAGGGTGTTTTTGCGATGTCTTTATGCGCATGTGTCTGCAATAGTGTACAAACAAAAAAACACATGATAAACTCTGAAACTCCGCTCTTACAGAGTACCAAAGTTTATACATACATTTATCTGGTTGTGTCCAGACGTGTGTCTGCTAAGGCCCAGCTGATATGGAGTAGTACAGGTCACAAGTCAACAGAGGGAGAGTGGCCTTACTGGAAGTGCGTGTGTGTGTTGTCAGCAATGAACATTCAACTATTAAAAGCAGAACAAACACAAGCCACCACTGTGTCTGTTCTCAGTGCTTTGCATGTCTACAGTTTATTATTTGGGAGCACACACATACAGACCTGGAATGTCTTTCTTTATGTACTGTAACTCTTATCTCAGCTGTGTACACAAACACACACACATACTGTACACACACACAGCTGCTCACACAAATTCAAAACAGATCAGGGTTTCATCACTTAAGCATAAGCATTAATTTCTGCATTTCTGTTAAACAAATCTATGTTAAACAAACATATTTTACAACCTGTAACTAAAGGACTATGTATGTGCATCTTGTTTTGGAAATACACATTCTAGAGTCACAGAGAGATTTGTTTTAGCTTGACCACCCCACAGTCTTCAAAGAGAATGATCTCTGATGCAGATGAAATATGCTAGAGCAGGGGTGGGCAACTAATTTCCCCAAGGGGCCACATGACAAACTGGGACTGTTGAGGAGGGCCGGACCCAAAATACCGAACTCAAGTCTGAACTCAATTCTGTCCAATTCTATTCTGTTCTTGTATAACATTAAGTAAATCATATGGTTTTGTTTACTACTCGTAAGAACAGATGAAAATGTGAGGGAGACAAAGGAAAAACAGCAATAGGCTATTTCATTTATGTCCAGTATTTAATCCTCATTCTCGAAAATGATTTTTTGACATTGACATTTTTTTTTTTCAGTTTTCAAAGACGGAAATAAAAAAGTACTACAATATCTATATAATTAGGCTAGGCCATGAAAATGTGAAGGAGTCAGTACAACCATAGGCCTATGCCACCATTTCATCAACACTCAGCAATATTTCATCATTAAATCATTACCATCATTAAATTAACTCTATACAGAATTAGACTATAAAAATGTGGAGCAGACAATAGTAGGCTGTCATTAGTTAATCAACATGCACAAAGAAAACTATTTTTAAAATGTAGGCTATGTTTTTGCTTTAACTTTATGCACAAAACTGTGATTGGTCAACTCGCCCTGTGTGTTGAGCCGGCTGCTTCAAGCAACCTGTGGGTAGTAGCATCATACTAGTTCGCTAACATAAGCTTTGCAAATAAACTCAGACATATTTTGGTTACAATGACGGGGTTATCCGAATGTAAAATATCTATCTGCCAGTAACGTTTTGAAATGAACACTTCGTATCGCCAACAAACAGCAGGAGTTCGTTCTGACAACCTTTGCGGTGGTGAGCGACGCAGACATAAGACACACAAAACTTTGAAAGGTTTACGCCGACTTAAAGGCAACTGCATTGTGTCGACGCAGAAGCATAAATTCTATTCACCAGCACAATTCAGTGAGGGTGTTAACATCGTATGCATCCACGCACAAATGTATGGGCGTACAAATAGCATTCGCTTTCAAAATAAAAGCAACGATATTGATTTGCGTGCATTATCTCTATGCTAGGCTCTTGACTATTTGTTCTTTCACGGACCTTACGCGGGCCGGTCAGGGAAAGCCCACTGGCCGGATGTGGCCCGCGGGCCGTTTGTTGCCCATGTATGTGCTAGAGCAACAGACTCTTTAAGAGGGGCCATCTGCATTAGCATTCTTGAACAACACTGTGTGTGTGTGAGTGTGTGTTAGCACAAGCTGGAATGGGTATTTTCTGTTTTTTGCTTAAAGAAATACAAGGGAAGAGGGTGAAATGAGGGAAACATATCTGATACACACATCCACAGGGACAAAACAACATAGAAAACAACTTATACCAAGTAGCGAGGACTCATTTTAATGCCTATGGAGTGTACTTGTTTTATTGGTCATTGTACAGCAGCAGTGACACATGGATTCACACATTCACACACACACTGCTAATCAAACATAACAGTAATTCAGGCACTAAAAGACTTCAAAGACAGAAATTCCTCTCACAAAACATACACTGTGTGCGCTCTCTCTCTCACACACACACACACACAAACAACAGAACAACATACAGACCAGACTAGATGCGTGCGTACATACACATACACAGAGCAGACATACATTCCATATTTGTGCTATCTTATAATGCTGACTACCCCCCCCCCCCCCCCCCCCCCCACACACACACACACACACAAGAGACACTTCTGATCTATAGCAGGTTATGGCTTTAAGAACATCTCTACATAAACACACACACACACAAATATATGTATCAGTTGTGTCCCAGCTAGTTTAATAAACACACACACATTCAACACATTCAAAACACACACACACACACACACACACACACACACACACACACACACACACGTAATCAAGTTTGTCAGTGTGTTTTCATGTGTGGATTCAGTATATGATGGTCCGAGAGAGAATATGTTAATTTCCGAGAGCCAGCATCATTTACTTCTTTATATTGTTTACCAAAAAAAAAAAGAAAAACACACAATCACTGCAAATGACATAGCAGGAAGGTTTAAATGATTACTGTTATTAATATTGTTACAATATTATTGCTTCATAAAAAATATTTTTACCCTCTTTCCTTCAGATTGCTGAGAGGCATCAAAGGCAGCCCAAAGCAGACCTTCGACAGTTAAGACATACATAATAAGACACTATAATATAACAACAGCAAAAGACTAATATCGATAATGGCCATCAAAATGTTAATTATTGCACCCATAGGAGTGAAACACACAAACACTTGTATTTGGTCGCGGTTTGAAATCTTTACATCCCTTCAGTAGAATCTCCTCATTAATCCAAGTGTTTACATCTGAGTGTGTCATTACCAGCTAACACACATCTTTGTGCCTCCCCTCCCTGTTGTTTGTACAGTATGTATGTGTGTGTGTGTGTGTGTGTGTGTGTGTGTGTGTGTGTGTGTGCCCATGCATGTTTGCTTGTGTGTAAGTGTTTGCTTGTGTGTGATACAGAGTGTGCTTACAAGGTTCATGTCTATGTTTGTGTTTATGTGTGTGTGTGTGTGTGTGTGTGTGGGGGGGGGGGGGGGTGATTTCAAGCATTTGTCTTTCTTTGGTGAGAATTACTTATCATTGCACTCATCCAGAAGCCATGTAGGTGCAGCAGAGTAATGAATTGCTGGCTAGATGGCTAGAATGGCTTATGTGTGTGTGTTGGTGTGTCTGGGTGTGGCATGGTGTGTGTGTTCTGGTGTGTCTGGGTGTGTTATGGTGTGTGTGTTGGTGTGTCTGGGTGTGTTATGGTGTGCTCACTGGGGAGCTCTTCAGACTGTTCAGCGCTGCGTGGATTCTAAAGTGGAGTCGTGATTCCATGGAGTAATCTTTGTAGTTCAACCTAGATACAAACACACACAGAAATATAGACAATCCTTTAAATACAAAGAAATGATGCACAAGAGGGGTCAGCTACCCTTTTCCTAGTGCCTATTCAAAATGCCGTCCGTCCACAGGCTACCTAGAGATGCTCAGTTGTCCAAGACTATCCGAGTAAAAAGTTACCCTTTTTCAGCTGAAAGTGAAACAAATGCCCTAAATGAACCCTTTTCTGACAGAGCTCTCTACAGCTGGCTAATTACAAGTGGAGTAAGGAAACCTGTTTCCTGTGACAACCGGCAAAGATGGGGCAGGTACAGAAGCAATGGAGAAATCTCTGTTCAATTCACAGTGCAGTGGACAAAATGAGGTGACATCAAAACTGTATCATGTTTAGACTTCTGTAATGTGACCAGATTCATCGGTCACAGTTTGTGGTTGTATTTCAGGACTATGTGACTTCACACACAGAGCCTAGGGCAGGGGTGGCCAAAC
Organism: Alosa pseudoharengus; assembly: GCF_046254945.1. Lineage (NCBI taxonomy): Eukaryota > Metazoa > Chordata > Actinopteri > Clupeiformes > Clupeidae > Alosa > Alosa pseudoharengus. The sequence continues at coordinate 37,584,577 of NW_027468640.1, forward strand.
TGCGGCCAGCGGGCCGGATTCGGCCCGCCAAGCACTTGCATCCGGCCCGCCGAGCATTTCATTTAGTTATCAGGCTGCCTGCAGTTTTTTTCCTGCGATAGAGACGACGTTGGTTAGCTTTACTGCAAACTGCTTTTCACTCTCCTTAGAGAACGTTTACAATGTCAATGTCAAAACATCATGTTAAATAGAGATGATAGGCCTTCTCTTAGTTATCTCCTTTGCAGCAGATCAAACGTGAACGTTATGCTACTCCATTTAATTGGGAACGCGTCTGCGCTCACGAGAGGGAGAGAGAGCGACAGGTTCCAGCTGGCTTGTCATTGTTGATAATTGATATCTCCTTCTTATAAAAAACGTTTAAAAGGAAATCATAAAGGCAACAGTAGTTCCCACTACTGACCATTTATAAACTGTGAGAGGGCACAGCCATACAGTAGGTACAGCACTAGCCATAGCGGAGCGGGCAGAAGATCATTGAGAAATAAACGTGAATTATTCTTATAAAGCGACAGTGCACAATTTATACATGTGTTAAACAGCATCAAATAAGCAGTATTTAAGCAATTCATATTTTAAAACAAATACTTTTGATACTAAATGATAGGCAATAAAAAATGTGTTGTTGGGGTGGGGGGTGGCCCTTGAGCCAAAAAGTTTGCCCACCCCTGGCCTATGGGGATGGGGGCAAAGGCTAGGCTCATTGGCTAGGCTACTTTTAAATCCACAAAGCACCATTTCTGTGGTAACTAGTAAACTGAGTTAAGTGGAAATGTGGATGTCATCCAAAACATGTTTTTTTTTGTTTTGTTTTTAATGAGAAAAACATGCCATTTTGAGTCAGATTATTTCTCACAATAAAACCATAATCCTGCTCTCTGCTGAGACAAATATGCAGAAGATACATACTGTACATATCTTAATGGTCATTTTTGGCTGGAAGTTTAGCAAATATAGCCTTTGCTGCTAAAATCAACACATTTGCTCATACTGTGTGGTTGATACACTAAAGCCATTGTGTTGTGCAATAGGCCAGCTTTCAATGACAAACACACACTTACTTTGCATCTTCAACGTATTTGGTTGCTTTGGCGAAATCCCCCTGTAGTTTGTAAAGTAACCCAAGCTCATAGAGTGTGAAGGGAACAAGATAGTGATCGTATCGGATCCTCTTCTCACTGGAAAAACATACACACAAGAAGACTACGATCAGATCATATTTTCCACTCTTCTCAGAGGCAAAAAAAACCACACACACACACACACACACACACACCACTTACCTGGCCAGCACCTGTGTGAAACAGAGCTCTGCCTGCAGTAGCCGATTCAGGTGCTTCAGGCACAAACCCTTCAACAGCTGCACCAAACACTCGTCATCCACAGTGTACTCATCTAAAAGAGAAACCGAGTGAGGATGGAGATACAGAATGGTGTGTGTGTGTGTGTTAGTTTTTAGGAAAAAAGTTCACACACTCCTTGGTATTCTTTTGTTGAGTTTATTTTCTCATTTGGCACATATGTACATGTAGTATCTTTATGAGCGTGTGTGTGTCTGTTAGTATCTTTATGAGCGTGTGTGTGTGTGTGTGTGTGTGTGTGTTAGTATCTTTATGAGCGTGTGTGTGTGTGTGTGTGTGTGTGTGTGTCTGTTAGTATCTTTATGAGCGTGTATGTGTGTGTGTGTGTGTGTGTTAGTATCTTTATGAGCGTGTGTGTGTGTGTGTGTGTGTGTGTGTGTGTGTTAGTATCTTTATGAGCGTGTGTGTGTGTGTGTGTGTGTGTGTTAGTATCTTTATGAGCATGTGTGTGTGTTAGGGCTGTAACGATACACCAACCTCACGATTCGGTTTGTATCACGATTTTTGACCCACGGTTCGATACGAATCTCGATTTTTCTTTTTTTTTTGGGGGGGGGGCTAGACATTTTATTAAATAACATTTTAATAGCCTCCCTTAGAACACCAGAGGATTACAATATAATATATCTATTATTTTATATCCTGATATAAAAATATTTTTCTGAATGACTGATATTTATGACAGCACACTTTATGCAGATTAGCCTATAGGCCTGCTATTTTTTATTACAACTCTACCTCTTTAATTCAGCTGTCTGGTTGTCTGGAAATATTGTAAACAAAGTAGCATAGTTGGCTAGCTTAGCCTATCATAGTCTACTGATTGGACTTGTTCTCCTTGGGACAGGCCCTTTTGGGAAACGTTGGTATTGAGATGATCAGTCAACTTCAATGCAAGAGTTTTAAACAAATATGTGCAGCATGCTAATGATGCTAAGCGGATTTAATAGTAATTTAGCTAGTCGTCTTCTATGCGTCCTTGCTTTCACGATTGTGAATGTTTTATTTAAGTCGCGCGTGTTCATTGAGCAGGAGAGGGAGGGGGAGGGAGAGGGAGAGGGAGGGAGCGCGAGAGAGAGCGGGGCAAGTAGAGGGGGTTTACTTCTATACTGTTTGGTAAAGTTGCACACATAGTCTACAATGAAAGCAAGGAGAGGTATGAAATTATTATTTATTTATTTGTTTGTTTTTGGACAACGTAGGCTACCGATAATTAAAGCGGGAGATGTAGGTTGCTTTTGCGGCCGCGTAAGATGCAAAGCACTGCGTAAAAACACTAGCGACACAGTATCGTTGATATGAATGTCGCGATTTCGGTTTCGAATCGTATATCGTTACAGCCCTAGTGTGTGTGTGTGATAGTATCTTTATGAGCATGTGTGTGTGTGTGTGTTAGTATCTTTATGAGCATGTGTGTGTGTGTGTGTTAGTATCTTTATGAGCATGTGTGTGTGTGTGTTAGTATCTTTATGAGCATGTGTGTGTGTGTGTGTTAGTATCTTTATGAGCATGTGTGTGTGTGTGTGTTAGTATCTTTATGAGCATGTGTGTGTGTGTGTGTGTTAGTATCTTTATGAGCATGTGTGTGTGTGTGTGTTAGTATCTTTATGAGCATGTGTGTGTGTGTGTGTGTTAGTATCTTTATGAGCATGTGTGTGTGTGTGTTAGTATCTTTATGAGCATGTGTGTGTGTGTCTCCTACTGGGGGTGGTGCGTAGGTTCTGCTCTGCTTTCTCGATGGTGATCAGGAGGGCCTCCGCAGCATCAGACCTCTTTCCAGCAATGGTGAAGCCATTCCATATATACATCATCTCCTACACACACACACATTTACAGAAAAAGCTACATGTATACAACCATTGTAACAAAATTATTACCTGTATTTACACACACACACACACACACACACACACACACTGCACTGCTTTTTTAATGTAATGCCCCTGCTGGTCATGTTTGGTACTATCTGCCATGTTTACCGGTATTATGTGCTTCTGACTCCACCCCTCACCTGCCATGTGCCACTTCTTTCCTCACTTCACACCTTTATTGACTTCCCCGCCATTCTCTGTACTCATCTGTTTCCAATTGTCCTGCAATTATCTTGTATACTTAAAGCCTACATTTAAGCTTAATTTGTCAGTTTGTCCCAGATTGTTTCTGAGTGTCCAGCTAGTCAGTTTTCTGTAACTTTGCATTTTTTACTTTTCCTGGTTTAGTTGAATTTGTTTTTATTGATTGGATTTCATAACCTTTGCTTGTTCCTGTTCTAGATTTTTAATCAGTCTCTGGATTGTGTCTCTGCCTGTAGGCTTTTGGATTATCTGCCTGCCTCTGAGTGGTTGGTGGCATTTGTTTGTTCATTTGTAGTCTGCCGTTTTGACTTTGCTTGTTGTACTGGGTAGGAATAAAGGTCTTACAATTGAACATCCACTGGTTTACTGAGTCAAATTTATCATCCTGAAAGATACACACTCACCCTCACTCACTCACCTCACTCACTCACTCACCTCACTATTCTACCTCACTCACTCACCTCACTCACTCAATCACATCACTCACTCACTCACTCACCTCACTCGCTCAATCACATCACTCACTCACATCATCACTCACATCATCACTCACCTCACTCACTCGCTTGCTCACTCACTCGACTCTCTCACTCACTCACTCGACTCTCTCACTCATTTGCTCACCTCACTCACTCACTCACTCCACTCACTCCACTCACTCACTCCACTCACTCCACTCACTCACTCACTATCTCTCTCACTCACTCACTCATTTACTCAGTCACTCACCTCACTCACTCCACTCACTCACTCCACTCACTCACCTCACTCACCTCACTCACTCACTCACCGGCTCACTCACTCACCAGGGCAGGAATGACCAGTTTGACAGGTGTGGGTGATGCATATCTCCGAGCCTTCCTCACAGCAAACTTTTCAATGGGGATGGATTTCCCTGCTAAACGCTGTTTCAGCCCTTCAACCTGCCTAGCACACATAGACACACACACAAACACACACACACACAAAATACAAACACACACTGCTGATAAGGTCACTATCCCATTACAGGTATAATACTCTGCTTCCTATAAGTGGGTCATTCCGTGTCAAATCAGATAAGGTTGTTGCTTCACCACCTCTGGTTTTGTTCAAATCATGTCTATATCATGAATGAGTCCCAAAACCAAGGCCTGTAAAATATCTGTACTATGGCTGTTAGTCCCTGATTCAAGCCTGACAAACACAATATATGGAAAGCAATGTTTGGCCATTAATATCTTGAAAAGTATTATTCATACCTTCGTAGGATTGGAAGAAAAAAATTCTCAGTATGACTAAACCATTAAAAGCTTGTATGACATACTCATTGATTTTCAACAAGGTTCCAGATTTGGTGTCAATCATTATTTTTTTTAAATACAATATAATGTTCCCCACATATAATGGGAACACATATTTGAAGGATGAAACAAGGGAAGGATCTGTTTTTTGGTCATTTTCAAAAGACTAAAGTGGTATGTGAGGTAGTTAGTATGGAACTTAAAAATCTATATGAAAGCATGTATGGACATTTAGTGTAGAACAGTGTTTTTCAGCCACTGTGCCGGGGCACACTAGTGTGCCGTGAGAGATCATCAGGTGTGCCGCAGAAAATTACCCAAATGTCACTCACTGGTCCAGAAAAGCAACTGTTGCATCAAAGAATTTATAACCACATGCTCTCATTGATTGTATGATTGCACTATTTGTGGTATGCAGGCATTGTACAACGGGGGCCCCATATCCAGTATTCACAAAATCATCACATATCCAGTTCATAACAACAATTAAATCAGATATAGTCACCTACAAATGAAACAGAGGGTGCTTGTTTTATTGAGCAGGTCTTGCATAGAAGCCATAATAAGGCCATATCTGTGTATTATTTGAAATTGTAGGCTATGGTATGTTTATTTTTTCTTCACACAGGATGTTAGTGTGCCGTGGGACATTTTAAGTGTCAAAAGTGTGCTGTGGCACAATAAAGCTTGAAAAACACTGGTGTAAAAAGTATCAATGTTGTACCATGGTTAATTAGATAAACCTCCTCAGGTTCTTCAGGAGCAAGTAGGAAGAAGCAGAGATATATTAATGTAACTAACTAAGCATATTTATCTATGAAGGAAACATGATACAACATTGATGCTGCAGATACCTCAAATATTGGCACAACCTGTAGTTAATGAGTTAACAATACCCTCAATATCTTATTTAAAATCAATGAGTATGCAGTACAAACTTTTAATGGTCTAGCATTACTGGAAATATATTTGTCTTCCATTCTACAAAGATTGGTCAGACTAGGAATAATACTTTATACTTTAAATATTTTAATGTCAAAGATAATTAATTTTTAGAGTGTAAAAAGAAAACATGAAAACTGAATTAAATTGAACAAAAATATTTACAGGTCTTTGTTTTGCAACCTACGCTTTATGTAGACAAACCCTGTGCAAAATCTGAGACGATGCAGCAACCATTTTCCTGGATTCTGTCTGATTTGCCCCTGAATGACCCATCTCATTATAAGCTCTTTGACCATGGACGATTCAGACCAAAAGGCAAAGTATTAGAAGCTGAATATGAAAGGTGAATCAGAAGCACATAACCCATTGCAACTTAAAGTGGTCATTCATATTTTTTGCACTGGTCACATATAAGAAATATCACTGGGAAAGTCCATTCAAGCCCGTGGAACTTTCTGAACATTCTGAAGAGCCTTATAATAAGTAAGGGATAATGTATAGAACGCTTATATGTTTGCAGCGGTAATTACATGAATATATTTTACCGTAGAACTTTGGGAAATCCCATTCAAGCCAATGGAGCGTTCTACTTGTCTTGTGAAGAGCCGTGTAATAACAGACAATATAATATGCATGCTCTACTACTATGGAAAAGTATACGCCTTATATTATTCCACACACACACAAACATTTTAGTCAATAATAAAAAAACATATTTGCTATAGAGAGTTTATAACAGCTCTGTCCTCACCTGAAGAGCTCCACCACATTCTCACCAGTCTGACGCACTTCCTCCTCCGACATCATGCTCAAGATGGCCGCCTTCTGGTACATATAGATTGCCTAGCAACACAAACCATGTGTCCAAATTGAGAATGTTTGACAGAATCATGTGAGGGTGCTTACGTTTATGTGTGTAAAACATTAAGAATGATAATGACCTGGAGAACGAGAACATAAGAATGAAACTGTGTGTGTGTGTGTGTGTGAGGGAAAGAGAGCTTGAGGAAGATAATGTGTGTAAGAGAGAAAATAAAAGAGTGTGTGTGTGTGTGTGTGTGTGTGTGTGTGTGTGTGTGTATGAGGGAAAGAGAGCTTGAGGAAGATAATGTGTGTAAGACAGAAAATGAAAGTGTGTGTGTGTGTGTGCGTGTGTGTGTGCGTGTGTGTGTGTGTGTGTGCGTGTGTGTGTGCGTGTGTGTGTGTGTGTGTAATGTGTTTAATATTACCTTGGACCAGCGGCTCTCCTTGAAGAGCAGGTCTGCGTACTTGAGTGCTTGTCCCCACTGTTGCTGGAATGAGTGACACCACATCAGTTCCCAGTAGCACAGGTGGTGGATCTGTCGCCACTGCTGCTGTGCACCAATACACTCCTGGAACTTCAACTGAGCCTACATACACACACACACACACACACACACACACACACACACACACACACACACACACACACACACACACACACACACACAAACATTATCCCCTCCATATAAACACAATGCATATAGTGCATGGCAAATACATATACACATTCCCCTTCCTCCCCAAGCATGAGTCATTATGACACACATATTGCAACACAGACACACATGAATTTGCACATCCCCCCTAAACATGCACAAACACACACAGCTACAGCAACCCTCCTTCCTACTAACACACAAAGCCCATCAACACCCCCACCCCCACCCCCCACCACACACACATTCGGGCTCGGCTGGCCGCTGAAGCTGCCTCACAGCCTGGGGAGTTCCCAGATCATGTCATGTGATTTGCATGATCTGAGTCTGCTGACCACCACACCAGCACCACTGCATGTCCACCTCAGGGCCCATCAGAGAACAGCACCCAAAGGAGTGGAAGCTCTTCTCCATTCATTTGCACAGGCAAACACGTTTCAGCCACACTGTCCCTCACTCCTCCACCAAGCAAGTCTCTGTCAGGATTTTGACCATATTTATATTCATGGTCTGCCTTGTCTGGTGATGACACAGAATGCTGAATGTGGTTTTTTTTCTGCAGCTTTGGTGGTTTTGAAAGGCAAAGCGAGTCATGCTTTTTCCATGTTTCCTGAGAGGAAGACATTAGAGATTTGCCTGTGAGACTTACCAGTCACCTATATGCAAATGAGAATAATTCAGAATACCTGCTGGAATCTGCTTTTTTCACTGCACATGGGGAGTTTTAGTGTTAAACTGCATAAAACCAGCACACTCTCCCTTTTATCACAGAGGAGTCAACGTGATAATGCACAATCTGCGGATATGGATTCACACACAGCAAACAAAGGCTGGTTGGTTGACATGGATGTTTCAAACTTTTTTCTGCTGTACACAAGCTCCCTTGTGTATTTGAAATAATATCTCTTTGTGAATCTAAAGAAATACTTATTTTTTACAGGTAAAACACCACCCACTAAGCTACCACCGATTACACTACTACACATAAATACATGGATGAACATAGCACCCAATAAACTACCACACACAAACACACCATCCAGAGAACCAAGAACCAAACATACTAACATACTACATTAGCACACATATCATACCAATATCAATGTGTCCATACTGCATTGTCTGTACGAACTGGGTGGATGACGGAATTTGCATCGTCTATACCATGTGGAGACCATATCCACAGATGCCCAGCAGACTGTCTCCCAAAAGCATCCCTGAATGGGCACCTCTTTGTCTCTCTGGACTCGGTCAAAAGGGCAGCCGTGGCCTACTGGTTAGCGCTTTGGACTTGTAACCGGAGGGTTGCCGGTTCGAACCCCGACCAGTAGGCACGGCTGAAGCAAGGCACCTAACCCCTCACTGCTCCCCGAGCACCGCTGTTGTTGCAGGCAGCTCACTGCGCCAGGATTAGTGTGTGCTTCTGTTCACTGTGTGCTGAGTGTGTTTCACTAATTCACAGATTGGGATAAATGCAGAGACCAAATTTTCCTCAAAAGAGCATATATACTTATACTTATAAAACCGTCCCTGAATGGGCACCTCTTCGTCTCCCTGGACTCGGCCTCGGCTGACTTAACTGGCCAGAGGCCTTAATGAGAATCAGGAGAGCTCTTACAGCCAACACGCCTGACTCTGATTAAGGACACTGACCTCAATCAGACTGTGAATGAACCTGCAGGGGGAGTATTGGTTTACAATGCTTCTGCCCCCAGCAACATGTCTGCTAGGCCTGTAGCAAAGGGCCAGCTAGGTCAATACATCACCGGTTCTTACTCCAAGCAATAAGCTCTCTTGGTATGGAGAGTCAAACAGTCTGACCAATCATAAGCACATCTAGATCTGGATAGACAGCAGAGCCGGGGGGAATTGAAGCCAAACCTCCAGACCTGGGGGACCATGTTTCCACCCATCTGAAGAGGCCAAGTGGTCATCATGCACCAGCGGTCAGTAGTAGTAAAGGAGGACACCCACCTTCTCAAAGTTGCCCCTGAGTGTAGCAATCCTGGCTGTGTAGAACAGGATGATGGAACCCTACAACACAAACACAGTTTCAGTGCCACATTAGACAAGATATTGCAGTATTGCAGGGGTTGCAGTACGCAACCTTCACAATGTTGTGTGTGATTACTGGCTGTGGAACCCATGGGGAGACTCACAAACCAAAGAAGAGATAGAGTAATGCCATTTGTCACACTTAATTGACATGCTGAAGCAGCAATGCATGAGTATCACCTTTGCATCGTAGTCCAATTAGACTACAACAAATGAAGATATTCAAATATATTCTCCAAAGGAATTCTCAAAGAAATTCTCCAAAGTGCAATGTTATTCACTGCACAGAATGCAGAAGAAATAACGTTTACGTTCAAGTGAGGACACAACCTCCCAAAGACTGATCTTATCATGCACTGCTCACGGCAGGCCCTGCTTTATAAATGTTTTGTGTACGCTTGTGTGTGTGTGTGTGTGTGTGTATGTATTCACACCTTTGGGAATTTTTCCTGGTAAGGCTCCAATAGGGCCTCTGCCTCGACCAAGTTACCCTCACCAGTACCTGCAAAGACACAGATGTAACACCCAAACACAAACATGCACACACCACACACACACACACACACACACACACACACACACACACACACACACACACACACACACACACACAGGCGTCACTTCTGAGCTATAGCAGGTTATGGCAGGTTAAGTTATATAAGACGAGCATAATTCATTTTTAATTGTATTAATCATATCAATATTGTATTCTACAAGTAGTTCAATAAAAGTTTTGCTTGATTGTAGAGTTATCATTTACCCTAAATGACTGTTGTAATACTGCCATCAACATGTACAGGGACACTTCTACAAGTAGGCCACTGTAGTCAACCACTGTGTATTGTGTATGTGGGAACACAGTGTGACAGAGCTGACTCAAGTCCTATTTCTGTGTCCTTATTAATAGATGAAGACTGCTGGCTGCATATTCCAGTCCAGTTGGCAGGGACCAAAGACTTCCCATGACACCAAGTGAAAGATGGCAAACATTAGCAACATCCCAAGAGTGCTGAACTCTTGCTGATGGGGATGATGGTTACTAATTTTGATGACACTGTGGTTGGTCCCTAATTTAAAGGGAAGGCAAGATACAGTCTGTCACCAAGCAAAGTTCTGCTGCATGAATGACAGCTATTGTGTGGCATGCGGGAGCACTGAGCAGACTCCTCAATGTCTTGCCCATGGTGTTCAATTAGGACAATGATTTGGCCTCGTTATTAAATTAGCTTTAGCTAGACTTCAGAGAAGAGATAGAGAGAATCATGAGAAATGGAGAATGAGAAAATGCAACCAACTTAATAAAAGCCTCATATTATAAATAACGTTTGGCAATTTGGGCAAGAGTGGGTAGTATGTTAATATGTGTGGTTATTTAGAGGATAGTTTGTTGGTAGAGTATGTGGGGTAAAATGTTAGTATGCAAGGTATTGTAGTGGGTCATATGTTGGTATGTCTGGTATTATAGTATGTTTGTATGTGTGGTATTGTAGTATGAGGATGGTGTGTTATTATGTGTGTTAGTTTAGTATGTTACTAAAGGCTGATTTATGCTTCTGCATTAAATCGACCCGCAGACCCCTCTGCGTTGCCGCATTCCTCCTCCGAGCCCGTTGCTCGACGCACACCTCCAAAAAAATCTAACATTGCGTTGAGGCGACGCAGACTGCAAGGATCTAGAATGGGGCTGGGGGGGGCAATACCCCCCCAAATGTATCTTCTGCCCCACTGCTCAACATTATTTTGCAGCTTTTGAATCTGCCAATCATATGAACCAATAATGTCTTTAAATAAATAAATGCAGAAATATAAGAATAGAGAATTATATACATACATAAAATGTCAGTTTTCCCCTACATGTATTCAGCAGCAACGCACAGGCTAAGCAACGCACAGGCTATGCAATGCTTGTCATTCGTGTAGCATTAGTGCTCACCGAAATCATAGAAATAATCATTGCAGAATACATATCTTCTATCATCCAAGATAGATTTTCTTGTTGTGGTTGTTGTTGTGGTTTTCTTGTTGTGGTTTTTGAATATTTATTTTAATTAATGACATGGAAAACATAATAAAGCCTACTGTTGAGTCATTCGAACATTATTGGGGTGAATGTTTTCAGGCTATGTTTTCGAACCCATTGTCAGTCAATAGTGAAAGTAATTAACTGTGTATAACTGTTTTGTTGTTGACTATGGCACCACGGTGAAGTTAGTTTGACTTTGCCTATGAGTTCAAATAATAGATGAGTGCAGATGCTTGTAACCTATACTCTGCTAGTCACAAACAGGTTTTAGTCAAACATGATTTAGTGGAATACCTGTTCCATACAGTCTCGCGTGCAAGCAGATTTCTTTCAAATGTGCCACTGTCTATCAAAATACCGATGCGCTGTTTGAAGTTAAAGGGAATGACAGATGTCATTTTCATTAGTTTAAAGGATGTTACGCCCAAAACACTCCTATGACTGATTAAGAAACATGAGAACTGCCTTTTTGCGCCAAGCGCCCGACGTTTGATAACAAAGCCACCCCGAATGTGAACTGGACACACCCCTAAATGTATTTAAGCTATTCGCCAGTGACCATACGTTTTAGATCGCCAAGATAGGGCCCTATGACTTATTTCAAGGAGTCTTATCAAGACAAATTTACTCAATGCACTGGCAGCCAAATTGCTTGTTTTCAGGATGAGATATCTTAAAACAAGTCAAACTTTTCTTAAATTATGTCAAATGATTTTAAGAGAAAGAATTATGTAAGTCTCTTTATACTGAAAACAATACCAACTAGATTTTTTGATCTTGATATAAGATCAATAACACTTGGTTAGATTGTATTAGATAAACAGTTTTTGCAGTGTGCACAATTTTAGTGTACACCTTTAAATGGCCTTAATTTTTGTTGATTAACTACTTGTTGATTGTCTAAGTTGATTTACTACCTTTTAATACTTTTTAAAACCCTGTGGATACCCTGAATAACTAGGCCATTGGAATGTACTGTGTTTATTTCTCGATAAGTTTTACAAAATTTAAGCAAGAAAAGGCCAAACAAATAAGATAAATATTTCAGCACGGCAATCTATGCAGTATGCCATTCTGACTACCGTTCCGGTGGTGAGTGACACAGACACAGGAGACGCAGAACTTCGATAGGGTCACATCGGCGTCGAGGCAACGGCGTAGTGATTGTGTGGAGTCGACGCAGAAGCATAAATCAGCCTGTGGTGTGGTGGTGTGACGGGGGATGGTTTGACTGGTGGAGTTTTACCCAGTATGAGGCAAACGTAGGTGTGGTAGAAGAGCAGTGTGAGCACGCTCAGTATGGACCTCAGGCCGTTGCTACCCGCCCCCTCCTTCAACTGAGAAAGACCAAACTCCTGCAGACACACACGCCCGCACACACACACACACACACACACACACACACTCACACACACACACACAAACAGTTCACATTCAAACTGTGGATAAACACAGAACCACAAGCAATATATGACATACACCAGTACATGATACAGTGTGCATGATACAGTGTGCAGACACATTAAGTGCAAACATGTAAATTGGCACATAATTAAAGACATCAGATAGGTGATTTTGTGCACCAAAACATGTACAGGCACAATATGAAGAGCTGTGTTTCACAGGACATACATAGGACACACACAGACAAGGCTCACCCTGTTTCCTGAAAACCCGATGACCTCCAACAGCCTCAGTATTTTTGCTGGTAAAAGAGACAGCATCTGAGAGAGAGAGAGAGAGAGAGAGAGAGAGAGAGAGAGAGAGAGAGAGAGAGGGGAGGGGGAGGGAGAGAGAGAGAGAGAGAGAGAGAGAGAGAGACTCATGGTGTTGTTGCTTTGATTACATGTTTAATTATACACTGGAATTCCAACCTGTAATTCAACTTTGTTCCACTTGGAAGGTTATCATGTTACCAGATTGCTGGGCAGGGTACTGCTCAATTCTAATCAGCTAGGCTTATAGTTATATTCTCAGTGACTCCTTTCTACTTCCTGGGAACAGAGTTTCTTCATAAAACCATGCAAATCTTACTAGTCTGAAATAGCATTTACATAACACTGGGTGGCACTAGTGGGCATTATGGGTCGGTCTGGGGTGTCATCCTACAATATTGCAATAGGTCACATTCATGAATTAGGAAGCGCCACATTAGCTAGTAAGGTAATAATAAAATGTATGTAAATGTAAATAAATGTATATAAATATTTTACTCATGTTTATGTTGACATTAGATACATTCTATTCAACTTGTTCACAGTGTGGACAGTAGGGCAGTATTCAAGGTTATTATAGCAAATCAGTTTGGCTGAGTATGTGTAGTAAAATGATCGGTCATGAAACCTGCTCTCTCTATACTGTATGTCTCTATTTGTGTGTGTGTGTGTGTGTGTGTGTGTGTGTGTGTGTGTGTGTGTGTTTGTTTGTATGTGTGTGAATGTGTGTGCTCACCAGGTTAAAGGAGCCAATCCCCAGCTTGACTCCACCCTCAAACTGTCTTAAGGCCTCTGTTTCCGCGCCGCCCTCCTGAGCCGCGCTCAAGAGGTGTTGGCAGTCCCTGCGCACACACAATGACATCACCAGAGCAAATTAGATCACAACTCTGGATGGGGCGTTTCCCGGCACAGCTGAATGACCTGAGGGGCATTTCACAAAACCTAGATAAGGGATTAAGCTAGAATTTTTGGTTATCCTGGCTGAATTTAGCCTTGACTTGGTTTTACAAAAGAGATGGCACATAAGTTACCATGGGGATTTATACTGTGCAGCTGGCCTGGTTGTCTTATTGGTTCAGCCAGCTGTCATTGAAATCAGACCTCCATGTGATATATCGTTGTTTGCTTCTTTTGTTGATAGACGTTTGATGAATAGCCTACTGTAGTAGTTGATTGGAAATGGTGGGCAATTTTCCAAAGGTGTTTACTAGGGGTGTAACGGTACACAGAAGTCACGGTTCGGTTCATACCTCGGTTCGGACATCACGGTTCGGTACGAGTTCGGCACAATGGAGGGAAAAGCAAAACAAAAATGCAGAAAGCATTTTTTTTTGTACATGTCTCAGGCTGTACCACCTAGTGTCATACAGTCTCTTCCCTGAGCTATCTGCAACAGCCTGAAGTGTGTAAGATGTAGGCTAAACAGTACAATAAGTACCCAGACTCCATCTGTAACTTGTAAACAAAATAAGACAATCAGCTATAAAACTGGGCCTACAGCATCTCTTATTTCTGAAAGTGCAAATTACATAGAAAAAATATTTTTAAAAATCCACTTAAGCAAGACCTTCAACATCTGTGTTTAGTTGTATATGGAAGGGTCTACAATTTGCCTCAATATTTTTTTTATTGTGTGTAAAGTAATAATCTAGCCTACTAACTGTGAAAATATCACACTATTTTCAGTCAACAGTTTAAAAAAAAAAAAAAACGAAATTGCTCCTTTCATTTCATACACAGACTACAACTAGAAGTCACGTGACTTTGCCCTTTGACGTTAACTCACCGTAGCATGGTTTGTTTATTAGCCTGGTTAGCGTTGTCACTTTATTTTACTCTATGCACTTAACACTACCAGAACCTCATGTGAGAAGTTACAAGTTACCCCAACATAAAGGTAATTACCACGCGATTTACATAGCTTTCTGTCATTACGAAATAATTTAATTTAAGCCATAGGTTTTGGCCCTTTTTGTATGTGTATCCAAACGCTGCTGAAGCGCAGGGGAAGTTTTTTCCCCTCGTTTCAGTGATTGGTAGCCTACATCATCTGGGTGATGGCTTCGAATATGTGTAGCATTTCCACTCACATACCCAACAACTGCTGAACAACGCCGACACACAGTTTCATCTTATCCACCACTCTTTCGCCTGTACTAACGTTACTGTAACTGAAGTTCTCAAACTTGCGATCTTAAAGAGACTAGCGGATCGATCCTCTAACTCTTGTGGGTCTAACCTTAGTGCTGCTAATGACTGACTGACTCGACCGACGACCTGACAAAAAAACATAGGCGCCAATCAGAGCTTCAGAGCTAAGGCGAGGCTACAGATTAGCGTTAGGTGTCGCTAAAGAACTCGCGTAACTCTCGCTACTTAACAGTAATTGCGCATGACATTAATTAATCCGCACACGAGTTTTATGTATTTTTATACCGTGTATTCTCCGTGTAAATTCATGCACCGAACCGTGACGCCCGTACCGTTTCGGTTCAATACGAATACATGAACCGTTACACCCCTAGTGTTTACAACATATTTGGTTCTAAAGACAATATAAAGGCATATAATCATACTATGTATATCTTTACAGTGGCAAGCACTTTTCTTAAAGACGTCGCATGCCAACACAAGGAAGCACTCACACGTGGGTGCACACGTATATTTGCATTCAGTTGGTCCAGCACGCCTACTCTTGTAGTTTTACAGAAATAGCCATGTTTCTCCATTCAAAAAAGAAACACTTCACTTCATTGTTAGTCTATATCAAAAGCAGTTGTCACTTTTTAATTCCAACTGAGGGTTCTTTGGAGGAAACACAAGAACACATATGTATCCTGAATTATTTACACCTGGCTTGTCCTAGTCGCTCTTACTGATCCAGGATTGGTTGGCGTTAATGAAATGTGGTGAGCTAGGATGACCAGGTAACGCTATTCTGCCTTTGTGAAATACCCATCTGATGAGGTTGCTTCTATAAACGAGGCAACAAACAATCTGATCTGTTTGTATGTGATGTCATGTGCTTACTTGTAAATCTGGTAACTTGTGCGGATCTTGATTCCTCCTTTGATGAAACTAATCATATTTTCATCCTGTGAAGATAGGGACCACATAAACAAGTGTAGAAAACAAAGTGTGTGTTTGTGTATGTGCTCATTTGCTCATTTATTTCATTGAGCCACATTAAATGAAACTGACCTTGTTAACAAATCACTATGTTGTCTCGTTTGATGTAGATTATGTAAATAAATATATGATGACTCATGTATGTGAGTGCACACCCACCTGTACAAAGGTTAGTGTGGCTTTTTGTAGCAGGCATTCAGCATAACAGATCTCTGCATGCATTTCCTCTGCAGAGAGAAACACGTGTTATACGCACAATACCCAACACATATACCCACAAACCCAAATGAGACACACACATACGCACACACTCACTCACTCACTCACTCACTCACCCTCCTTCAAGTTGTCTGAGGCTTGTTTGGTTACCAGGCTGGATATGGATCCCACCACTGAGGTTCTCTTTCTGAACCTGAAAAACAGCCGCCAGAATTCTATGACATTCAAACACATTATCATTCAAACACAATGTTTTGTGTTATGCTCAGGTGCTAGTGTGTTAGGTGATGTCCTGTGTGTTAGATTATGTTGTGTTAAGATCATGTGTTAGATTGTGTTATGTTAAGATCATGTGTGTTAGATTGTGTTGTGTTAAAGCAGCACTAAAGAAGATTTGCTCTCGCGGTCCCCCTACAGTTGAGAAGCACAATTATAAAGGAACTAAATGTGCCTCTTTGCAACAAACTATAAACAGCTCCCATACAATATATATACAATATCTCGAGCTAGCTTTTTGTTTTTTGTTTTCGTACCGACAGTACTCGTTGACCTCAAGAAACAGAGATCTATGTGAAAACTCGCCAGACTTCTCCTTTAAGATCCTGTGTGTTACAGCTTGTCTCGATTGCTTGGACTATTACCAGGCTCATGAAATTAAAATTCAAACAGCAACTTTCAAAAAACAAACACATTTCCCCAAACTATAAACACTACTCTCCTGTTCACACATGATTCAAATTTGTTGAACTTTTAGAGCAAAATTTTCTTTTAGAGCAAAACTTTTATATGACTGTTTGCACTATGCTCTCATTTAGTAAGCACTAGAATTCAATATCATTAACTCAAGTCACTACAACTCAAACTCAATTAGCAAACAATTTTCTAGCTAGAAGCACTATGGCCCCTAATTTCAGAGATACCTCCTTTGCCAGGCAGGTTATGATGATAAATAAAAATTTCTGCTAGGGCGTGGATTTTGTATATGGGCGTCACTGGCAACATAGTCTTCTTTAACAGGGAACATTTGAATACACCTGTCCAACTATCAACTATCACTGTCCAAGATTCATCTGGCAAAGAGATATTCCATTCCCTTTCTCAGTAAGCTTTAATACATGTGTTGCATATATGGGCTACTGTTAGTATATCTAGTAACATGCACCTTACGAAAGTTCCAAATGTAGCTGGAGTATTGTTGCAAAATGGGATAACTTCAAAGTGTCTGGCAGCCAAACTTATATTAAATAGTCGCAATATATCTTCAAACTTCTCTTTGAACTCTCCAATCTCAGTATGTCCATTCTCTTCTGTTGATACAGTACTCATTGCAGTAACTAGTTGTTGCAATAGAACTGATCTCACCAGTGTATAAGCCTATGTTGTATGTTTTTCTTTTCTTTTTTTTTTTTTGCTTTGACCTGTAACTTTGACATTTTGGGAGTTGAGTGCATATTTGATTTATGTTTACAGTTTTGGTAAATGGATTTATAATTTCAGAAATGCATTTTAGAAATTGAGAAAACCTGCAAGATCCTGTGTGTTAGACTGTGTTACGTTAAGATCCTGTAGGTAAGGTTGTGTTGCATTGGGATCCTATGTGTTCAACTAGTCTCTGGTCATGTGTGTTGTATTATGTGTACCTCTGGCAAGTGTGCAGGGCTTCCTTGATAGTCGTCATGGCAGCCTGGATGTCTCTGTGCTCAAAGGTCATGGCTGCTTGCATCACAAGGATGCTGCTGTAGCCCAGTGCATGATACATGCTGTCTTTAGACCTAAACCCCCCCCATACACACACACACACAGACATCCCACACACACACAAGCATACAGGCACATACATGTACACACACATTCAGACAAAGACAAAATTACAACTTAGTCAAGTTCCTCTCAAGGCAACTCACCAAATCTTTGAAACACGCACAAGCACACACACACAAACACATATAACCATACCAGGGCCGGAGGAGATCCAAGGCCTCTGAAAACTTGTTATTGAGGACAAGGTTAAGGGCCATGCTGCACTCCTCAATGGATGTCTGCAGGTCCATCTTACAGGCCCTGTATTAACAAACACACACACACACACTGCTGTTAAATTAGCTATTATCATGTTGGTAAAAAACTGCAATAATTACTGCATTACATTAATAATAATAATAATAATAATTAATTTTATTTGTATAGCGCTTTTCAAAGACCCAAAGTCACTTACAGAATGGGGAAACAAAGAAGGACAACAGTACCACATACATACACACACACACACACACGCACACGCACACACACACACACACACACACACACACACACACACAAGAGCAGCAATGAATTGATGAATAAAAAAATAAATCATATTGGTACAAGCATCAAAGACAAGAGCAATAGTGGAATGAGGAATGAATAATAATAGTACAGACATCCAGGACAAGACATGAGCAATAACAGTCACAATGGGGGTCGAGTTGCGGGGTGGAGGCAGGGGGGTGATGGGGTATGAAGAGGAGAGAGGGCAAGGGTGGGGATGGTTATGGTTATGGGTAGGGGAGGTCGTAGGCTTGTGACAAGAGGTATGTTTTTAAACGGGATTTGAATGTGGAAAGTGAGGGGGAGTCACGGACAGATTGGGGGAGTGAGTTCCAGAGTCGGGGTGCTGCTGTCACCTGTCGCCGAAGGTTTTGAGTCTTGATGGTTTGGTGATCAGAGTGAGTGTGGAGGAGGATCGGAGGGCTCGGAAGGGTCGATTGGGGGTGAGGAGATTGGACAGGTAGGACGGGGCCAGGTGATGGAGGGCTTTAAAAGTCAGATGGAGTATTTTGAAGGTGATGCGTTGTTTGATGGGGAGCCAGTGGAGAGCGAAGAGGACAGGAGTGATGTGTTCACGGGACCGGGTGTGGGTGAGGAGGCGAGCAGCAGAGTTTTGAACCATTTGGAGTCTATAGAGGGAGTGAGAAGTGATGCCAGAGAGGATGGAGTTGCAATAGTCCAGACGTGAGGAGATGAAGACATGGATGAGGGAGAGAGGAGGATGGAGTTGCAATAGTCCAGACGTGACGAGATGAAGGCATGGATGAGGGATTCGGCAGCAGAGGGGGAGAGGCAGTGTCGGATGTTGGCGATGCGGCGGAGGTGGAAGTATGAGGTCTTGATGATGGAGCTGACATGGGGATCAAAGGAGAGGGTGGGGTCCAGGGTGACGCCAAGGTTGCGTGCCAGGGGGGAGGGGGTGATGGTCGAGGTGCCGATGGTGAGTAAGATGGGACCAGTTTTATTGAGGGTGGATTTGGTACCTATGAGGAGGAGTTCTGTTTTGTCACTGTTGCGTTGGAGGAAGTTGTGGGTCAGCCATGATTTTATTGTGGAGATGCAGGTTTCAATGTGGCTGGAGGGAGGGTTTTGGGTGGATTTGGTGCTGATGTCAATCTGGGTGTCGTCTGCATAACAGTGGAAGTCAAGGTTGAGTTTGCGGATGATGTGATCAAGGGGGAAAAGGTAGCAGATGAAGAGCAGGGGACCAAGGACTGAACCCTGGGGGACCCCCTGCGTAACAGGAGAGAGGGTGGAAGAGTGGCCAGAGAGGGAGACAAACTGTTGCCTGTTTGTGAGGTAGGAAGTGAGCCAATCGAGTGCGGTGCCCTCAACACCCAGCTGGCGCAGCCTTGTCAGGAGGATGGTGTGGTTGACCATGTCGAAGGCTGCGCTGAGTCTGCAGAGATGAGGAGGTCGTTGATGACTTTGACGAGGGTAGTTTCGGTGCTGTGGAGTGGGCGGAAACCAGACTGGAGGGGTTCATAGAGGTTGTTTGACTGGAGGTGGGTATGGAGTTGGGCGGCGACAATGCGTTCAAGTGTTTTGGAGAAAAATGGCAGATTAGAAATGGGGCGGTAGTTGGAGAGGTTGGCTGGATCCAGGGTGGGCTTTTTAAGGATTGAGGTGATGGAGGGTGGTGAGGTGGGGGATGAGGACAGGGAGGCAGGCTTTGGTTAGAGTAGTTGGGAGGGGGTTGAGAGAGCAAGTGGTTGACTTGGATGCCATGATGATATCCAAAATGTGTGAGGAGTCAACGGGGGAGAAGGCAGTGAGAGAAGGAGGGGGCGGGTGGATAGGGAGGGTGAGGGAGATTAGGGGGGGTTGGAGGATGCAGTACTGATGGTGCCAGTCAGGGAGCAGTTGATTTGGGTGATTTTATTGTTGAAGGCACATTAAAGAATGAAGGCTTATTTTGAATGGTTGAGGCAAGGGCTTTCTCTACTCCTAATGCAAAACAAAAGGGATAGCATTTTACCAAGGGCATCCAAAACATTCGCATACAACTTAGTCCAGTAATTTTAGGAGAAAGGGTTGAACAAATTGCAACACAAGCAAACTTAACTGATTTTGTATCCTCAATTAACAAACAATTAACAAACAATTTCAAAAAACGTATAATACATTTTTTGTTTGTCTTGATGTAAGTAATCAACTCAGTAATTTTCATGGTGATATGTGAAGGTTAATTTTTTTCCCCTATTCACATGAGAAAAATACTGTATAGGCGCATGAATAGGGTATATTTGGGTCTTTTTCTTTTTGCCTTATTGTTGTTCTTCACACTTCACTGCATTTATTCAGCTCATCAGTTTTTCCCTATTCATCTCTAGTCAGCTTTTTGCTATTTTCATTTCTCTGTTCAGAATGGCCTTGGGCTATGAATGAGCGTATGAATGCGTAACCACTAAATGGAGAATTTCACTTCTGTGTCAACGTACAGAAATAAACCATATGCAATCACAGCTCTCACATTTGAATATGTGCGCACACATGCACGCTCTATCACACACACACACACACACACACACACACACACCACACACACACTCAGACGAGTAGTACTCACACAGGGATCCGATCGAAGGCATCTTCAAAACAGTCCTGCCAAAAACAGAAATTCAGAGAGGTTAACAAGAATGAATCAGTATAGTAAGTGTGTGGGTGTGTGTCTTTGTTAGGCTATGTGAGCATTCAAGGTCTTCCTGGAGTATCGCTGGCAACCTACCAGGTCTGGTTTCTCAAAAAGTGTACATTAGTCAATAAGAGTGAAAAAAGCAATCACTATAAAGTAAAAAACATAGTATAGGCCTATAAACTGTTTAGCATATGTAACTAAAGTGTTACTGATTTCCCTTAAAGGGCTGTGAAGTGATTGCAGTACCTAGATGCCTGAGGTGCAGCCTACTTAACATACCAGCCTCAATGTTTTCATATTTGCATGTGTGTGTGTGCATGCGTGCGTGTGTGTGTGTGTTACCATGCACAGTAGCAGTAGCGAGTTTATCTGTCTACATGGTTTATCAGGGATGTCACCCATATGTTGATAGTGCGAACAGATTACAAGATAGGTGGCATGGTGACAGAAACGGAGATAAGAGGAAAAGACAGAGAAAGCCAGAGAGCATGTGAGAGATGGAGAAAAAGAGGGAGAGATAATTATAGCACTCTTAATCATTGCATAAATCAAGTAAAGCAAGTCGTTCTTGCACTAAGACAGCATCCTCTATGTGTATGTGCGTGTTTGTTTGTGTGTGTGTGTGTGTGTGTGTGTGTGTGAGTGTGTGTTTGTTTGTGTGTAAATCAATCACTCAGTGCATGCGTGCCAGCATGTCTAAATGCCGTGCAGGCTCTTTAAATACCTATTGACTCTCTTTAATGACATTATCACTAGATAGCAATGAAAAAAGCACATTAAACTAAGGCTTGGTAAGTGTGTGTGTGTGAGGGATTGGCATTATGGGAATGATACCATTTGTGTTTGCGAAGCCAATTGTGCATTGTAGCTGTACCCTGTGCTATGCTGTGCAATGCTAAATAGGCTTGGTTGTCAGAAATCCCCTACCTATAAATAAGGACTTTAACACCATTCCTGTGTAGAACTGAAATAGAGATCATTGAGGAATGTATGTGTGAGTGCATGTCCATGAAAGAGAACAAGAGAGAGATAAAGAGATTGCAGAGTAGAGGTGTATGTATGAGCATGTACAGTATATATGCATGTACAGTATATATGCATGTCCTATATGCATGTCCAGTATATATGCATGTACAGTATAGATGTATGTCTAGTATATATGCATGTACAGTATGCATGTCCTATATGCATGTCCAGTATATATCATAGGTTCTCAAAGTGCGGCCCGCGATAACATCTGATAACATCTGTAAAACTGTTAAAACTGTACAACTGTACTGTGTGCTTTGAAAAGAATGAATCTCCGTTTAGTGGTGTTTCGTGGCGGTCAGGTTTTCCTGTGGTGCTTTGGTAGCTGTAATTGGCCCTGAAAAAGGCCTATGCTGATAAGAAGCAAGGCACACTGAGACTGTTTGTTCTAAATAAGTTTGTACTTGAAATGGACTGCAACCAGAACTGCTATATCCCAAATTTGTCTGTTGATGGTAAAGAACCCCAGGGATTGTGTGTGCATTCATTGCAATTTTTCTTAATATTTTCACAAGTTTTGTCAGGTTTAGCCTCAGTTATGAATTAAAATGTGTTTAATGCTATAAATATAAACTGTAGAGATGCAACCTGGTCATTAAAATGATTACAAATGGGATTTTTTTCAATTTTTTTTTTCTTTTTCTCCCCCCGCCCCTTTGACGGCCCTCAATTCAATGTTGGGTTCCTGAATTGGCTCTCACCAATCAAAACTTTGACAACCCCTTGGTATATATGCATGTCCAGTATATATACATGTACAGTATGTCCAGTATATATACATGTACATTATGTAAGGGATAATGTATTGTCCGCCGGTAATTATCAGAAAATAAGTCCCGACAGGGAGAACAGAACCCCGACGCGCAGCGGAGGGGTTTTGCTTTGACCTGAATAATAATAGGCATGCTTTAATATGTGTTGTTGTGGATGCTCCATGTGGGAGTTCAATGTAAATGTGCATTGTGGTTTGTTGATGTGTGTGTGTGTGTGTGTGTGTGTGTGTGTGGAGCTGTTAGTACACATGTTAGTGTGCAGAGGAAGCCACTGTTCTAGTTTCACACAGAGGGCTAGAAAGGGGTCATACGCTCTCTCTACGCATCAATACCCTGAATCATTTCTCTCTCTCGCTCTCTCCTCTCTCACTTTCTCTCTCTCTGTCTCACACACACGTACAAGTGCATGTAGTCCTGTTTCTGTTGTACATTCTCTCTCTCTCTCTCTCACACACACACTCACTTTCTCTCTCTCTCACATACACACACACTCACTTTTTATCTCTCTCTCTCTCACCTCTCACACACTCACACACACACTTCAATGTTACAGTTAAAGTTGACTGATATTTAGCAGATGTTTTTATTCAAAGTGACACAGACTCACAATGGCAGGTTTGGGAATGTATGTAACTATGCATTTCTAGGATATCCACCCATCTCTCTCTCTCTCTCTCTCTCTCATACACACACATTCTCCTTTTTTCCCTTCTTGAAGGTTTGGAATGATCTGACTAGAGAGAGAGAGAGAGAGAGAGAGAGAGAGAGAGAGAGAGAGAGAGAGAGAGAGAGTACACTGACAAACCTGTACTGCAGCTTCAGTAGTGGATTAACTTCCATTCTTGCATACACCCTTTCTATCTCTCCCTCCCTCCTTTCTCATAAACACACACACATGATGACTGGATTGGTCTGCCCGTGCTGTGTAGTATTAGTTTAAGTGGATTACCCTCATTGAGATCACAAGCTTATACACAGACATGTAGTATAGACTGCACACATTCGTGCACACATACATACAGCCATGCAACAATCTCACTCCCTTCCACTCACTGACACACAAACAGAAACACTAAAACAAACAAACGCGTGTTTGTGTGTACACACACACACACACACACACACACCTGCAATGGAAAAACACCAGGTGGGTAATAAGATCTCTTCCAATGATGGGAGAGTACCCAGCTCAAAGTGCATCACAGTGAACACACATTTGTATTTTATTTGGAGCAGTATTATGAGCATTTGTGTTATGATTCCACAAACAGCGATCACAAAGTAGGCTACAGGCCTAGGCCTACTTCCTGAATGAAATTGGGTGTGTAGGCTACTTTGTGTGGTTGATAGACAGAAAGAGAAAGAGAGAGAGGTTGGCCCAGTAGGAGTATTTTGAATTTGGAGGTCATTCAACAGTTAACTCGGAGTGTACGTTTGTTCTTCACAACGCAATAACGGTGGGAAATCATGTTTTTTCTAATCATCTTGTCATTTCGCTTGCAGTTAGGCTGCTGTTTTGTTGTGTGGGTATCATTGGTCGATTGGTGGCAGAACGCGCAATGCCACCAGGTGGCCACAGGTATCGATTTCATAACCGAGGACAAGAGTGCGGCATCAACTCATCTCTTGTGGAGGTTTGCGTCACGCTGATTACATAATTCACTGATATAGAAAGTTACCTCAATGCTCCACTGCTCCAAACAATTCTAAGACTCCCATCTTACAGTGGGGCTAAACAGTGAGGCTAAATGTACGGGTATCATGTAGATGGGGCGGCCCCATTTCTTATACGTTAAGTCGGGCGACTGTTGTCCGCTGTAATCTGAGCTCTCCCGGCTCTCTGCGACCTGGCTCTGCCTTCCCGATTTCCGGAGTGCTACGTAGACATCCAGAGCTCCGGAGAAAAAAACCATAATAGCGAGACCTGAGCGTGGAGTCGAATTATAAACCAGTTTATAAACATCCATATAAACCTATACCTGCAGTGGTTTATAAACCAAGTGCCTCTGCCACCACAGTGGCATGCTGACAAAATTATAGGCTAACCTAACCTTCACCTCAGACAGATCGAGGCATCAACACCGTAACGTTGTAGACACAGGTGATCAGACGCGCAATTCACTCACCTCATCGATGTCATTGTTTCCAGCTCCGTTTCCCACCCGAGCCATTCTGAAATCCCTGAGATGATAAAACGCTGACAAGAGCCTCTCCTCAGGGGCAGTCTGACTACCGCAACATCCGTGGTAAACGTGGCATACCGTTCAGCCCAAATATGATTTTCCCTGTCTGCTATGCGTTTGGTGCGCACTCTCGGTTTCTCTTGAGTGGAGCTGTTCTCTGTCTTCCGCTAGACCGATCCCTGCCCCCTTCTCTCTTCACACTCTGTCACTCACTCGCGCACGCTTTCTCTTTCTCTCTCTCGCTCGCTCGCTCGCTCGCTCGCACACAACCAAACACACCTTACCGCGGGAACCTCCGTCGTTGTGCTGACGTATGTAAGGAACACCCCGTTGCCTCGGCGATAAAATACACTGTAAACGCTCGTCAACCCTGCACATCTCGGGTCAGGCAGCTGAAGGACATGCGCGTGCGAAATTAGGCCTATCAGTAGGCCTATCTGAAAATGTAGTGAGTTTGCTGTAGCTGTGCGGAAACAGTTGCAGTTAGCTTCCCAATGAACTGCGACCATTGCCCTCCCACGCGTGTTGCTATTTTAAGATCTGAGTTCTTGTCAGGGTCATATCACTACTCAAGTCGTTTTTAGTGTGCTGTTTTTGTATGGGGACTTGTTTCTTGTCCCTTTACATTTAGATTAGATTAGATTAGATTCAACTTTATTGTCTTTGTGCAGAGTACAAGTAGCCTACAAAGACAACGAAATGCAGGTTGCATCTAGTATAACCAGAAGTGCAAAAAAAGCAGAAAAGTGTAATGTGATATAGAGAGGTGGTGCATAGACAGGACAATAAATATAGGGCAGCGTTTGTTTTGGATGAACTAGAGTGGACACCGAAATTTTGAGATGGGTCCTGTCTCTTTTCTGACTCGTTTTGAATCGCCTTTGAGTAGTCAGAGTGGCTGCCTACAGGCATGCTCAAACATGTCCTAAAACAACCCTTAACATTCGTTTTCAAAACTGTCACACTCACCGAGTGGTTAGTGGTGTTCGTTGATGTTTTCAAAAACAAGTAGCGTAGCGAAATATGTTTTATTTGGCATTTTGTAAAATCCCATTGATTTCTGTTGGAAGACTCATTGCACGTTGATATTACTGCGCCATGTCTATGCTTCAGGCTCAAATATTGAGCGGAAGTTTATACGCGGTTGTAAGGTGTAAGGTAAAAATAGTTCAACAATAGCAAATAGACAGCTGGAAATCATACATTGCGCTGATATTTGATTTTAATCATCAACGAACACCACTAACCACTTTTGGTTAGTTGCACAGTTTTTTCGTTCCGCCTATCTCCACTCATCCATATGGGATCGATCCATTGGAGTGGTGCTTCAGAAGGCTGGGCCTTATCAAAAAATCCTTGCATATGATTTGATAAGCCACTTGTCCGTCATCTATTGACGGGCTACTTCAACCACTCACATCGAAGCCAACCCGTGACGCTGAGAACAGTCTCACAGTCGCTTCTACGCTACGTCACATCTATGAAACTCCTGCCCTGCGTCCTGATTGGCTCTACCATACAATCTGG
Source organism: Alosa pseudoharengus (assembly GCF_046254945.1). Classification (NCBI taxonomy): domain Eukaryota; kingdom Metazoa; phylum Chordata; class Actinopteri; order Clupeiformes; family Clupeidae; genus Alosa; species Alosa pseudoharengus. The sequence continues at coordinate 37,611,299 of NW_027468640.1, forward strand.
CGCCGAAATCACTCTCAACAAAACCGATCCCAGATGGATGTGAGTGGAGCTAGGCGGAACGAAATTCATCTGGCGAGAGTCAGGTTAACAGATATGTGCAATGTAGTAGCAGTAACATTATAATAGTAGTAGCCTAAGGCCATCCTTAAAAATATTTTCGTTTGCCGTAACCCGACCGACCCTCTCAATTTAGAACTGACTCAAATATTTACTTTTAATACCCTTTTAGTCCGACCGACTTGCCGGTTGTAAACTTGCGTTAATACCGACCGATTGTTTTTTTTACTCTAAACGACCAATACAAATGCAATAAAATATTATTGCAAACGTTAGCAGAAACAAACGTTTCTGCTATCGATGTCATTAAACATGGAGCCATACAATAAAGTGGTGGTATAAGCATTCATTGAATGCGCGTCCGCGCGAGAGAAACTGAAACTAATCGATAACCGATCGAGCTCCGCTTCAACCTGTTGGAACGCTATTTATTTAACGACACTTAATAGAACGACGTTGTTTTTTGGAACTTCCATAGAAACAGAGCAGAGACTGTATAATACACTGTATAGCATTGAGTATTGTATAGTCAAATTTCGATATATAACGTGGCCAAAAGCTATTGTAGCCTTCTTTCTGGGTACATGTAGATGAGCCCTATGACCCCCAAAGTCTGCCATGACCGGGCCTCAGGGCAAAGTCATTTACGTCACGATATGCACATTTGTGTAAATTCATACCTACGTAATCACCATGACCAAAATTGTACTTTTTTTTTACTTTGAATCTTGAAAAAAAATATTGACCTACCTACCGACCCATTTTTTATTTTTTTTTGGCTGTTACTGCAAACAAGAATATTTTTAAGGATGGCCTAATAATAATATTGATATATGCAGTGTATTAACATAATATAAAATAAAAAAAACAATAAATGTGGATATTCAGTATGAAAAATAAAGACAGATACCGTAAAAAACTTCAAATAATAGCCGAGTCCCATTCCAAATAGACGCCTGTTTCTTTTAAACGCCTGGTGTGGCTACAGGTTTGGGTTAAAGGCCGGTCTCAAATAGAGGCCTGGTCTGTTTTTTAGTCTGTTGTATTTAATCTTCTAAAATCTGTCAGATCGTCAAATTTCTCCTTCACCGACACATGCTCCGACAGAACAACATAAATCAGCCGGTTTTAAAAAAAAGCCGCACTTCTACCTCCACCTAGAGCCTGTTATTTGTTTTGCAAAAATCCACTGCTCCCAGTTCTTCTGCTCCAGTCAGAGCAGGGCTGTGTGAGATCTGACTGTCAATCACAGTCTGGTGCGCACTGACGAGCACAAATTTGATGAGAGGGTGCTCGTGGTAGTGGGGGAGGGGCATGAGAGTTGTAAACATTCAAAATTTTGGCTAAGTCCCCTAAATCTGTCAGACTTGCCAACTGCAGCTTTAAAAGACTGCGGTGAGGAAAAGCTAGAGTTCCAAATTGTATAACTTTTTTCAATATGAACTATGCCTATATGACTTCGACATCGTTCAATTCATCCCTTTTGTTTCAAATTTGCGGATAGGCCGATGGTAAGCTTGTTTTTATGCTGGCAACAAAACAAAAGGGTTCATGAACGTTATTCTTTATTCTAAATGTGTACCGCCATGGCGATAAAGAGAAAGAAGTAGGCTATGATTTGAAATGTAAGCTGACTGTTGTCAAATATGCCAAATAAAATATGGGAGAAACGATAGGCTATGGTTCATGCTCTCTCATGCTGTTTCATTCGTGCCGAAAAGGAGGGAGAATGAAACATTACGCACATTTTGCATAAATAATTCCTGAACGGTTTTGGTCAGGGCTGAAAATGCAACTGTATTTGACAGAGGACAGATATAGGTTGTTAGTGACATTGACAGTGTGATACCATCTCTTTGTAAATTACGTATTGATTAAAACGTGTTTCATCTGTTCTGGCTATCCCCGGTATTTGGATCTTATCTCACTCAATGAACAACATCTCAACACTAAATGAATCCGTAATTTCATCGGATATCCTAGTCATATGGGTAGACATTCAGTGTGTTTGAAATAATTAATTCGATAATATTTTCAATCTTTGCAGAGGAAAAGTTTTGTGTAAAGGGAATTAAAGGCCTGTCTCATATAGATGCCTGTCTCTAATACTAGCCGGTGCAGTTTGGCGATTTGGGAAAATAAAAGCCCGGGCTATTATTTGGAGTTTTAAGGTATGTACAGAATGTACAGCTATGTGCAGTGTGGTAGCCTAACAGTACCATTGTAGTGCAGAAACAGTAACATTATAAGAGTAGTTAGAATAAGTGTATGTGCAGGATAAATAGTATGAACAGCAGTAGAAAATGGCTATATGTAAGTGTAATTACAGTATAGATAGAACACTATGGATGGGATATGGTAGTGCAAATGTCCGGGGAAGGGGGGTGTCAACAGGCAAGGCGGCATCGGGCAGGGGTGGTGGGGGGCTTGGTTGGTTGTCACCGGGGTGTAGAGCTAGAGTTCAGTAAGGTGACAGCCGCAGGTAAAACAAGCTTCCTCTGAACCTGCTGGTTCGGATGCGGAGAGACCTGTAACGAGTGGGGTGAACTGTGGTTGGGGTGAGAACAGTCTTTGATGATGCTGCGCGCCTTACGCAAGCATTGCTTGCCCTGGATGGAGGGGATCGTGAGGAACCGATGATGCGTTGGGCAGTTTTTGCCACCCCCTGCATTGCTCTTTACTCACACAATTTAACACTCTTCTCTGGGTCAAGTCGAGAAATCAGCCCAATTAAGTGACTCTATAGAATGGAGCATGCTCAAGTGATTTGAATTATCTCCAAGCTTCCATGTTTAGCAAAAATGTGTGCCTATCTTCAAATGCCATTTTAAGGCACTATCAGTCTGGGTTCAGAGCTAGTCACAACACCATTACAGCAGCAATGAACTGTTGTGGTAAATTATACGCTGTTAGTGATAAATATTTTTGTCTTTGACTTTGACTCCACTAGGCCTTTCTTGAAAAACAGTATTACAGGATTAACACAGGATTACACACAAAAAAAAAACGATTTTGGGTCCATTTACACATATATATTAAGTATAAGTATATATACTCTTTTGATCCCGTGAGGATAATTTGGTCTCTGCATTTATCCCAATCCGTGAATTAGTGAAACACACACAGCACACACTAATCCCGGCGCAGTGAGCTGCCTGCATCAACAGCGGCGCTCGGGGAGCAGTGAGGGGTTAGGTGCCTCGCTCAAGGGCACTTCAGCCGTGCCTAATGGTCGGGGTTAGAACCGGCAACCCTCCGGTTACAGGTCCGAAATGCTAACCAGTAGGCCATGGCTGCCCACAACTGCCCACAACATTGATATCGGTTTCAGTAAAATGTTGTAAAGTGCATTTATGCAGATGAAAACTATTATTGTGCCATATGCATAAAAAACAAGCAGTCAAATCTTATGTACACGTGAATGTGTGCCGAAATCCTTGAAAAAAAAATCTCAAAATGGTTCTAAATGAATACAAAACTAAGTGCTTAAGATATTTGCTTGATCCAGAAAGTGTGATCTTAATGCCTATAAAGCAGCCTATTTGTTTGAGACGGACCCAAATATTTGGCTATATGACAAACTATCATGTAAATCACACATGCTTGAGCTCACAAAGAAGGTGAAAATTAAATTGGGTGCCCTATGCAGGATCAGGACTTGCGTATGCATGCAGCCCCATTCACACTGTAATTATTAGACACAGTTTAACAAGGTTTGCACTTACTGAAGACGGTTTTAGAACTCATCATTGTAAAATTTAGGAGTATGGGATGGTCTGATAGGAGGGAAAATACACTGCCTCCTTTTTGTTACATTACAAAGCAATTTACCTTTCTACATACTTCTCTTTTAAAAAAATAAATCAATTTGTCAAATTAAATATTGTATTTTTTGCACCCAATTAATGGAATAAATGATTATAGGTATTAAAGTTAGACCAGTTTGTGTCAGTAGACAAATGTAAGGGTATAATAGACAATATTACTGTTGTACAGTGTTCTTGCTCTGACTACTTTTTTTCTTTTGAATAACATCCCCATGTCCAAAAAACCAGGGACGCTTTTAATAAGGGCTGAAAAAGTTGTGTAAGGAAAACACAATGGGTTCAAGCTCATTTAAGATGGACTGAGGCAAAGTAGAAAACTGTCCTGTGGTTACACTGAAGTCGAGCACATGATGGTATGGGGTTCATTAGTGCCTATGGCATGGGCAGCTTCCACATTGCAGCTTACTGAATGGTGTATACAGGTTTTGAGCAACATTGGTTGCCATCAAGACGTCTTTTTCGTTGGCACAAAATTACAACAGTATGACTTCATAATAGACAAGTCCAGGTGTTAAAATGACCTGCTTGCAGTCCAGACCTGTCCTCTTGCATCATGGAATGTAGAACATGATTAGGATCCCAGATTGTTGAGCAGCTGAAATCCTATATCAGCCAACAATGGGACATTTCATTTTAAAAACTCCAGAACTGTTCTCCTCAGTTCTCAAACATCTACAGCCAGATGTGTTGTGTTCAATTAACATCTTTTTTTTTTTTTTTTTTTTAATATCTGTTTCAACAATATTGATATGTTGAAATTTGGACAATCCCTCACATCCACTACACAACTTACTAGTCAATCAACAAAGGGTTTCCAACTGGAGGCTGTCAACTGTAATGGCGTCCTTACACCAAACAACTTTGACAAGATTTGGGAAAGATTCTTGAAAGATTATAGTCTTTTGAGTAGAGCTTGAATGGGGGGCATTAGTTAAAAGACTACAATCTTTCAAGAATCGTTCCCAAATCTTGTCAAAGTTGTTAGGTGTAAGGTGGCCAAAAGCTGTTGAAAGACAGATGCAGAAAGACTTTTTTACCCTATGCAATAACATTTTATAATGAGTAGGAGAAAAATAATCTGTGTTGTCTTTGTCTACAGTATGTCTTTATCTTTAATAAAATATAGGGTTTACTTGATTTGCAACAATTGTTTTCTGATTTTATTTATATTTTACAGTGTCCCAACTTCTTTGGAAACAGGGTTGTATGTGAAGTTTTCCCTGAATAAACAACAATGATGATGATCTTAAATGTTCTTACTGTGCTTTAGATCATACTAGCCTCCTCTGCCTTTCCCATTTGTTTCCATCCATTATTGGGATCAACCCTCAGCTCTTTCTGTGCTGCCTACACTCTGAACTGACTAATTCACAAGAGGTGTGAACAGTTTCCCAGTTAATGTGCGTAAGCAATAATTGTACTAACCAATCACGTCATGTAAGGGTGAGATGACACAGGAGTGCGTTTCTAATTCTCTTCCATGTGTGTCCTATTTGTCCAGATATGTTTGTATCGGTATAAAGTTAATCATGTGAGAGATCTTGATTCTAGACAGATCTAGAATTGTACAACTTTATCTGTAGACCAATCAGTAGGTGCTGAAAAGAAAGAGTAGAGTCATCTGTTTTTCTTTCTTTATTTATAAAAAGAATTGATGTGCTAGTTAATGCTCACAGAAAAACAGGAACGTGACAAACCTTTTCAGGACGGAAACAGATCCATCAAAACTGAGGTGGAATTTTTATATCTGTAATCAAACTGAAAAAAAAAATTATAGGTAGCGTGTAGCCTATTGTAAGTATGTTTGCACTAATGCAAGTTACTCATATAGCTTAACTTATATTTCAGATTTGACCTAAGTTGTGTGTTCTTAATGAATGGTAGTGAATTTGTGTATGTGTCAGTGGGAACGATTGTACTTTCCTCTTAATCCTCTACGCAGTGCAGAGTAATTCCCTGTAGTGTGTGTGTGTGTGTGTGTGTGTGTGTGTGTTTCTATTTGCATCAGCCAGTGTTTTGTAAAGCCAGCCGGTCTTCTTTGCTGGCTTTAACTAAAATTAAATTTCAGCAGTACTGTTTATATCTTGATCTCTCTCTCTCACAAACACACACACACACACACACACGCACACGCACACGCACACGCACACGCACAAACTCGCTCACTCATGCTCTCAACCCACAAACAGTGCAAACAATGTGTAAAAAAAGACAAAGATACATGTTCAAAGCAATAGCAGCATTTAAATTAATTGTGCATGTCAGTGTACTGTATTGTGTATGTGCCTGTGTGAGTGTGTGTGATGTTATTGTGTATGGGCTTGGTGTGACTGGATGGTCTGGGTAAGTTTCACAGCATCTTCCTAGAGCACATTTTTAGTCTTATATAAAAATATATAAAAAAACACAAACGCAAAGACGACAAAAACAAAAACCTGCTTTGCAGCTCCTTCCAGGCAGCTCACACCACTGAAAAACAGAACACAGACACACACACACAGACACACACACAGAGAAAGACAGGCAGACAGGGTTACTAATGGCAGGGTCATTTTTCAGGTTGTTTGTAAGTGAATATCAGTGGCAACTTCATCTCACCTGTACCCTCACTCTCTACTCTTTCCACCACATTCCTCTCTTCTCTTCCCTCTCTCTTCTCCTCCTTCTCCCACTCTCCATCCTTCTCCTCCCTCTGCACTCGCCCGATCTCCTCCTGCTGGCGTTCCTGCTGGAGTATGTTGATGTAGTCGGGAGAGAGGTCCTCCTCACCACTCAGGTACACGCTCTTGAACTTGTGGTAGAGCATCGAGGCTTTTTGCATGATCAACTCGCTCTCGTTGAACTTGCGGATCTGTCACAAACAAACACAACAAATGTCAGAGCACAGATACATACCACCAGCATAGAGAACTGAGATGCCACAAACTAGGCCAGTGTTAAAGGGGTGGGACAATCATTTTACAATATTTGTCAACAGTTAAAGGTGTAACAGTACACAATTCGGTTTTGTGAAATGTTGATATTTGAGCTCAACAGCCAATCAAATGACACTTCTGGTCATCCTTCACTACTCCTGAAACAGTGTGTGGATTAGCTGCGTATGCTAATGGCTTGGTTGTCTGAACATGTTTGTTTCCCCCATCAGAGATTCCAGGTTAAGTATGAACACCAGATTTTGTTAGTACTGAACGGGCAGGTACTGGGATTGCAATGTGCAATTCTCTGAATATGACGTAAATGTATGGGATTAGAATCATGGACATGGACTTCATCTTTAATGATCCTCCCAAAAAAAACAGACAAAATGTTTTATTCCATTTCATCCACAGTCACAACACTAGGCTGTTATGGCTTATATGTGGGATTATGCAATTATGTTGATAAAGTGATAGTTTTCCACATATTTCAAAGAAATGACCAATTCAGACAGGAAACTCGAAGCAACACAGTTCATTTGTTTTGGCGAGAGAACTAATCAGCACTAGCCCCAAAAGTTTGTTTAAATTTCCATTGTCTGCAGATAGCTCCTGTGCTATGTGCCATGACCACAATTTCTTGCCCCCTTCCCCTCCCATGCTCTCACCCAGATCTGTTTGGGGTAGGGTGGTCTTGCATTCTTTTATTTCAATGTCTGTTCATTTTTTTGCATTCTTCATGGAGCAGCAGCAGCAATTATGCAGCATCACCACTAGGTTGTCTGAACTATACAAAAGTAGGCAAGTTTCACCTTTCTGCATTAAATGAATGGTATTGAATATCGGAGCAGATAATGATAAACTGACACCAGTAGCAGAGCTACTGAGATACTATTGCGCCACATTATATGTACATGATAAGAGCACTGACCAACTCATGCATCCTCAGCAGACTAGCCTAGTCCTACAAACAATCTCAACACCCAAGGCAAATTCTTTCAATTTTGAAAAATGACAATTTTTTTTGTTATCGAAAGTCAGCGTACATCCATAGTTTCTTTAAAACAAAATGGTTAAATTACACATATGTTCAGTTTAGAAATTTACATTTAGGGTCTACAAATCAGCACAAATCCCCCTGCCCAATCAACCATGAGCTCCAGTCCTGACTGCCACCATAACAGGACCAAACTGCATCTGACCACAAACTGCTCTTTAACTAGACTGACTGAGAGGTGTCCTGTCATTGTGCAAATGGGGGCAGTCAAGGAAGCGTAATGATTAGTATCTGAATCCAGGTGTGTTTAATGAGACGGTCTTTATGCAAAGTTCAGCACTCCAACCATACAGGCTGCAATTACAGACAGTTTACTGCCTAGTGAAAGATCCATTGTCCTCGGACAACTTATGAACAGTACAATGATGTTCCAATGAGTAGTTTTGCCTGAAGTGAAATTACGCAATACTGCTCACACATGGCGTATTCTATCAGGTTATTTATAATTTGAACTCGTTCCAATTTATTCTTGAAGATAAGACGCTCCTCTGAGAAACTGCCTGTGGGTTTATATTTCACTTGGCATGTACAATCTCTGTAGTGCTACTGTAAGTTCACTACCTTGTGGCTGTGGCCTACAAAACCATCAGCTAGTGTATTTGCAATATCTGAAGAAGATGGATAGATTACCGGTACTTTATTCATCACAAAAAGAAATTATGATCTTATATAAAATTAACATGTATCACACATATACATACAAGTCAACATACATTTAGGATATGAAACCTCTGTGCAGATGATTATCCTCTCCCACTGAACAAACTTAAGAGGTAACATGGTATAGGGTACTTACCCTTTCCCAAAATAAAAATTCCAGACCTTTTCCTAAATTGATTAAATTGATTTTATTTTTCTTTAAGACCTCTAGTTTTTGACAAGTTAGTACTATTGTTCAATTTGATCTCAGTTTTACCTTTCCCTTATCTAGAGGACATTAATTCATAATTCCATACTGTTCTAGACTTTCCAGACCTGTACAAACATGATGCATTTGTATAGGACAGCATTGAGAGCCTATTACTACAACTGGCAATTATGAGGAATTCAGCAAGATCCTCTAGCATAATCTAATTAAACTCAGCATACTAAGTATGCTTTTGTCTGGGCCACAGGGGATATCTTACACTACAACTTTGCAAAATAAGTGGAAATACAAAGGTTGGTTTGTAATGTGGTTGCATTTGGGTACTCATGTGATCTTTAACATCAGTGTGTGTGACAAACTTATTTTCATAACCACAGATATTACTTGTAGCATTAAACATCCACAATTCATGTTTCAATTGTGCTTCTATACCAAATGGTCTAATAATAACGCATGAATATTGCATTTATACCAGCATAACCGTATTTCTACTGGTCTACTAGTGTGTGACTGACTATATTGATATAACACTGACTTTGTATGCATATGATCATGAGTATGTATGAGAGACAGAATATGTGTAAGAGTGTGTGTATGTGCGTGTGTGTGTTTATCCTACCCTGCTAAGTGTTTCAATGAGCTCTTTGTGCTTCTGCAGATGCTGGGAGGACACAGGTACTCGTCCCAGCTCATCTAATGCCAGTACACACTTCCCCACATCCTGAGAAGGAGAGAGAGAGATGGAATATTAGAAAAGGCAAAGAGATCAGTATCGTGGCTGCACCAAAACCGAAAGGAATTTTCACCAGATAGCTCTGTTTCGTAAGGATGAATGATTGGGATAATTATTTATTATTATATTATTTACAAAATAAATATCAAAATAATTTGAAAGACCATGATATTGTGCAGTGTGGCCCTGTCATGTGAGGTGATTAGACCAAAACTTAAATGTGACTTACTGGGTTTCCAACAGTCAAGGAGATGCGGATCTCTCCAAGGAGCCTGTGCAGTCTGGAATCTGTGACGGAGTCTGTGACTGTAGAACAAACACTGTTAAGCGCGCGCGCGCACACACGCGCGCACACACGCGCGCGCACACACACACACACACACACACAGGAATGAAAACAATGACTCACCAATTTTGATGCCTACTTTCCGCTCTTCTTTTCTTTCTTTCTTCAGTATTATAGCCTCATTCCTGAGACAGAAACAGACTTGCATTAATCCTGGGGTTTATATTTAAATTTGTGTGTGTGTGTGTGTGTGTGTGTGGTCACTCACAGCTTCACACTGGGAGGGTCTCTCTTGCCCTCAATCTCCTGCACACTTCCATTCTTTTGTTCCTTCAGAATCTCAATCTTCTCCTCTTTCTGAACTTCCTTGACCGCTGTTGGTACCTCCTTCTTGTTCCGAAGTTCCCTCTTCTCCTCTTTTGCTACCTCAGTTTCTCCTGTTGGCATGTCTTTCTTGTTCTCCTTCCGAAGTTCCAACTTTTCTTCTTTTGGAACTTCCTTGACCTCTGTTGGTGCCTGCTTCTTGTCCTCCTTACGAACTTCCTTTTGTTCCGTTGGTACGTCCTTCCTACACTCCTTCTGAAGCACCCTCTTCTCCTCTTTTGGAATCTCCTTGACCTCTGTTGGTGCCTGCTTCTTGTCCTCCTTACGAACTTCCTTTTGTTCCGTTGGTACGTCCTTCCTACTCTCCTTCTGAAGCACCCTCTTCTCCTCTTTTGGAATCTCCTTGACCTCTGTTGGTGCCTGCTTCTTGTCCTCCTTACGAATCTCCTTTTGTTCCGTTGGTACATTCTTCCTACTCTCTTTCTGAAGCACCCTCTTCTCCTCTTTTGGAATCTCCTTGACCTCTGTTGGTGCCTGCTTCTTGTCCTCCTTACGAATCTCCTTTTGTTCCGTTGGTACATCCTTCCTACTCTCTTTCTGAAGCACCCTCTTCTCCTTATTTGGAATCTCCTTGACCTCTGTTGGTGCTTGTTTCTTGTCATCCTTCCGAAGTTCTCTCTTCTCTTCTGGAACCTCCTTAACCTCTGTTGGTGTCTGCTTCTTGTCGTCCTTCCGAAGTTCTTTCTTCTCTTTTGGAACCTCTGTTGGTGTCTGCTTCTTGTCTTCCTTCCAAAGTTCTCTCTTCTCTTTTGGAACCTCCTTGACCACTGTTGGTGTCTGCTTCTTGTATTCCTTCCGAACCTCCTTTTGTTCGGTTGGTACCTCCTTGTTATCATTACAAAGCTCCCTCCTCTCCTCTTTTGGAACCTCCTTGACCTCTACTAGTGCCTTCTTCTTGTTATCATTACGAAGCTCCCTCCTATCCTCTTTTGGAACCTCCTTGACCTCTACTAGTGCCTCCTTCTTGTTGTCCTTACGAAGCTCCCTCCTATCGTCTTTTGGAACCTCCTTGACCTCTACTAGTGCCTCCTTCTTGTTGTCCTTACGAAGCTCCCTCCTCTCCTCTGTTGGAACCTCCTTGACCTCTACTAGTGCCTCCTTCTTGTTGTCCTTACGAAGCACCCTCTTCTCCTCTTTTGGAACCTCCATTGGTGATTGCTTTTTGTCATCCTTATGAAGCTCTTTCTTGTCTTTTGGAACCTCCTTTACTTCCGTTGGCACCTCAGTCTTGTTCTCCCTCCGAAGCGCTCTCTTCTCCTCTTTGGGAACCTCCTTGACCTCTGCTGGTGTCTGCTTCTTATCCTCCGTTCGAACCTCCTTTTCTTCCATTGGCACCTCAGTCTTATTCTCCTTCTGAAGTTCTCTCTTCTGCTCTTTTGGAACCTCTTTGATCTCTATTGCCACCTCAGTCTTTTTCTCCTTCCGAAGCTCCCTCTTCTCTTTTGGTATGTCCTTGACCTCTGTTGGCACCTGCTTATCACACTCCTTCTTTTCCTCCTTCTGTGTCTCCTTCTCCTTTTCCCTCTGTCCTCTCCTGACTTCTCTGCTCTGCACGAGATCCTGCAAAGATTTCAGCACGGCAGAAACGTTGTTCTTCTGGAAGGACAGAAGGAGGGATAGAAGGAATCAAAAGGAATCAAAAGACATAAAGTGTATTATTTGATTGTGCATGCTGCCCATAGGATTCCACTGTATCATAAAAAATCTCTCTCTCTCTCAGAAATGACAGATGGATCACAAATGTTTCTGGAAGCTTCTTAAGTCATGCACACACACACATACACTAAAACAGGTGGAAACACCAGTGCCCTTACCTCCTGCTTTGGGGAGCTCTCGCCTACTCCCTCACTATTTTTCTTCTGCTTGGGCTCTGGTTCCTCCTCTCCTCCCTCCTCCTTCTCTCCTCTCCTCCTCTTCCTGCCATCCCTCTCCTGAGACTCATCTGTGGAGAGGACAGATAGGATTAGTGTTCTTCTGCACGTGTGTGTGTGTGTGTGTGTGTGTGTGTGTGTGTGTGTGTGTGTGTCATTACAAGACACACACACAGACAGGAGACAATACAGGAGACAACACAAGCCATGGTTGGATGGACTGTAGTGCTAAATATGGCAGGCCTGTGACAAGCAGACCAGTCCAGCTTTACAAAGAGGTAATCACATTGTCCTTAATGATGTCAATTGTAAGAAACAGTGTTGTGAAATATGATGTTTAGGGCTGTCAAAATAACTGATTAATTTCGATTAATTAATTTGAGAAAAAAACAACGGATTAAAAAAAATAACGCAGATGAATCGATTCCGTATGACCTTTGACCCCGAGCCGTTGTAGTCAGTAACCATTAGACTGTAAAATGAAGGAGAGAGAAGAAAATGTGCTGCCTAGATCATTGATTGGAACATTTACTTTTAAAAAACAGCCTGATGGTGTTGATAAAAATAAAGTGTTGATTAAAATAAAGTCCTCTGCAATGTCTGCAGGAAGGAATTTGCATGTCACCGGAGTTCATCAACTCTAAAGTCGCACATCAATGCAAATAAATAGTGTTGACATTGAGGGGAGTGTTCATTTATTTTCATTGTGTCCCCTAGGTTATATCTGTGGCCTGAAATACCTTGTATGTGAAAAACAACTTCTTCCCGAAGCACTTTTGAATTTATTTCCTCAGCATATTAGGTCATATTATAAATTATTATGGCCATTATTAAAATAATAATAAAATAGTTTTTGAACTTTAATGTCACTAATGCTGATTATTCAATGATTCATTTGAATTTAAATATTTAAAATACTTTCACAGCAAAAATTATATATGTGATTCATTTAGATTAATCAATCACAGAGTATGTAATTAATTAGGTTTTTTTTTTTTTAATCGATTGACAGCCCTAATGATGTTTTTTGGGGTACAAACCAAGCAAAAAGCAAAAATGTTTTTTTGACTCCAGTAAAAGTTGATATTTACAGATATTTGTAATATCTGAAATATAAAGATATTTACATATATATATATATATATATATATATATATATAGGTCACATTATAATCTCAATTTGTGGTAGAATTTCTCAATGTGTTTTAGTGCAAGCAACTATGGAATTGGAGCTCTCTCCCCATTGATTCAGAGTTTTGCATGACAGAACTATCTACCTGGAGGCCTTCCCAAAATTTCTGATGGACAGCACCATTGTTTGCATGCGTTTGTCTGTGGATAACATGTGCAGAATTCATTACTTGCATGTGTGTGAGAATGTGTGGTGTGTGTCTTACCTGCAGCACTGGCTTCAGTGCTCTTCTGAGGAACCTGAGACTGTGCATCCACTTCAGCCTGGGCTTTTTGCGAGTGGGCAACTTCCTGAGATGGTGTGACCTCCTGGAGGGGTGTGTCTTCCAGCGAGAGTGTGGTCTGTGGAACGGGTGTGGCTTTTGGAGAAGGTCTGGCCTCTTGGCGCGCCACGTCTCCCTGAGAGGGTGTGTCTTTCTGTGGCAAGGCGGCTTCCTGAGGAGGTTTGAGCTGAGCTTGTGTTTGAGAGGTGGACTTAGGGGGTGTGGCAGTTATTGTAGCTGGTGTGTCATTAGGGCGTGTATCTGTAACTTTTGTGGGCATGGATTTCTGAAGCATGGGTATAGTCTGGGTGGTGCCTGATTTCTCTGTTGGTGTGACTTTGGGTATACTTCGGGACCTCCGCTCAGAGAAAGCAACTTTCTCTGAGGGCGTGGCTTTAGCGGAGCGCAAGGACTTCTGAGAGGATGTGGCTTCTGGAGGTGATGCGGTTGCGTCGGCGGACACCGACCGCCGAGTGGTCGTGGCTTTCGGAGTGGCAGTGGTGCTCTGTCTAGGAGCCGCTGTCCTTGCAGGCGTTTTTTTCTCTGTGGTCACAGGTGGTGCTGCAGAAGGTGGCTTTCCAGCTGAGGCTTCTTCCCTTGCCATCTTGGCAGGAGATGGTGCGTCCGTCAAGGAGGCACTGGCGGCCGCCCTCTTCTGGGCTTTGCGCATCTGTTCCACCCTGCTCAGCAGTGACACTTTCTATGCCAGGAAACGAAAGAAAAAAAGAAGAAAAGATGACTTGAATCAACATCTGCACGGGAAAGATCAAAAGATGTGGGTTGTGTGTGTTGCTCAGCTGCCAAATCCTTAAGGGAAGCATGACACTGATCAAATTGGCGGTTATAGCGATAAGCTTTTTTGGCTGCATGCACAACTTCCGTAAGACTTAGGTTCAGGCTCACTGTGGTAACTGGAAAGCCCAAATAGAGGCAGCCACTAAAACATAATATAGCTTACAAATATACATGCTTCCAATCATATATTATACCATGAATTTCTTGAATTTCCCCTTGGGGATCAATAAAGTATCTATCTATCTATCTATATGATATGTGTAGACTATTATAATAATAGCACGCATTAACATATTTTTAAAGGATTTAAAATGTAAAGATACTCAGTGTAGATGTCTCACTTTTGGTCCTTTCAGGCATATTCCTGGATCATGTTCAATCTCCCACATTCCCTCAGGAAAACCTCCTTTCTTGATTGGCTTGTTATATTTGTCCTTGTTCGGCCAATAGGGAACAATTTCATTGGGGAGCAGAAAGGTTCTGGAAGGCAAGGGAAGTGGTGTCAGAGGAATATGACCCCTTAGCAACAGATCATTTACTCACTCACTTGCCCACAGGGTTTGTTTATGTTAAACACACAAACACCTTCAGATAAATTCAAATTCACACCCACATCCAGAAACACACAGAACACAAACTTCCAGTTTCACTGATAAAGTTTGTATTTACCAAAACACAAATTCAGCTCCAAGGCCATGCTTCCGAATACCATTTGAAGCACATGACCAAGCATGCATACAAGTACACACACAAAATACAGAATGCTCACTCACGTCTGGTGCGTGCCATAGAAGAATATGGGTACTTTATTCTTAGGTCCCTTGCCTTCCCCAATCTGTAGAAACATGAGAATTGATCAAGCACTGCATGCAAACATAGCTTTGGCTTAAGACTTAAGTAGAAACTGTAACAGAATTCATCCGCACAACAGGATTTTCATAGCAACAAACATACCCTGGCAGGCCAGAAAGGATAACCCTTCATCTTAGCGAAGACGGGCTCCCCAGGTTGAAAACTGTGACTATTCTTCACAGCCTTCATGTTCGGGTTCTCAGGTAATATCCTATGAAAAAATGGCGTATAGTAAATGCAAGTAACAAGCCTATTGCGTTTAAAAAGTTATATGGCAATTGTAACACTGGTAACTTGATAGCATAAAATGTGTCACTTATGTCCTTCGACTAGCAAAACATACGGGCGTGTTCGCCATGCACACACAAAAAAACAGCAACAGCATTTTCACAACAAATGTTCAGCACAGCTAGCTAACGGCTAACTGCTACAAGGGTCTAGACTTAAAACGTATACTTCACCACTCAAGAGTTGAGTATATTTTGTACAAGACGAAAACCTCAGTTTAATATTTTGCATGCCATCACTGGTATGAACACGTAATCTAAATGAATGCCCTTTCTATAAAACACAAGCTACAATATGTTGCTACATTGTAGCGGAGGCGGGTCTGCAGCTGACTTGCAGACAGCTGAGCAGGATTATTCTGACTTCTGATGACTTCACATAAACACTCGCATGTACGCCTTAGACAAAATACAAATAGAGACATAGATACCGTCAGTGTGTCAAAACGAACGAATGCACGACTTTAAACCTCGCTAAGCAAGCCGATCCGCCACGACCAGCAGCTTCTGCCAACGTGCAATTCAGCTCGCACAAGTCCCGTTTAGCGCATCCATAGAGCGTAGCCTACCGTCCAACAAGAGGCTCGGTGGAACCGGAGGTGGAGCCTTTGGAAAGCTCAAGACACTCAGGACAAGCTTTATAAACCCCAGGAGTATGTTATAGGCACTATTCTATTTTATAGAATCTGAAAACGTGTTGTTACACGCAACACAAACTCACACCAGAATCTAACTTCAAAAACAAAGAGACGCGTGACGTATCATACGGGTCAAATTTAAAGTGTACGTGACATGAGCATCAGCTTCTAGAAAATTAAGCTATATTTTCATAAAGAGCGTTTTAATGACATTAAAAAAGCTGGTGGGCAACTAATGCAATAGCCTATCAGTAACATGATTTATTTGAGGGTCCAAAACATAAAGAACTCGTAAGGGAGGGTTCTGTCGAGAGAAAGGGTGCTTTTCCTAAGCCAAATGTATGATGCAGTGCAGTAGTAGGGGTAACGACCAGATTCCCTTTCAATTTAGACTTTGAATTTAGAGTGACAAATGGTAGTTTACATGTAGCCATACTAGTGTAAAACTGCGTAAACAAAGTAAAAGTAAAAAAATCCTTTTTCGCCACTCTATGCATGTCTTAGATTCTAAACTCTTTGTTGAATCTTGTGTACATGTGTGTCCCTTTAAACACGTCCAATCTGTTGACCAATCACGCGATCTCCTGTTCAGAGGAAGTGACGACAAAACATATACAGAAGAAAACGACCATGGCGTCAGATTCAAACGGATTCTCAAACAATTTAACTTGAAACAGGTAGATTCTAGCATTTTCGAATATACTGTTTTACTGAACTCTGTGGTAACACTAAACTCGTGCAACATGAAATAGACGTCCAAATGTTGTATTTAAATATGTTTTCCGCGTTAGCTAGAAGTAACGTTAATGTTACGCTCGGTATCTAAACACACCACAGAGCTTAGCAACACTGGCGTTATCGTTAAGGTGGTAGTTGCTAGGGTGTCGATGCAACGTTATACTCAGTTAAATAAAAAATAAAAACACTCAATCTAAAAAACCGAGTTGCCTATTGAATGATATTGAACGCAACGTTAACGTTTAAAAAGTCAGACAGACAACGACCACTTCACTTACACTTATTCACCGATTCACTTAGCAGCCAACGTTACATCCTAATGGAAGTGTATATATCTATGATGGAAGTCAGTTGAGGATCGGCGATGTGTAACGTTAATACCAAAGATTGTCTAGTTATCTAGCTTTATCAACCGCCTCTGTTAATACCGTTAGTTATGTTTTGTCATGTGCCGTTGAAACGGTGTAAATAGGCGACCCATCAGGCCAGCACTAACTCCGAGCGTGGTAAACAATATCGGATATTTCAGGCAGTAAATGCTCCCGTTAAGAACCAAACCAGATTTTGTTCAAATCTACACACCTATGGCTACTGAAAAATGTAAGGTTCATTTAGTAAATGTTATTTTGAAGTGTTCTAAAACATAGTTGTTTTAGAATTTCTTAACAAAAGTGGTGATAATTGGGGGTGTGCAGCTAACGTTAGTTCTCGTAAGATTCCTTCAAGCCAACAGGGTCCGAGATTTGGGCAGTAACGTTTATCATGATCGCGCTCACACTTA
The DNA here is from genome assembly GCF_046254945.1 of Alosa pseudoharengus. Lineage (NCBI taxonomy): Eukaryota > Metazoa > Chordata > Actinopteri > Clupeiformes > Clupeidae > Alosa > Alosa pseudoharengus. The sequence continues at coordinate 37,628,842 of NW_027468640.1, forward strand.
GCAGTCATAGCTTTACTTCGTCAATACTCAGTGTTATCCTTATCAATGGCGTTTAAAAAAGAATGGCAAAAATTGTATGTACAGAATCCGTTGTAGTCAGTTTAAGGCCAAGCGTTACACAAATGCCAGTGATACGGTTACAAACTGCGAAACCCTTACATCTGACTGTGCTTGTGCTATTGGCGTTTTGTTCAGTCACTTATCTCGTGTCTCCTGATTCCTCTCTGGGATTAAGAGGTTGTGGTCATGCCAGGCGAGGTCGGAGAGAAGGCTCAGCCAGGGGTCCGGGCCAAGCGCAGGGATCCAGGACATAAGGCTGGACTCCGGGCATCTCACCCACGGTCCTCTGCCCAGCTCAACTCCCAGGAGGAGATCGTCAGGTTTGGAAGTGCATTGATTGTTTTGCCGACTGACTAGAGTGGTTGGTTAGCTACAGCACTGTTGCAAATAACGCAACAGGTATATTCAGCCAAATTTCTCATCTTAAATAATACTTTCATTTAGCTCATTACAGCATCAGTCATGCACATTTGTGCTTACATTGGTCTACTTAACTAATCACCAACCAGCCAATATTTGGTGAGGTTGATTTCATAAAATGTAACATTACAGAGCAGCATCAGGGTCTTGTATGGCACCTATGTACCAGTTGTTGTTAATTGACAATTATCATCACATCAGCACATCACACACACATGATATGAGCTAGAAGAGATAGGTTGTAATTAATGGTTATGGTGTGTTGCTTTTTTCCAAAGCAACTTACAGTATATGAACATTATAATAAATACATTTGAAAAAGCCTGCATTAATGGTACTTGACTTGATTTTCATTTTCTAGGCTAAAGGAGGTGATTGTGGAGTTGGAGTGTGAGCGTGCGAAAATGCAAGAGTGTGACAGAAGCAAACAAGCATGTCAGAAAGAGGCCAGAGAGTCTGACCCCACTGACCTGAGATGGCGGATCAACCAGCTGGAGGGAGAGAAACTGGAGCTAGCCTCTAAACACAACCAGGAGGTAGGCTAATCAGCCCAGTCAAGAACCACACGAACCAGTCAGTGAAATAAACCCACCTGTACTGCAAGTCAGGAGAGAATCTGCAGAATCTATGAATTCTACATCTCTTGTATAATCTGAAGAACCTGTATATTGATATTGGCCGATATTGATATAGGCTTTTTCCTTTGTTCTCTTCTGTTGTCCTCTCTCGGTCCCTAGGTCTCACAGCTGGAGGCTCAGGTTGCTAGGCTACGGGCACAGGTTGAGCGTGGGGAGGCTGTGCGTCAGACACTGGAGTATGACATCGCCGTGGCTACGAGAGACTCGAGCTCAGAGAGGAGCAAAGCAGGGGCCAGGTTGTCAGAATTGCAAAAAGAGAATCAAGAACTCAAAGGTGTGTACATATGTGGGTTAATTTGCGTTTGTCACATGCATCCACAGAGTGAATTGTTAAATCCTCGCTAAGAATCTATCACACTTTTCTCCACATCTACAGTCCTCATGTTCTTCTGCATCCATTGTTTGCTCACTCACTCATTTATTTGTTGTGCTCAGTGCTGTAGTCACCATATGTCTACCATCGTAGTCACCATGTGTCCCCCCCAATATTCAGATATGACCAAAATGTCCCCCCCAATATACTGACATAGAAAAATAAATAAAGAAAACGCTATACTACAGGAAACCAACAAGCACCATCGTCTGAAATGTCATCAAACGTAAGTAACGCATATGAGTAACCTAGTGATGGTTCAAGAGAGAGTACACCCCTGAATGGTTTGTCCTGACGGTTTTGCGTTTTTCGTTAGTGGCGTGCGCTATCAAAGGCTTCCATTTACTGCACATACTGCGGTGCGGTAGGCCTGTCAACAATATAGCAAAAGCTACCGGTAGGCCTACAATTCTCACAAAACTTGTTGGAAAGGTGTAGCACAGGCTAAGGAAAAATTCATTTTTGGACCCGATCAGACTCGAAGGGAACTTTGAAGCATTTTCCATACTGTAGCCTATTATTTTCTCGCAATGATAGCGAAAGTGAAACTTAGTGCCCTTTTAGTTTAAATGATGAATTTGTGCGTGCCCGTGTCAGTCATTTCTTTCACGTCTTACAACATAAATAATGCATTCATATGCTGGTAGTAATGTCAGAAATTAACTTGATTATAGGCCTCTTAGTAATGACTGTTGCATCTTGCATGTTACTGTACATTCACTCAATCGCGCATCCATGCAGGCAAAACGTAGAACTCATGCCAAGTATGGCAACAGCACACCTTAGGAAAGAACGTTTACAATGCTGGCGGTGATAGCTTACAGTTAATGTGAATCGTGGACAATAATTAAAGAAAGAAATCGCTCCATTCAAATAAATGCTGTAGTATTGTTTCTACATGGCACAAAACGTAATTTCTGTCAGAAACCAGGCTATAATGCATGGGGTAACATGAGGTGAGTCAGACAGAAGAGGGTCCTGTCTTAGTAGCCTATTCCTGAATCATGTCCCTTTCAAACTACGTTAAAATTGTGTGTTTAGCCGCCAGTATAATAAAATCAAAACACAAATACAAAATCGTATTAGGCTATAGGTCCAACCCTATGTAGCCTCTCTAAGCCTTAGGTTTTTAAAATACTCAGGTGTAAGTAATTAGTCAAAGAGCCATTGTATTCTGTGTAATATAGAGGTTAACAAAGATTTTAGAAAGAACTCTAGTTTATAGAGTACATTATAATGTTATAATGTACAATACATTTTGGAGACAAATGGAGTCATAGCTATATGTCCAGGGATGGATTACTGAATGGGCCTACTGGGCCCAAGAGCTCAGGGCGCCATGAAGCCCAAGCCTCTGTGTGAAGTTGCTTCTTCTCCACCCTTCTCTTCTCTTTCCACAAAAATCACCAGAAGTCATCATTTAAAGGGTCATTTTTTTTTTTTTAAATCTTCCGGGGGAGCATGCACCCGGACCCCCTTATCTTGGCTGGGGGGACTTTTTGCATAATGTACCCAGGGGTTCATAATCCATCCATGCCCATGTCCGTCAAAAGTTTGGAATACCCTAATTGACTGAATTAACTAATGACTTGTTTGTGATTTTTAGTCAAATAATATTTGTCCATGGCAGGAAATGTAAAATTCTGTTTGGGGGTCCCCCAGACACCACCACAGATTTGGTCCCCCCCCCCCAATGTTGATATCATGACTACGGCCTTGGTTGTGCTTAGTCCTGGCTCTGTAAAGCCATACACTATTTCAGCCTATCCGCTCCGTCTGGCATCTTTTGTCTTGTGTGTCACTGTCTTGGAGTGCTGTGGGTTACAGTATATAAATAAACTTACCCTACCATACCTATCAACACTTTGCTTTCAGGAGCACTGAAGGAAGGGGTGTCATTTGATTGCCCCTGTGTTGTTGTTATTTTTCATTTTTTTAATATTTGTGTGACGGGCAGACTTGAATGTGGAACTCTGTCAGACGGCCCAGGACATGCAGAGGGCTCTGGAGATTAGCCGGCAGGCCCGGGAGGAGGACCAGCAGGGCCTCAGTGCGGAGCTCACCGAGAGGGACCAGCTGCTGCTCACGGCCCATGCGGAAAACGACCAGCTCATTGCAGACAAGAACAGACTGCAGGCAATTCTTCAGGTAGTAGTAGTAGTAGTAGTAGGCCTTTATTGTCACATGTGAAAACACATTTTTCATTATTGTCACACTTTATTGTCACAGTGAAATTAACTGTCAGGGGGTAGACAGGACAGGAAGACAGGGCATTGAGGGAGAATACAGCATAACATGAGGAGAGGGGAGGAGAAAAAAAGCAACCCCCAGACTATGCTCCTATGGGGAGTACAGTGTGGGAACAGGAAAAATACACCTTAGCAACATAAGCACATAGTCAGTACACTTTACAACAACATGAAAGACACACAAAACTTGCAACGGGGGGGGGGGGGTGGAGGGAGTCCAGTGCAGGCAAGCAGCCATCCGGTCCTGCAGCCATTTGCGGCGCTGGTCACAGACCCGCTTGTCAGACTGGGGGTACAAAGCGACGAAGGCGAGGTATGGGGGTAGTGGGGGGTGACTGCATGTCTGTATGTCTGTATATATGTTAGGAGTTGATAATGTGTAGGCCTGGAGAGTCGCTCTGCCTGGTATCACAATCTTAGTGCCTCAGTCCGCAGGATTGTCAAAGCGATAACACAGCAAGTTGCTATGCAGACAGCCTTGATCATGTCCCAGACAGAGTCCACAATCAGCAGGTGTCTGTAGGAAGTAGAGAAAGGAACGCAAGAGCGTCTCACTGCAGTGCTCTTCCGGGGGAGTTGTTTTTCCAGCAGTGGCCTTGGCCGAGGCCAGTGCTGGTTGAGGGGGGCCAAAAGCAGATAAGATTGTATTTGTTTGGTCTTGGGGCCGGTAGCCACATTCCAATTCCATTCTGGTCCAATTGCCTTTGTAAAGCAGTAAGCATCTCCATGATGTTATCCAACCTAGTATCCAACCTAGTATCCATCAAATCCATCCTGGTATCCATCAAATGCTTGACGGTCCCAGTCTGGGTGCCGACAGCTCTGCCCACTGCTTCAATCATGAAGGGCAGCCTTATGGGACTTTGAACAGCTGTCACCGTTTTTTGAATTCCTCGATAAATCAGGGCAATGCCTAATCCAATCAGCATAAGACCTGTTACCATGGTTCCGAATAGGTAGATATCTTCAATGTCCTCCACGGAAAGAGCCGCCAGGCACACGAGGTGAGTATGTGCGTGAGTGATTTAAGGAGTGAGAGAGAGCATCAAAAGACTGCAGAGACCCATAGTAACAGCCAAGTAGAACTAAACGTTTCTGACCTTACCGGCGTCCTAGACAACCTAGACTAGACAAAAAAACAAAAGTGGGGAAATAACATTTAAAAATGACTGTCATAAGCATGGAATAAATAACAGGAAATCTATCTCAAAAGATACACATCCTGGAGGATAAAGGATATTTTGGACCGGAATTGCCCCAAAAAAGTTAGGGGGGGGAACCAGAAACTTTATGGTGTTGACGGGTAGATACAAAAGCTGCTGCATAGCATGTAACATGAAATGTCCTAGCTTGCAGGATGAAGCTAGCAACATGAATGACTGCTAGCATAGTTTTAGTTCCAACCAGAGGTGTTGAAACAAATGGAGCACACCTAGCTGCGAATGAATGATAATGTTTATGTAAATCATTATGTTATTCTGGATTTTAGAAATATCTTTAGGTAGAGTTTTAGCCGGTGGCACATGTTTAAAGCAACACGCCAACTTTTTTGAAAAGTAGCCTATTTGCGTCTACCCCTGAGTTAGAGAAGCGGATACATCCCCTCCTCCTCCCTGGGGAAGATGGCAAATAAGCTAATATCCCAAAAAGTTGGCGTGTTCCTTTAAGCCCTAATTCAGTTGCTTCCATTACTTGCCATTTCCACCGTAGAGATACACATTGGAACATAACTATTTTGTGAAGTATTATAAACTTGATGAGATTTACAATTGATAGAATTATATTATGGGTTGCAAAACTAGGATGGCAGACCGCATATGAGGAAAACACATCACCCCCTGTTGGACAGTGATGGGATTGCACTGACATTTGCTTCATGGTCGTGGGGCCTAAAATTCTTCTTGCCATAGTATTGCTTTTGACTATAGGAGGATTGCATGATGAATGTATGCTTTACTAATGCATTCCCCACATATTATTGTGCTTGCTGATGCATTAGCATCAACTTGCTAAAGGAGGGATCATCAGTCATAAATATAAAGTTAACACAGTCAAGTGCATGTTGTTACATATACAGCTGAGCCATAAATCCTATTATATTCTAGCATCTATGTCACTCCATCTATCTCATACTGTTATGCGCTCCCTCTTTCTTTTGCACCATCTGCCTCTCTCTTCCTCTGTTTCCCACTCTCTCTTTGCCTCTCTCTTCCTCTGTTTCCCACTCTCTCTCTACCTCTCTCTCTACCTCTCTCTCTCTCTCTCTCTCTCTCTCTCAGGAGCAGGATGACACCCTGCGGCTGCTGAAGGAGAGGATGGATGCGGAGCAGAGTGAGCGAGAGCGCGACAGACGAGGCCTGAGGCAGCAGGCCAGTGAGCTCAGCCACTGCGTGGAGAGAGAGAAGAAACATAGGAAACAGTTGGAGGTGCGTGTGTGTGTGTGTGTGCGTGTGTGCGTGTGTGCGTGTGTACACACAGAGGTCTTGTCACAGAATCTTTATGATGTGGTAAAAAGCAAACTGTACAGAAGTCAGGAGGTGCATGCGTGTGTGCACGTGTGTGTGTGTGTGTGTACACACAGAGGTCTTGTCACAGAATCTTTATGATGTGGTAAAAAGCAAACTGTACAGAAGTCAGGAGGTGCATGCGTGTGTGCACGTGTGTGTGTGTGTGTGTGTGTGAGGACATGAGTTAGGGTATGAGCTAGTCAGCGATGTGAAGGGGATGTGGTTAGTGCGGTGATGCTATTAAAAGTTAGTTTCGTTTTTTTAAGATGGAGCCTCTCACCCCAAAAGCAATGACAGCTGCATGACTTGAGACTAACTTTCAGGGGCCTCACAGTGGGTGAAATGAACACCAAAAATCTATGAAAATAATGGTGTTGTTATGTATGTGTGTGTGTGTGTGTGTGTGTGTGTGTGTATGGGTATGTGTATATTGCTCTCACAGGTAGTTTGTTCTCTCTTGCTGAGAATAGAGAGAAAAATGAGTTGACTAGTTCTAACATGCAGACGGCGTGTGTGTGTGTGTGTGTGTCTGTGTGTGTGTGTGTGTGTGTGTGTGTGTGTGATTGCAGATGAAGCTGAAGACGGCCGAGGCTGCCTTGCAGGCAGAGCGGAGTGTCCAACAGGAAATGACCTTAGGCCTGCAGGTCCTCCGAGAAAAGCTCAAAGAGGCGGAGAGTGCACAGACGCGCGAGAGCCAACGAGCCAATGACATGCATGTCAGACTCGTACAGTATGTTAGATTCTCTGTGTGTTTGAGTGTCGTGTGTATGTGCAAGTTAGGGTTGGGCGATGTCCCCTAAATTGGCATTTGACGATGTGTACAGTAAAACATCGTGATGGACGATGATATCGTGGGGGGGTAGTGTAAACACTAATTAATTACCATATGTCTGTACAGAAATACATTTATAATTTTCTACATAAAAAAAAATATTATATTATTATATAGGCTATACGACCTGATGAAAGTGGACAGCTAAGAGAGACATAGGCCTACTGACCAGGCCCAGGCTACCGAAGTTGTGTGGAAGATCTGCTCCAAGAAAATCGTCATGAAAGACGGATCAATCAATCTGAACACTTGCGTGTGCAGTGTGCACCAACCAGCGGAATATTACACATTGCCAGCCTTCGCTGGGCCTAGCAAAAAAGCTACTTAAGACTACTATCGTGGTCAGCATCCCACGTTATCAGGCTACCGTCTATGCTGACTATGAGGGCGGCGGGAAGTGAAAGTAAAGGGCTGCGATTGCGCAGTCCAGGCTATAGGAGGGAGAAGTTAAAAAACGTTTACAAATAACGAATCCCGATTACCACTCCGCTGCTGTCTGGGACTTTTGCTAAATGCATGAAATACAAGCCTTACAGTGAAAGACGGATAGGCTACCTTCTGATCCTATAATTAACGAAAGAAATGGTTTACATTAACACAAGAGGAGAAGGACGCATTTGGCGCTCGCTGTAGCCTCGCAAAAATATTTCAGCGCTAGAATCTCCTAGTCGTAGCCAAACAATAATAATTCTATAGGACTATTTTCTGCTAAAACATTAGGCTACATATTTTACGTCCAATGTAGGCTATAGGCCTGCGAGACATGTAGGCTACAAAAAGACAATTAGGCCTACACATTCACGTCACAATCAGGAATTATTTGAATAACACGGTAGACTAAAGTCTTTTATTTTACAAAACGGTAGACTAATACGTGATAACTGTTTGGCTGACAGCCTTTAAAGTAGCCTCAATTTCATTTCCAGGGAAAGGTTTTTTTATGTTTTAGCCTGTTACAGCAGGAATTAGTGACTGGCATGTGGGGGCGTGGCATCACGATGGTTGCTTCCCATCGTGATGCCTGTCAACCATCACGATGGACGATGATATCGTCCATCGGCACAACCCTAGTGCAAGTGAGACAATTCTTATACAGTTTGTTGTTTGCAAACATTAACAGCAAGAAGATTTTTGTTGATTATTGACATCAGTTACATTTGTCATAAAAAGTACTTCCTCCCAACCGTGGAAACATTTCTAATTCTGAGTAATGGATGTGGATGTGTGCAGAGTGGAGAAGGAGCACGTGAGCGCCACCATGGAGCTGAGAACACTGCTGAAGGAAGAGAAGGCCACCTCCGATCGCCTCAGAGAGACCATACAGGAGCAGCAGAGCACGCACACACACACACAAGAGCAGCTGAACGCGGTACACACACTCTCCCTCACACACACACACACACACACACACACACACACACACACACAATCACATAACATACGTTAAGCATGGGAACTTTTCTTCCAGTTCAGACGGAATCTTTTGACAAATGACGGGTTTCAGAAAAAAGTTACAGGAAGCAGATAAAAACATATAAAGGTCAACTGACTTTCAGTGAGGCTATGTGGCCAACTTGCTTTCTGACTCTCTCTCTCTCCCTCTCTCTCTGTGTCTGTATGTGTCTGTGTCTGTATGTGTGTCTCTGTGTGTGTCTGTGTCTGTATGTGTGTGCCTGTGTCTGTATGTGTGTCTGTGTGTGTGTAGGCTGCACAGAGGCAGAAGTGTCTGGAAGAGGCGTATGACGGCGTCCTCACTGAACTTGTGCAGCTGCTGCAGGAGCACAGTCAGCAGGGGGAGACAAACACAGACACCACAGGTTACACTTGGATTCTCGGAAACTCTCCAAAGCGTAGAAAAAGGGCTGTGTGTGTGTGTATTGGGGGGCAGGGGGGAGCAAGTGAGAGTATAGAATATATGGGAAGTTTCACAAGGCCTAAAAATGAAACCTTCTTGAAATATCATTATTTATGTCTGTTGGCTTTGTGTTTATGCATTTATGTGTACTGTGTGTGTTTGTGCTACAGAAGACGGCAAACCCAGTCCTCCTGTTCTAGTGGATGCCCTCAGAAGAACACTGAGTCACTACCAACACAGCCTCGAGATGGCACAATCACAGGTAGCGCACATACATATTTCTACATAAATACACACACACATATACGTATACACATGCATACTTATAGATACATACAGGCATAAATATTTCACAGTACAAAAACATATTTGCCACAGTGGAGAAAGAACTCTAATTCTAACTCTTTCGGGAGTGGAGGGGATATGAATGGAGCATAGCGTTAGTTCAGGCAGGCCACGGAGTCACGGCCAGCAACTTGGCTAACTGCTCATGTAACAGAGGTCGTAATTCGTCCGCCGCTCACGGCCCTCGAACCCGCCACCTCGACACACACCGGCATGGGAGTCGAACGCTCTAACCACTGAGCTAAAAGGCCAGGCTTCCAACTCAGCGTTCTTAAGCTTAGGGCTGTGAGGATTTACACGGGCAACTAGCACGCTAGCTCAGTTTGCCATTTAGTTGTAGTTGTCATTGATGTCTGGTCTGTTCTGTACCCTATGGGGGCTTTATCTTGCTGCTCTCTCTGCCTTAGGCTTTCCATGTGGTAGGGCAGGGGGCTCCCAGAACAGAGCCATACTGCCAAATGAAACATTATGCATTGCAAATTGTAATTAACTATCTGGACAAAGTCGTCCTGACTGAACTATGTTTAACTATAATTACTGTAACTTAACCTAACTTGTGTGTGTGTGTGTGTGTGTGTGTGTGTGCATGTGTTTGATTATCTGTTTATTTAGATGCAGCAGACAGAAGAGAGAAATAAAATGCTCTCTCAGGATATCTCACATAAAGATGAAGTTAGCAACACCATGAAGAAAGCATCCCAGGTAAGAATATGTGTGATGCACCCTACAGATGGCTAAAACATCACTTTAAACACTGACAGTAAAATATATCTATGTGGTGTTATTGATGCAAGGTTAATTTGGTCCACCTTTTTACCTTCCTCACTGTCCTTTCTGGGGCAGCCGTGGCCTACTGGTTAGCGCTTCGGACTTGTAACCAGAGGGTTGCCGGTTTGAACCCTGACCAGTAGGAACGGCTGAAGTGCCCTTGAGCAAGGCACCTAACCCCTCACTGCTCCCCGAGCGCCGCTGTAGCAGGCAGCTCACTGCGTCGGGATTAGTGTGTGCTTCACCTCACTGTGTGCTCACTGTGTGCTGAGTGTTTCACTAATTCACGGATTGGGATAAATTCAGAGACCAAATTTCCCTCACAGGATCAAAAGAGTATATATACTTATACTATCTTCTGTCTTCCTCCAACTGTTGTCTTCTTTCTGTCCATCTCTGTTTTGTCTCCCTCCTGCCTCTTCTTTCGTTCTTTCACCTCCTTTCTCTCTCTTTCATTCTCTCTGCCCCCCCCTCCAGGAGCATGCTGCGCGTGTGTCTGAGCTGACAGACGAGGTGCAGCGCTTGCGCTCCAACTGCACAGATGCAGCCGCCGCAGCAGACAGGGCGCAGTCCCAGCTGCAGGAGCTCAAGCAGCACTGTGCAGACACGCAGGCCCACGTCCACACACTACGGGAGCAGTTCCAGAGAGAGGAGCAGGTACACACATGTACGCACACACACACACACACACACACACACACACACACACACACACACACACACACACACACACACACACACACACACACACACACACACACACACACACACACACACACACACACACACACACACACATTTGTCAGGTTTGGCATCAAGGCATCCGTGGCCTACTGGTTAAGGAATTGGACTTGTGACCAAAGGGTGGACGGTTCAATCCCTGACTGGTAGGAAAAATGTGGGTGGGAGAAGTGATTGAACAGTGCACTCTCCACATCCACGGATAAGGTGCCCTTGAGCAAGGCACCTAACCCCCAACTGCTCCCCGGGCGCCAGGATTGCTCTGGGTATGTGTGTGGGCTCCGGGTATGTGTGTGCTCCGAGCTCACCCCCTGGATGGGTAAAATGCAGAGAACAAAGTTCCATTTAGGAAAAATAAAGGAAATTAAAATTTAAATGAAGTTAAAAGAGCAAAATAAAGCAGTAAATACTGTAGAACTGAATGGTAATTTGAACAGCCACTGTATGGGAGTATATCAGTCCCAGAGACAGACCAGAGTGAGATTGGGCAGCAATTCTTCCCAGCGTGGCAGTTGGCTGCAGTGCTCTAGACCCCGTATAGACATGACTTGTTTGTGTGTGTGTGTGTGTGTGTCAGGAGAAGCTGGCGTTCCTCCACTCCCTCTACCAAAGGCTGGTGGCTGGCTGCGTTCTTATCCAATCCTCTCATGGCCTGCTGAGTAGTTTCTCCTGGGCAGAACTTTGTGCCGTGCTGCAGGATCAGACCGACGTCCTTCTCACCGACCTGCACGCAGCTAAAGAGCAGGTGTGTGATGCATTTGCACTTACCTGTAGGTGGTGTGTATGACAGAATCTCCTTCCCTCTTCACATACAGTGTCCATAGTTTATGCATGTGTGTGTGAGATTACAGCTGTAGTCTGTGCAGTGTGTGTGTTTGTGTGTAAGTACAGGTTAATGTACCATATATTACAGAATGTCATTTATATGTGTAAGGACTAGGAGTATGTATAATGATTCTGTGTGTGTGTGTGTGTGTCTGTGTGTGTGTGTGTGTGTAGGTGCTTCACCTGGAGGCTGAGTGTGAGCGTAAGGCACGTTCCCTGCGGGAGCTGCATGAGGCCCATGGCGGAGCGGTGGAGGGCCTCACGACGCAGCTGCGTCTCCGCGAGCAGAGCTGGCTGGCCCAGAAGGAGGAGCTGCTCAGGCAGCAGAGCAGCCTTACCGACAAGCTCCACCTCAGGACCCAGGTGCGCACACACACATACAAAGGCCCTAAATTGAAACACAGGTATTCAAAGTCTTAAATCTTAAGTGTCTGGCCAAACATTGTTCTCATGTCAGAGAAAATATACATATTTACATAAATAGTTTTAAATATGAATATATGTAATCCCTAGCAATTAGAAATACCCACTACATTGCTTATATCACTTATTAAATGTAAGTACAATGTTTTTATTGACAATTAGCATTTCTTTTATGCCTTTAATTAGATAGGATAGTGAAGATTGACAGGAAGTGAGTGGGAGAGAGAGTCTGGGTGGGATCCGGAAAGGACCACGAGGCTGGAATTGAACCCGGGTCGCCGGCGTACGGTGCAGGTGCCTCAGCCAGTCGCACCACTGCTGGGGCCACAATTAGCATTTCTGTGTGTGTGTGTGTGTGTGTGTGTGTCAGGAGCTGCGCCGTGAGGTAGACGCGTCCAAGGAGCGCATGTGTGCAGTCGAGCGGGAAAAGGCCTCTGCGGCGACGCGTGCTGCTGACCTCCGGGAGCGTCTCCGGGCGTCCGATGGCCTGTCCTCGGCTCTGGTCCGGGGCGTCGCCCTGCTGTCCGGCTGCCTGTGCCCTCTCCTGCGCCGCGTCCGCGACCTCGCCCGGCAGAAGCGCGTGTTGACCGCCCGCCTGGACGCCCACACCAAGCTGGAGCGCGAGGTCCAGGCCATACTGCGGGCGCTGTCCAGCACGGGTCAGGAGGAGAAAACACACACGCAAACGTGCAAGCCCACACCTGAGGCGGAGCCGCGCGCGCAGCGGAGGGGCGTGTGGGGGTTCCGGTGTGCGGTCATCGGGGTGCTGGCCGCCCAGAGGTTCCGGGCGCTCGGCCGAAGCTCACGCGTGTGTTTCGTGGCCGACAACCCGTACGGAGAGGGAGCAGTGCGCGTGAGCGTGTGTGAGCCTGAGGGCAGGAGGAAGAGGAAGGATGGGGAGAGAGGGACGGAGGAGTGGACGTGGACCCAGAGCTCTGCACTGAAGACACTCATCTTAACCGGCACAGAGGATTGCACAGGTGACATATACGCTTCCCCTCACAAACACAGTCATACACATCTACTAACCTTTGAGGGACTAGTATTAGACTCCTTTCATATTAAAAGACACACACACACTCTCACACTATTTTTGTTATGTCTCCTTATAAATAATAATATAATACATTTGATTTATTTCATGGTACCTTTCAGAGCACCTAAGGTCACCTTGCAAAATCAGTAAAACATACATTAACATTAGAATATAAAATAAGCAAGTTGTGAGTTTTAAGAGCAGTTTTAAATTTAATTGAATTGAAGTGAGTGGGGAAGTGAGTTCCATTATGTGGGTGCAGCCTTGCGTACACCTGATGTTTGTAAGGGCCAGTAATCCTGCTGTAGGGCCAGTAATCCTGTTGTAGATGACTGTAAGGGAACAGGGGGGAGTGTACGTCTGTAGGAGTTCTGTGATAGGGGAGAGATTATGGAGAGAAATGTCATTAGTTAGATTGATCCATTGAGATATGGGGAGCCATTGTTGTTGGATCAACAGGAGCGTGACATGATGAGAGGATATTTAGCAGGTGATGATGCGTGCAGCAAAGTTTTAAAAGTTGGAGTGGATATGAGTTTATTTGGGGTGCCTGTCAGAGATTATATCAGGGAGTTGAGAAACACCTCAGTGGTGTCTTCTTACTGTAAGTGCAGAGTAGGATTGCGACAATTAATCAATTAGGTATTTAATTAATCGACAACTTTTTGGCAATCAGTTAATCGGTTTAAGTACCTTGTTCTGTGTGTGTGTGTGTGTGTGTGTGTGTGTGTGGCATTCAGACATGGGTAGTAAGTTTTCCAGGTTACTGGAGAGGCTGGCTGCTGACAGTGACGGTTGCTATGGTTGTTACACGGAGAGGGGCTCGTTGTCAAGACAGCTTGCACAAGGACTCTACCGACTCAGAAAGACTCAGCCCATTTCAGCTAACCAGTACAACAGCAAGGTAAAGCTACATATGTACACATTAAGAATGCACTGATATTAAATGCTTTTTTCAGGAATATTGACAATTTTGAAGGAGAAAAAAGTAAAATGTGAAATAAATATATATATATATATATGTGATATTGTGTATGTGATTGTTTCTTGTTTATGTACTTGTGTATGTATGTGTGTCTTATTGTGTGTGTGTGTCTGTCTGTGTGTGTGTGTGTGTGTGTGTGTGTGTGTGTGTGTGTGTGTGTGTGTAGACTGTGGTATCCTCCCTTCAGCAGCACATCCTGGGCTTCACACAGCGCCTGCACGCAGCCGAGGTAGAGCGCAGGAACATGCGCATGGAGCTCACCCAGCTCCGCCACCAGCCACTCATCCCCCCACCCCAGGACCCTAAACACACTGTAGGTGCCTCACACAGTGCCTGACAGGAAAAAGTCACAGAACCAACACACACAGAATACTGTATGTACTGTATATTCATGAAGAGTGGCGTGTGTGTGTGTGCCTGCGTGTGTGTGTGTGCCTTTGTGTGTGTGTGTGTGTGTGTGTGTGTGTGTGTGTGTGTGTAGGCGTGTGTCCCAGCGGCGCATCTGGAGGAGCTCCTGTGTGAGCTGAGTGCGGCGCTCCAGCGAGAGCAGCAGGCTCAGGAGCTGCTCCACCAGCAGGCCCAGCAGCTACAGGAGCTGGGCCTCAGCATGGAGCTGCACGCCGGGGACCAGCAGGAGAAGGACCGCACACTCACTATGGCCGTGAAGGTACAGAACACGCTCCACGCCCAACACACAGCTACAGGCTAGCAGAAGAGGGATGGCACACTCAATTTGGCTATCAACAGACACACACACACACACGTAGAAGCATGTACAGTTAGAGGAGCTGGGCCTCAGCATAGAGCTGCACGTGGGGACCAGCTGTCTCCATCTCTTCCTGTCTTTCTCTCCCTTGACATTCAGATGGCTTTATTAGCATGCAAACACAATACAGAAGACATTACAAAACCACAAAAACAGAAAAAAAAAACATCCATGTACATTGTACAATATGTATGTACAGTGTGTGTATGTATAGGTGTATATGTATGTATGTGTGTACGTGTATACAAAAACACGTGTCGAACCATGTCCTTGTGTGTCCCTCAGAGCCTGTCGGAGTGTAAGGCCGAGCTGCGCAGGAAGGACCAGTCTCTGCGTCAGTTGGGCAAACACCTGAGCCAAGCCCAGCAGGACAAACAAGAGTTGCAGCAGAGCATATGCACGGCAGAGAACGCACTCCGCATGGCGGTCAAGTAAGAGACTCATGCCTACACACACACACACACACACACACACACAAAAGCATAGATTCGTGCTTGCACTCACACACCCATAGGGCTCTAATTTGAAAGGCGCACGATGCAACATGTCAATGATGTGCTGCCCCCTGCAGGTCACACCCAAACATTGTTAGATGTCAGTTCTCTAGGACGTCAGGCCTTCCTAACGGGATGTTAGAACCTACAATCTTTTATTATACTGTAGGTGGCACGGACCTCCTGTCCAGCAAAGCCGAGCGTCTTCCTTATTTGACATCAAACCTTTACCCCTAATTTAAGTTTTTAGGCGGATTATGTCTTACATGCCTCAATATGAAATCCTTTATTCATTCGGTTCAAAGATAAAAATGCAGTACAGCATATTATTATGATAGGCATTTGCATAGAACTGTAGACTTTTACAGCACACATGGCCCACTTTTTTGCACCACCCACAACAATATATATTGGTATTATTTTGGCATTGGCAATAAGACGGAAGTGATGTGTGTTGTGATAGACATTTCATCAGTAGCAAGAAGAACATTTCTTAATAGAACCTTCGATAGTTTTATTAAAATGCATGGCATTCTAACCAGCAGGAAAGCTCATAATGGAACAAGTAAACTTCAGATCTATAAATACACTTCAAGTGCTCTCCCTTCTTGGCTCAGGAACTGCCCCTCATGACCCCATTCCTTGATCATATTGCGTACAATGAGTGACACACAATTTCAACACAATAAAAGCAGGCTTGTTTGGTTGCATCATGTGATCAACTAGCATTGGACAAAGATTGAGTGGATGAGGAGGAGATGGATTTACAGGCAGCTGATAACATAACAAGTGTTCACTATTTGTCATGTTATTAAGTCACATGGGTAACTGAAGGGTACATGGATGTGTTGTGTTAAAGCAGCACTAAAGAAGATTTGCTCTCAGGGTGCCCCTACAGTTGAGAAGCGCAATAATAAAGGAACTAAATGTGCGTCTTTGCAACAAACTATCAACATAACTCCCATACAATCTAGAGTATATACATTCTCTTCATAGCTTTCGTGTCCTGAACAGAGTTGCTGATGTCAAGATCCCATCCCACATAAAGATATTTTGATTAGTTAATAGTCTGAATTCAAATCAGTTTTAAGATTTAATAAGCACTTGTTTGCAAACTTTATGATAAAATAGTTTGATCATAAATACAATAGTATCCATATAGCCTTATAGTGCACATGCAATGCATTACTAATGAAGGTAACATTTGACACATACAAATAAAATTCTGAAAACCATGTGCCTGGCTGGTAACGTTTTCTACTAGCCACTTTGGCTATATGCCAAATGAAACCTTGTTTAGCTTGGTAATGATCAACGACTATCGATATAGACTGATTAATCATTTTATGGTGATATATATTTTTCAGCCATATGGCCCAGGCATAGTAGCATAGTATTATTGCGTGGCCATAAGTAGTCCATACTACGGCTTCAAATTAGTGCCCATAGTCTCTCTTACTCGCTCATTTTTAGTCACTCATTCTCTGTCCCTCACTCTCACTCTCTCTTGCTCACTCTCACTCTCTCACTCTCTCTTGCTCACTCTCACTCTCTCACTCTCTCGCTCATTCTCTCTTGCTCACTCTCACTCTCTCTCTCATGCACACACACACAGCCATTCTTGCACATACAGATATCCATATTGTCACATCAGCATGTATTTATGCTTCTTAAAATGTTTGGTTTCAGAACGAAGGATTCCTTGGCCAGCTATATGAAGTCAGTCGAGAGTAGTCTCAAAGAGGTGAGGACTCATAGCTAAAACTAAGAAATGCTGTTACTCACATGCTTAATGATGCTCTTGATTTTGACCTGAATCATATTCTCTCTCTGTCTGTCTGTCTCTCTGTTTCTCTCTCTTTCCCTCTCTATCTCTCTCTCTGTCTCTCTCTCTCAGGTGAAGGAGCGTATTGTGCTCCACAGCCCCACCCTCTCCCCACGGGACATTATCTGGCATGTACCCAACATGCACTTGGAGATGCCAGGTCCCGAGAGACTTATGGGCGGGCCAGAGGTGGCAACTTGCCAGGTGTGTGTGTGTGTGTGTGTGTGTGTGTGTGTGTGTGTGTGTGTGTGTGGGGCACACAGAATATTTATGTCACGTCAATATGCAGTCTGTCATGATGACCCTGCAAACCCATAGCCATGTTCCACTGTGTGCACTAATTGGTCGTCAGTTTGGTGGATCCATTCAGATGGATTTCTGTCTAATGAAACAGACCTATATGACAATGCATAATGGCCACTTAACCCTTAGAACCCGAGGGTCTCGTACATCCTTCTGGGTTATAAAACAGATGTGTGCAGATAGAACAGATTTGTGGCAAAGCATGTTTATAATCCAACGCTATCGTGCGCTTCTCTATGGCAAAGCTTATTCATAATCCGTTTTTGAGATCCTAGCAAATTCCTGCATGGCATCCAATTCAAGGCTCACATTGCATCCCAATTTGTTCAACAAAGAAACACCTTTTTTGCCTCTATTTTGTTCATGGAAATGTAGTATAACGTTGTTGTAGAGAATCATTATGAGTGCAGACACCATAGGCACACACAGGCTAACACGCAAACTCGGGTCAAGTCAGGTCAGATCAGTTTGTGTCACAGATATGGAGCGCAGAAAGGTCATTTTTCATCACTAAATAAAAAAAATGCCATTTATTTCTGTAAGGCGCACACCACATATGTCTGTAAATTGCTCAGCCCCAGAGAATCCCTCCACCATGGCAATGATATTGCCAGATTTAGGACGGTCTGCTCTACACACACATGTAAGGCAAGTCAAGCTGCCAGCTTGCAGTGGTGAGATATATGTCAAAATATAAGAATTTTTATAATACGCTTTTTGTATTTTTATTATTTAAAAATCAAAATTAAATCAATGCAAGTATTAATACATGAAATTGTGGCAGCATAGGGTAGCCTTTGTGTAGCAACACCCAAATTTGCAAATTTATAGCATGTGTGTATGGCACTTACAGTACAATGACCAGGATAAATCCTTCTAACTAAAGATAGTGAAAATGCCCTTAAAACAGTCTAGGGTTCTAAGGGTTCAATAAAATGTCTTAAAATAACTCACAAAAATATGTTTTACAGTGGTCATTATATTTTTACAGTGATAATTATGAAACCGAGTGACTGAACTAAAATGAAAAATGATTAAGCTTGAATTAACCTTTAAACAATGTGCATGTTGATTATGTTTGTGTGTGTGTGTAGGGTGTTGTGAGCAGTTTTGCAGAGGTGTACCAGCTGTTGTGCAGTAAGCTGGTGTGTGTGGAGAGAGAGCTGAAGTCACGGCGCTCACACATCTCTGCCCTCAAGGAGGAGCTACACAACGCCTGCCTCCGAGAGAAAAGCCCTGTGGGTCACACACTCCCCTCACATCTGTCTGCCTGTCTGTCCATCTGTCCATCTGTCTGCCTGTCTGTCAATCAATCTATCCATCTGTCAATCTGTCTGCCTGTCTGTCAATCAATCTGTCAATCTGTCTGCCTGTCTGTCAATCAATCAATCTGTCCATCTGTCAATCTGTCTGCCTTCTGTCTATCGGTCATTCTATCACAACAAACATGTATTTTTCCCTTATTCAGTGTTATTGTAAACATAAATATTGCATAATACAATAATACTTGTCAGTGTTAGTAGCTTTGAAGCACCTGTTTACATACCTAGGGTTAGTGCTGGTTATAACTCCTCTGTTCTGGTCACATGACCTGGGCAGGGCCTGACGTAAACCCTTTCCTCTCTGGCTCAGGTGACCGCCGTTCCTGACCCCTCTGTAGCAGCCAGTGGCCCACCTGAGGAGGCGGCCGATTACGGACCGCTACCTGTCAAAGCCACCTCCACCCATTCCTCCACCTCTCAGAAGAGCACTGCTCGGCCAGGGAAGAAGTCGTCCAAAAAACACCTGTAAAGAACCGGCTAGCCAACCTACCGACCAAACGAACAGATCAGACTCATGAACAGAAAGCTGAAACTCTAACTGATGCATTACTCTGGATTTTCCTAGGAGACTGAGATTGTTTAAAAAAAAAAAAAAAAACTTTTGATATTTTAAAGTGTTTTTATACAATCAATGTTGGATCAAAGTTGTCAGTGCATCTGCATTAAAATAAGCTGTGACCTGTCACTGTCCACTTTGCAGTGACCTTAAGACATGTCACACTTACAAGTCACATTTGAACCTTATTCAAACACTATGCTTGCTGCCACATTATGAGCTCCTGCCCCCAACCAAACACACCCCCACCCACCCACACACACACACACCTCCCCCATGGACTTCTTCCCCTTCTTTATTTCATCTTCCTTTCTTTCCTCCCATCTCTTCTCTCCCTCCCTCATCTTTAATCCCCCTCTCCTTCCCCAACTTCTGCAGCCACTTTTCTTCAAGAGTCCTAAAGTGACTCAAATTCTCCACACACACACACACACACACACACACACATTATCTTTAAATATACATCCTGCCAGAGAGCGGCTGCTCCGCATTGTGACAGGCTTTAGAAGTGGTCTTCTGAAAAACACTTTTAAAAGTGCTGATGATCCGTTTTCTTTTGCCTTTTTGAGGGTGCTATCAAAGCTGTGATTGGAGCCCTGCATCGCAGCGTGTGACGCTTAAGGACATGTTTGCCTCTAAGCCTGCGGTGTGAAACAGTAGCCTCTCCACGGCGACTGCCCCCCTTACGTCGGTCTCCCATTTAGCTGCGCTCTGTAAGCCCAGTGCGGATGAGTGGCAAGCTGAATGCATGGATGTGCTAGTTTCAGCTTAAAGTCCTCTGATACGGCGGCATTCAGCTCCAGCCTGGTCACGCACACTCTGTCACACACACTTTAGTCCGGTGCCATTCAGCTTGCGTCACCCATAAACACACACACACACAAAACTGATGAGATGTCGTGCATGCATACACACATGCTACAACGTTATTCAATGTGTGTGTGCGCTCGTCTTATTTTGAGAGTGAGGCGGACGTTCATGGTTTGTCCCACGCCTAATCCATTTTAGAGGGGCAGTGCGTGTCTAAGAGCCTTTCTCAGGGAGCAGGATGCACAACGGCCAGAGTACACCAGTGTCAGCATGCACCTCAGCCCTGCACACTGACATGGGCCACTCACACACACTCACACACATCTCCCTCTATTCTGGTCATTTTGATACGTGGTTTTTATGTAGTACCTCCACATCAGTACGAGTGTTTTGGATTTAATGGGCCTGGTCTAATTGATCCAGTTTGCTATATTCACAATGTCCTCTGCAGGCGCAAGAGGCCCCCTGTTGGTCATGTTCAGCAGAAAGCGCTCTCAGATGGCGGCCCACCCAGCTCTCCTGCCCGCAGCGCGTGCTCAGGGACCGTGTGAGGGATGCCTTTCAAAGGGAGCGCTCCGAGGGAGAGTGGGTTTGCTTCATCAGCAGGTGCTGCTCTCAGAGGGGCCCGCAGGACCCAGGATACACAGGCATCTAAACCACCTTCAACACTCTTATAGTGCAAACACACTCACACACACTGCAGATGCTTCACATCTTTGGAAACGGTAAAATGTGTACATTTGTATGCATCTAGTCAAATGTTTTTTGTGTGCAATTGTGATTATCTATGTCATTGTATTGGCTGTGTTCCGTGTGTATGTGTGTTTTCCTCGTTTGTTATATCTGGGTGTTTGTTCCTGTTAATTAGTTTCTAATGGGACCCTTATTACTAATTGATGAAGCCGCTGTCTTGGAGGATGCGGAGTCTGCATGGGAGCCCTAAAATAACTGGGGACAGCATCAAAGGCTCTCTGTGTGTGTGTGTGTGTGTTTCCCCCCCCCCCCAGCCCCTATTCGTCTAAGCCAGGGGGAGGACTCAGGTGACCCAGCCAAAAATCTCCCTGGTCCTTGCGGGAGCCGTAGCGAGTGGGAGGAGAGTGAGGAGGAGGAGACACTCTTTCATTCTTTCAAATCCAACCTCCTTTTCTCTCTCTTTCCAATGCCACCTTTCCCTGTCCCATATTGGGATCTGTGTCTGCCTAAGCGTACGTACGTGTGTGTGTGGGGTAGAACTCTTTGTGGGCGATCCAAATTGGCCTGCTGTCTCTGAGAATGGGGACGCGGAACAACAGAGAAAGTTCTGAGTGAAGAAAGTTGGTCCTAAGTTTGTCATTTGTTCTGGTCTTCCACCCGTATAATTCTCTCGCTCTCTCTTGCTTTCCACCCCTCCGTCTCCATCACATTCTCATTAAGCCCTCTCTGTTCATCTCCGTTTCGCTCTTTCCTTTCTGTATATTACTGTTAGGCAGTTAAGGCAGAACGCAAAATGTGGAAGAAAAGGTTCAAACATGCTGTGTACCATCAAAAGCATAGATTAAGGAAATCTGGGAGGAAAGGACAGTGTTGGACATTAAGTTTACATTACATTCATTCATTTAGCAGATGCTTTTATCCAACGGAACTTGCATACGTCATTTATATTACATTCAGGTAAATAACAAATGATTGATTAAAGATTCTGTGGGAAAGAAAAGCCCTTATGATAGATAATTATTGTACCAATACAACAGTGGAAAAACTAGTGAAACAAACATCAAAGGAGGTCAAATAAACAGACAAAAAAAGGTTCTAAACTGCTCCCCAATGTAGCTGTGAAAGTATGTCAGTCCCCTGCGTGTGGACGAGCACACACACACACACACACGTCTTCTGATATTATAATTAAAGAGGACATCAAAACTGGAAAGTGGCTCAGACTAGCCCCAACAGAATGGAATTTATCCAACATACCTGCCTCTCCTATCCCCTGTAGGCGGCCATGGGTTTTGGAAGTAGATGTGCTCCTGGGTACCACTATGTGGGTTTCCCAGCATCTGTATCACTGACTGTATGCAAATGCGTCACGGTTTCTAGCAAAGTTGTCTGTCTGATATTATAGCTCCTTAGAGATAAATGGCTGATTTCAGGCAAGGAAACTAATGTGCCCTTTCTGTCACACTGGTCTAAATAGCTGAGTGCAATTTGGTGATAGATTAGTAAGAGGAAGAATATCCAGTTTATCCAATAGAACATCTGTAGTCACATAAGACCAGGAGCAGAAAGTATTTGAGGAAAACCTGCACCAATCTTTTCATGAAATGTAGATTAGTAGCCGTCTCCCCCCCCCCAAAACATAAGATATTCTGGAAACAACAGCTGGAGTTCCCTCTGAGGGGAAAAAGTTTTGATTTCCATCACATCTTCCATCTCTCTCTCACTCTCTCTTCTCCTTTTGCACACATACACACAGTTATTGTTTAAGCCGACTATGTTCTCTCGCTCACACACACTCAGGCACACTAAACTCACACACACACACGTTACATTACTTAAACCCAAGTCTGAGTTTATACAATCCACTCCATCAAACATTGAGACCCCCCCCCACACACACACACACACACATCTAGAGTGTGTGTGGTTATGAGCGTGTGCCCTGCGGAATAGCCCCTTGGAACGCTGATGGAGTCCTCTGTCAGCTGTTTCCTGTTTCTCTGGGACGTTCCCCTTCCTGCTGCCACACACCTGACGTCTCACGAGAGTGGTAAGATTCACACACACTAAATCACACACACACACACAGTCATATTCTGAGCAATGAAAGTGAAAATGGGGTGGGTGGGGGTAGGAGGTAGAACAGAGACATCTTTGAAAATCAGAATTGAATTCAGTACTGAAATACTTTGATTCTGAGATTCTCTCCACTCATCAGTCAAACCTGTTTTGTCAAACCTGAGCCAACCTGCTACACCTTTACCTGAGGGTCGAACACAGTGGGTCATCATGGGACGCAAAGAGGAAGACAGCAGAGTGTGAGGCCAGTCTCGGTCAGCAATACCAAGAGATAACATCAGCGACATGAGGATGCATTGACCAGATAACATCAGCACATGAGGATGCATTGACCAAGAGAGAACATCAGCCACATGAGGATGCATTGAGCTGGGTTGACCCCTGGAGCTTCGCACCAAATAACTGCCCCCTCTCATGCTCAGATTTAGCTTTTTGTTTCGTCTTCTTCCCTTTCACTCATCATACTTGCTTGCACTCCTTAGTGTAATGCTAAACTGTGTGTCTGTGTTTGAAATTCTGGTGTGAAAGTGTGTCTGTCTGTGTATCCCAGCGTGTCTATTCCCTGGCGTGTGAGTTCTACTTCTTACTTCGGGGTACTCATCCTTATGGACAACCCTAAAGTGCTCCCTTCCAACCACACCTCTCTCCAATTCACCCACACCCTCCAATTAAATAAGAGAACCAACTACAGCGTCCTCCCATTCCTGTTGTGATGTTGAGAGAAAGAGAGTGTGGTCCGCACAACTCTGATGGGGTAATCAAGACGTTCACAACCTAACAGCAGAGAGATGCCTTATAGTTGTTGTATCCTGGCAGTTCTTGACAAAACATGCAGAGAAACCTTGGAGAAACAAGCTGAAGAAATAAGTTGTAAAAGACCTAGACCTTCCAGGTCTCTTAAGGCCCACCAACACTGAGAAGTGGACTGACGAGATGGGGACATGGCAACATCACGGAGAGCGGGACGCCCGTTATCGCATTAACCCACAGGTAAAACCATGTAGCCTAGTTAGGTACATGATCTAACCACATCTATAGGTGAAGTTAGCCGTTTTCATGTTTTTGCATAGAATCACGGGGAGGCTCTAAGTGACGGAGTAATATGTGCGCGGCTATGTGATCTAAAGGTAGATGTCAATTCATGCACGCACATTCTTAAAATAAAACAAAACTCTTCGATCTCGAAATAATTTGAAAAAAAAAAGTAAGATAAACAGTAATTTGTTGTAGTCTGATCTCATTATTTGTTTTATAAAATTTGCGTTTTAAAAAATGAAATTATTGAACAGTTAGACTATTTGTGGGCAGCCGTGGCCCACTGGTTAGCACTCTGGACTAACCGGAGGGTTGCCGGTTCGAGCCCCGACCAGTGGGCCGCGGCTGAAGTGCCCTTGAGCAAGGCACCTAACCCCTCACTGCTCCCCGAGCGCCGCCGTTGAAGCAGGCAGCTCACTGCGCCGGGATTAGGCTAGTGTGTGCTTCACCTCACTGTGTGCTGTTTGTGTTTCACTAATTTACCGATTGGGTTAAAATGCAAAGACCAAATTTCCCTCACGGGATCAAAAAAGTATATATACTTATACTTATACTTATACTTATTAATGTGCAGAATTATTTTATTGCTGGGTTTTAGTTAGG
The DNA here is from genome assembly GCF_046254945.1 of Alosa pseudoharengus. NCBI lineage: Eukaryota > Metazoa > Chordata > Actinopteri > Clupeiformes > Clupeidae > Alosa > Alosa pseudoharengus. The sequence continues at coordinate 37,653,385 of NW_027468640.1, forward strand.
CTATCTGCTATTTAAAACATCAGCGCTTAACGAAAAGGATAGACCAGTATAGGCTAACTTTGATTAAAAAGGTAATTGTTTAGGCTACTCTTGACGTGCAGAACTTGAAGTCAAGAACATGTGATAGGCTACGCTAGCAGGATGATACAGAGGTGGTGTGAATTTTAAAATGAACGCACCAGCTGCATGTATATCGCCCTTATTTAGTGTTTTGGTGGGGTGTATGAATTGGTGCTTTTGATGTAGCCTATAAACAATAGGCTATGCTACATAAGATGTTAAACAAGATGAATTAATCAGCATTTAAAATTGTACCTGATATCATGATCGTTCTTATCGCATCCTTTCATCAATTGAAGAGATAAGATACCCGGCACCACAAAGAAAATTAATTGCTAGGCCTACTTACAGAGGAAAACCACAAGTCAAAATCAAGATATAAATTCATTTCTCATTGTAGCAGTAGTTTTCTTTCTCAGGTGATCGGTTGCACTGTTCTGGGATGTGGCTGTGAAGGTTTCCAGCCTGAGAAGGTCAACTTGAGATCGTGTGGCCAGTGCCACCATGGATGGGTCGTTCATGGTAAAAACAGGCTTTCCCTTCAACATTTCAAAGTATTGTTGTCGTTACACATGTTATATTTATCTTCAACAGAGGTTTCTTTTTTTGTTTCGTTTTTATTTCTTTTTTTTTACAAACGTGTTCAACATGCTTGCAGGGTGATTGATGATTGTTTGGCCATTACCATACATACACATACATTTTAATTCTTCTATAGTCAATAGGCTACTTTCATAATTCAATTTACACATATTGAAATTAATAATTTGGTGAAAAACTAAGAGGTGGTAGTTGTTTTACCAAATTAATCATAAATTACATTAATTAATATCTGAATTAATAAAATACAGAATGAATATTATATTTGAAGGACACATGTATGCCATTAAAGTTATACCCTTCTGCAGTGTAATCAACTTTAATTGCAGTTTCAGTGCAAAATAGTTTCACATTTTCATAAATTATTTATTGAAATATGTGGATGTTTAAATGAAGCCGTTAAGTTGTATTGTTGAGTTGTGATATCAGGGATGAAACTGCTCTCTCTGAGGCAGGGATTTGGAGTTGGATGTTACAAACAGAATTTCTGACGTTTGTAGATATACAAAGTGAAAACAAAACACATTGAAATGAAAAGCAACTGGAATGACCTTTTATATGCTGTGGTATTCTGCTTCATATCAAGAGAGAGGTTCAGTTTGAGGGTTCAGTTCAAAAATGCATTTTGTTCAGAATCACATAATGATGAAGTCTTTGTGTGTGTGTGTGTGTGTGTGTGTGTGTGTGTGTGTGTGTGTGTGTGTGTGTGTTTGTGTGTGTGTGTGTCTAGCCCTAAGTAAGTTGGGCTCTCCTCTGCCCGTGCTGGGTGTGTGTCAGGTCGAGGCGGTACGAGCATCCCAGGTGTATGACATCAGCAGTCTGCTGCTGTTCGGAGCCCAAGCGGTGCCCACACGCATGAAGATCCTCCTGGACCGCCTCTACAGTGTACTGCCCCCTGCTGACGTCAGGAACATACTACACTCACTGGGCTGGACCCTCAGGGACTATGTCAGGGGATACATACTGCAGGTCAGCAGACATTCACATACATTTTATTGACACACACACACACACACACACACACACACACACAGTGGTAGGCTACATCATACTGTACATCAACAATATATGCACATGAACACAAATCATTACCTACAGCCACAAACATAATATAATAAGTTTATTTTATATAGCGCCTCTCTCAAACCCATGGTCGCTTTACATAGTAGGAAGGCAGGGAAACACAATAACAAACAAAGAAAACAATACAACAAAGACAAAGGCAGGGAAACACAATAACAAACAAACAAAACAATACAACAAAGACAAGTTATCTGTATGAAGCTATGTGTTGGGTGTGGAGGAGAAGTGATCATTAACCTTCTAACACTGTTCTGGTCAAAAATGACCGATTTACACATTCCCTGTACCATAAATATGGCATTTTTCATCAGATTGCCTCAAGATCTTATGACATCCTTCACAAAAGGCTTTTGAACACATAGAATTTATTTTGACTACACACTCCTACAACTTACCACCAAAACTATTATGCATTTCGTACACGTAATGAAATTATCGTGACACATAATTCATTCCGTAAACTGCTGACTCACGAAATGTATTGCAGCAGGTCACAAAACTGATTTTGTGATTCTGTTATGCATTTCGTCCACGTAATGAAACGATTGTGACACATAATTCATTCTGTAAACTGCTGACTCACGAAATGTATTGCAGCAGGTCACAAAACTGATTTCGTGATTCTGTTATGCATTTCGTCCACGTAATGAAATTATGGTGACACATAATTAATTTCGTAAACTGCTGACTGCTGATTGTACGTGATTCTGTTATGCATTTCGTCCACAGAATGAAAGCATAAGTCACTGAATGCATTTCGTAAGTTATTAAGTTATTGCGTGGACGGAATGCCTTCTGTAATACAACACAATACTTTTGTGGACGAAATTGAAATGGGATAGGCCTACACAGAATAATGCGTGTAGGTGCATTCCGTATTTACGTAGACAGAATTACTTTTTTTTTTTTTTTTTTAAGTATATTTTTTGGGCTTTTTGCCTTTATTCTGACAGGACAGTGAAGATTGACAGGAAGTGGGTGGGAGAGAGAGAGATGGGGTGGGATCGGGACATGACTGCAGGCTGGACTCGAACCTGGGTCCCCGTGGTCACTTGGACCCGTACATGGTACGGGCGCTGTAGCCTGTTGCGCCACAGCGTCCCCCAGACAGAATTACTTTTGACCAAAAAAAGAGTTTATTTCGTCTTAGACTGTGAATACTACGGTCAGCATTATGTCCACGAAAGGAAAAGGCCACCAGTCAATTTCGTCCACAAAATGATGTGCTGTCTTCAGTGTTTCGTGGACACAATGCAAACCAATTTGTGCATTCCGTGGACAAAAGGCGTTACGATGTAACATGGTTTTGTAATGAATATATGTATTTCGTCACACAAAAGTCATTCTGTCCACGAAATAAGGCAGGTTACATTTGGCGCCCCATATTCACGCACATACAGAAACAAACACACACACACAAACACACATGATGTAGATGTTAATGTTCTAATAAGGGTCTGTTTACAATAATGTTCTATTAAATAATACTTTTTGCCATGGTATTGGTATTTAAGAGCAGTTAAAACTGTCCGGTCAAATTTGACTGCAAACAGTAAATTAAGTGGGGTAGCAACGAACAGTGTTTAAAGGTTAAACAGAAAGGTCTTGAGATGTGCTTTGAAGAAAGGAAGAGAAGGACAGGCACGAAAAGGTTGGGGGAGGGAGTTCCAGAGTTTGTGAGCCAAGGCACTGAAGGACCTGCCACCCAGGGTGGAGAGTCTGGAGCGGGGGATAGTCAAGAGGTTTTGGTCAGAGGATCTGAGTGAGCGGGAAGGAGTGTAAGGGGTCAGGAGGTCGCAGATGTAGGGGGGAGCAAGGTTGTGGAGGGCTTTGAAGGTGAGTAGTAGTACTTTGTATTTGATCCGTGATGGAACTGGTAGCCAATGGAGTTGATGGAGAATGGGGGTGATGTGTGCTTATCCTCTGGTATGGGTGAGGAGCCTGGCTGCAGAGTTTAGAATATATTGTAGTTTTTGAAGGGTTTAGTGGGGAGACCAAGGAAAAGTGAGTTGCAGTAATCTAGACGGGACATAATGAAAGAGTGAACCAAAGTCTGTTGTCAAGCTGAATGCCAAGGTTTTTAACAACAGGGGTAGAGTGGACAGATCCATCAGAGCTGAGAGTGAGATGGGGAGATTTGGTGAGGATGCTTTTAGCGCCAATCAGCAGGATTTTGGTTTTGTCTGTGTTGAGCTTGAGAAAATTGTTTTGCATCCAGTCAGAGAGGCATTCAGTGAGGGAGCGTGGTGGGGGATGTCATCTGCATAGCAGTGGAAGAGACCGTGGCTACGATTAATCTGGCCAAGAGGGAGGATGTATATGAGAAAGAGGAGGGGCCCAAGTACAGAACCCTGGGGGACACCACAAGTGACAGGGGACTTGGAGGACTGATATAGACCAAGTGTTACAAACTGCTTTCTGTTGGTGAGGTATGACTGAAACCAATTGAGGGCTGTGCCAGAAACACCAATAGCAGGAGATTAGAACATTGTGGTTGATGGTATCGAAAGCAGCACTAAGGTCAAGGAGGATGAGAATGTTAAGTGAACCAGAGTCAGCAGACAGGAGGAGGTCGTTAACTATCCGTAGAAGGGCAGTCTCTGTACTGTGACATGAGCGGAAGCCAGATTGAAAGGGCTCATACAGGTCATGGTGGTTAAGAAAGGTGTGTAGTTGTGAAACATATGTTACTACACACACATGAGACACAACACACAATCCTACACTGTGCATCACTTAAAGTATGCATGGTTTGTATTGTTGATTGTTGTTGTTGAGTGTGTGTATGTATACATGTTGTCTGTGTTGTTATTGTTATTATTGTGTTTACAGGACTCTTTGGGTAGGGTTCTAGACCGCTGGGTGATGATGTCACACGACGAGGAGGTTGCGACCTTGCAGCAGTTCCTGCGCTTTGGCGAGACCCGGCCAATCGTGGAGCTGATGGGTCACCAGGCCCACGACCTCAACATCGTCACGGCGACCAGGCCCAATTCGGACATCCGCTACTTCATCGAGTGCAGCAGCCAATCACGCAGTGCTGTGTCACCGTTGGGTGGGGCCGGCAACAGCTTGCACCAATTTGAGAACCTGCAGGGGGCGTGTGTGTCCCTCCTCTCCCCTGTCCCGTTTGGTACACACACGCTCACACACACACACACGCTCACACACACACAGGGCCACGCCCGACTCAACAGCCTATCAGAGCAGACACCAAAGATCAACTCACCAATCAGGGACAGCTGTGGCAAGGGAGGGAGTTTTGATGTGGATAGAGAGGTGAAAAGACACAGAGCAAGAGAAGGTGAAGAAGAGAGGAGAGGAAGTGGGGAAGGAATAGGAGTGAAAAGAGAGAGAGAGGGAGGAAAGGAGGAAAGAGAGGAGAGAGAAATGGAGCGAGAGAGACCTGAGACAGAGTTGCCCTCCCTGTCCACCTCTCCTGCCTTCCTCTCCTCATCCCTCTCTCTCTCGTCCTCCTCCACTGTGTCGTCCGGTGGCAGTGGTGGCGCCGCGTGTGCGCTCCGCAACAAGAGCCGCGTCAGCTGCTCGGCCTGCGCCAAGACCTTCTACGACAAGGGCACGCTGAAGATCCACTACAACGCCGTGCACCTGAAGATCAAGCACGGCTGCACGGTGCCCGGCTGCTCGGCGCTCTTCAGCTCGCTCCGGAGCCGCAACCGCCACAGCGCCAACCCCAACCCGCGGCTGCACTCCCACGCGCACACACACTCACACACACACTCGCACACACACTCGCTCGCGCGCGCTCACACTCACATGCGCGCCCATACGCAGCCACGCGCACACACCTACGCTCAAGCGCAGCCGTACGCGCACACACATGACGATGCTCGCACACAGCAGGAGAGGTACTCTGGAGCACCTCATCAGGTGCAAGCAAAGCCTCACACACACAAACAGAGTCCGGCCGAGACGCCTGGGCACGGCGACATACACTCCCATTTGCACACAACAGAGACACACTCACAGAGACATGTGCAAACACACCTTCAGACATGCGCCAATCCATCTCAAACACACAGTAAGACACACAGTCTCACCCAAACTCAAACAAATGCTCTCGCACACTCTGAAGCACAGACTCCCACACAAACACTCCCAAGCACCAGTCCAGCTGCTTACTCAGTGACACACTCCCACAGACCTCTGTCGCCGCAGAAACTGGCCTCTGTGACATCAACACAGCCTGGGGTCGTTACTACTGGGGCCCGATGTGATAAACACATCTCTTCTGTTACCCACAATGCACCTGTTCAAGTGGAAGGTGGCGAGAGCCAAAAGAATGGGGAACCAACCAATCCCAGAGCAGCATTTCCAGTGCGAGAGCCTGCCCGCAAGAGGCCACGGCGAAAGTCCAGCGCTCCAGTGAAGATAGAGATGAAAAGAGGGGGAGATGGAGAAGGTGAAGAAGAGAGTGAACAAAGGGAGGATAGAAAGGAAAAGAAACATACAACTCAAAACTATCCCTGTTTGTGCTGTTCCAATGAAGCCTGCAGCCTCAAGCACAATGACATTGACCACACACCTGCCATTCATGCCAATGATAACTTTTAACATGCAGTAGCATACTCTCCATAGTTAATGAGCTGATTTTACAATAGTCCTATCATGTATAGGGACCCTTGTACACACAAAGACAGAGACTATGTCTAAGTGTACAGTACACATACAGTTACACATTCAAACTTATAGTATGTCCACGGTCCGGACCGGCGTCCACATTGTACATATTTTATTTATTTGTTCGTTTACATTATAATTATTTTTTTGTTTACAAGACGATGCATATTTAATTCCCATTAAAATGTAAAACTGCTTCTAGGCAAATATCATTAACATATACTGTACATGGTGTGTGTAAGGTAAAGTTATGCTTATATATTATCATTGTCACATAGGTATTATATGAGAAGGAAGAAAGTTGTTCTCGGATTGTACACTGCAACACTGGCATGGACATACACACATACTGTACATACATGTGCACACATACATACACAAACATTATTGTTATTGATTTCATTATCCTGTAGTGGTTGTCGATTGTTGATTTGAAGACCTGTCTGGTGGATTCTATTTGAAGAGTGGAAACAGCTTCAACAAAGAGAAATTATTCAGAAGAAAATGCTAAGCGTCTTTGAGACTGCACAACACACACACACACACACACACACACACACACACACACACACACACACATCCACACATCTACTGTACAGGTATTACCTGGTCCACAGCATATAATATCGCATTTAGGAAGCCACCAGTGGGCAGCTGGTGAGGGTCGAAGTACCCAGGTTTAGGGAAGCTGCTAGCACAGTCTACACCACATGGTGGCAGCACTGATAAGACTGGCGGCTGTGGTGAGCATAGACATAATATATGTGAGCGCTTGGCATATCCCGCACCTGGTGAGTCGCTGTCCTAGGTGCTGAATCTGAGTGTGCGTTGCAGTCTCTCTCTCTCTCTCTCTGTCTCCCTCTCTCTCTGTTTGTCTATCTGTCTGTCTGTGAGAGAGGGGAGTGTTTGACTGTAATCCCTCCTGAACACATTTTTGTTTAATCAATTGTAGTGGGAAAACCCCTGAAATATACTCTGTCTAAAGGATTACATGTCTGTTGTTGAACCTAAACTTTTGTTCCAGGGAGTAGCTCAACTAGTCTCTTTAAATGAATACATAGCCTGTAACACGTCCTGTGAATTAAAACATTATTCTATTAGTTTGCGACACAATATGATATCCACCGAATGTTCAACCGGAAATATAACTGTCCTTTAAGGGGGCGTGATGTGTGTACATGAGTGTGCCCTGTGTGTGTGTGTGAGTGTGTGTGTGTGTGTGTGTGTGTGTGCGCGCGCGCGCTACGTCACGGACTGTAGAATGACATTCAATAACCCGATCATTATATCAGACAGTCCGCGAGCCAAGCAGGCGAGCCCTTTGGAGCGCGCGCGGCAAAGGAAAAAAGGGACAGTTTTCCTCCGGTTGAATTTAAAAAACAAGTACCAGTGGAGATCAGGTGTGAACAGAAACGATGTCTGTCGCGGGACTGAAAAAGCAGTTTCACAAAGCAACACAGGTAAGAGCTTTAGCAGCCAACAATAGCGAGAACGAGAAACGAGCGAGGAGAGAAAAAATAACATACACAACAGCCTGCCCCTCGCCATCAGATGCAATGGCGCGTAGAGCTTGTTTTTAAAACGGGGACTCCTGAGCGACAGTTTTAACAGATAAATGGGAAAATGTGATGTTCATTTACGTCCACGTGCCGTCAATTCTTGATTTTACTGTATTTCTCTCTCTGTGCTGTAGCGTCTTTGTGACGGGCTACATCGTGCCTGTGAAGTAGTGGGGGTCGCACTCATGATGCGAGTGTGAAAGCAGGCGTGTGTGCGTGCTCTGAAATCGTGTGTTGTGTGTTGCGTGTGTTTATGCGATACAATAGCATTAAACCATTACTGCGAAAGTAGTTAGATCATTAGCAACTCTCACAACTGGACTGTTTTCTTTATAAATAGCTACAGTAATTCCAGGTGGCAGTTCATTTTCATAGGACTAGACATGACAGGAATAACAGTGGCAACAGTTGCAGTAGTGGCAGTGATTGTTGACTGGACTGTTTTAGGGTGGGGGCCATGAGTGGGTGAGTTAAACGGATGTTAGCGTGTGTGTGCGTGTGTGTGTGTGTGTGAGAGAAAGAGAGAGAGAGAGAGAGAGAGAGAGAGAGAGAGAGAGAGAGAGAGTTAAAATAGCACACTCCACAGTGGTCTCACGCCACCGCCAATCTTTGCTTCCACAGCAACATGATGGCACTTCCAACCCAAAATAGCAACAGCTACGTTCAAGCCCCAGAACACAAAGCCACATCGGGGCTCTGACGCATCATTCAGGATATTGATTTTGTGTGTGTGTGTGTGTGTGTGTGTGTGTTTGCAGATGTTATTTGGCCAAGAGGATCCAGGTGATCCTGCATTAAAGATGTTGACCAGGCCCAGAGAGAAAAAAAGGATGGAACAAGGGTGACAACAAGAAAGGATAGACACACAAACAGACTTCTATTGGCATACAGTGTCACTGTAGTGTGTGTGTGTGTGTGTGAGAGAGAGAGAGAAAGAGAGAGATGCTCAGTTATAAATTAAACATAGGAAGTGTAAGCACTTGGGAATATTTTATTCATCAGCTGTACAGCAACATTCTCCGTTCACACACTGTCATTTACAGTATCAAACTCACACACACACACGCAATCTTTCTATATTGATGTTCACAGAGTTAATAATACTCCAATACACACACACATAATACAACCACACACACACACGCACACACATACACACACTGGTTGATTTTCACCCTCCTTGCAAAGATGGCGCCTGGTGAACCTGATATTCTGGAACATCTAAGTGAATTATTCAAGCAATCTCTCTCTCTCTCTCTCACACACACACACACACTCTCTCTCTCTCTCTCTCTCTCTCTCTCTCTCTCTCTCACACACACACACACACACACACACACACAGAAATGCACACATTCAGATCACTTCAGGTTTTTTGGCTATGCCCTGCCTGTGTAAATAGTGAACATTCCTTCAAAAGGAAACCAAGAAAAAAGAGAATCCCTCCACTTCAAAAATGCAAAACACACAGACATCTGCCCTCCACAGCATATCCACTACTGACCACCCAGGCATTGGAATGAGAACTCTGGGCCTGTATGCTGGTCAGTGATACAGTATTACATGGAGTTACATAACATGAATGGCCCCAACTACACTGAATGTTGGCCTATATGTCTGTAGCAGTTAGCTGTTTACAACTTACACTGCTGTGTGTGTACATGACTAATGACTATCTTTGTGTGTTTTCTATGGTGTTAGATAAAGACATGTATGCACATGCACACATACACACACATACACACACACACACACACACACACACACAATTTCACAGGGTCACATAGGAGATGTGTTTAAAATTCACCAGCAGAGGGTTCCAGTCCTAGTCTCAACTGCTGGATCATGAGAGTAGGTGCAAAAGGTGTTTCTCTCTTTCTCCCTCTCTCTCTCTCTCTCTCTCTCTCTCTCTCTCTCTCTCTCTCTCTCTCTCTGTGTGTGTGTGTGTGTGTGTGTGTGTGTGTGTGTGTGTGTACTGAAGAGAGAATCCAAGATCTATCCTCTGTGTCCTTGTACAAATATTGATCTCCAACTGAGAGAGAGAAAGAGAGAGGGAGAAAGAGTGAAAAGGGTGACTGGTAGAGCTCCCTGTCATCTCTCTTTTTCTCCTCTTCTCCTCCATCAATATCTGACCTTTTCTGAGGTGATTCCCGCTCCTCTGAAATTGCAGGATTTACACTGTTTGTGTTTGTGTGTCAATTTGCACTGTTGAGAAAAATGTGATTGAAAATCCAGTATCAATCCACCATAATTTTTCTATGAAAATATTTATACTTTTAAATAATAATAATGATTACTACTACTACTAATAATAATAATTGTAATAATAATTGTGTGTCTTAATATTGTTATTATTATTATTTGTTAGAATAAAAAACTCAAATCTGGTTCAGTCTAATTGTACAATGTGTGATGTATGTCAGAGCTTCCATCTGCTACATGTGTGTATGAGACAGAGAAAGAGAGATCTAACAGGTTTAAAGGTGCAGTCAGGGGTTTTACGCGATGGCAAGCCCATAACATTTTTTGACACATTCAGCTATCATCTCCTTACGACTGCTAGCTGCCCATTCTGTGATTACACTGTAAAAACTGGTCTCTGTTGGCAGCCCAGGCTCTGAAAACTGGAAACAAACAAAGTGGGGGCAGCCTGTCCCCAAACAAAAACAAAACACTGCATGGAATTTCTCTGGGAATACTGAAGGGAGGGGTGAGCTACCTCTCTGGTATGTTTTGTTTGGTCCTTGGGTTAAATATAATGTATGTTTTTTTTGCACACAACATTAGCGTCTGCTAATGAATGTAAACATAAATATAAACACAAACAAACGTGACTTCCTGCAAAAAAAAAAGACTGCGCCTAGAAATGTAGAGGTATGCTATACCCCATACTGTCTGGTCGACTCAACCCACAGCATAACTGTGTGCATGTGTGTGTATGATTGGGTATATTTGAGTCTGTGTGTGTAGGTGTGTCTGTGTGTGAAAGGTCTCTGGTGTAAATCGTTGTGCTTTGTTCTTCTGTGTTCTCTCCCTCTCTCTCTCTCCCTCTCTCTCTCCCTCTCTCTTCCCCCCTTGTGATTATATAACAGCAGTGTAATGAAGCTGTGGATAACAAAGCCTCAGTCAGATGAATGAAGGAATGGAGAGTGTATGTGAGAGAGAAAGACAGAAAAGGAAAGAGAGAGAGAGAGAGAAAGAGAGAGAGAAGGAGATGGAGACCTAAATCTCCATCAGCTTTACAGTGCCAGGTCCCTGTTTCCATGGTAACAGGCTCCTCTCTTTCTCTCTCCATCACCCCCTTCTTACACACACACATGCATGTGATGTTTTTAGTGTGAGAGATGACTGTCTCCCTTTCCTCCGTCTATTGGATGTTAACTGGTTCCAAAGCACTGTGTGGATGTGTGTGTGTGTGTGTGTTCATGTGTGTGTTTGTGTAGAGCGTGTGTGTCATTCTTACTGTAAACAGCGGGCGAGATTAGAATCATCCATCACACTGAATTATGGAAGACGAGAGGATTTCCCCAGAGCCCACCCCCACATACTCTCCCTCTCCTATTCTTCTACCTCTTCTCCCTCTTTCTTTCTTTCTTTCTTTCTCTTTCTCTCTCTCCTTTTACACAGTACACAGACCCACCCCCCGTCACTCACACACACACACACACACACACACACACACCGTTTTGTGAACATGCCCTCACACTCTCCCTCTGTGGCTCTTCCTGTCATTTGTGTCATCTGTCTCGTTCTCTTGTTTGTAGTGAGTTTCCTGCCATGTAGATGACACGTATTATACTATAATATTATTCCTGATGTATGCATTCATGCTGTAGTAGCTGCCTGCCACACTGACATGCGTGTGCTGTGTGCATTTGTGTGTTTCCCTGCAGAAAGTCAGCGAGAAAGTGGGAGGAGCTGAGGGCACCAAACTCGACGATGACTTCAAGGAGATGGAGAAGGTGAGAGCTACTGGGAAGTCACACAAACAACCAACCACAGGCCTCATCAACCAATAACAATTACATTCATAGAGTGCCTTTTATGGGGAAACCTTGGCCTGTTTGTCTGTCTGAGTCATCTGAAGAAGGCTTTTTTGAAGCAGGTGTGTGTGATCTGCAGGAGACCTGTGTGTGTGTGTGTGTGTGTGTGTGTGTGTGTGTGTGTGTGTGTCTGTGTGTGTGTGTGTGTGTGTGTGTGTGTGTGTGTGTGTGTGTGTGTGTGTGTGTGTGTGTCTGTGTGTGTGTGTGTGTGTGTATGTGTGTGATGGCTCTGCAGCAGGTGGTGCAGTATCCCCAGTCTCTGCCCTCTGTCCCCCCGAGGCTGCAGATGGTCTGCACTGGGCGCATTTCAGCTCTGCCCCTTACCACCACTGACTCACTCCCGCCGTTTCTGTGGTATTAAACAAAGAACCAAAAGAATGACATACAGAAAAAAAACACTAAAATCTAACAACATACACTCACATTCTCACAAATCCACACACTCACTCTCACACATTCTCACACCCACTAACACTTACACAGGAAGACATACTCACTCTCATATTATGCTGGTTCCTTATCAGGCAATGTTTGGGAGGAGCCCAGCGTGGTGATTGACAGACCTCTTACTCCTCCTACTCCAATTTAGGAAATGAATATCACTCCTACCCTTCTGTTGCATCACACGCTGGCTTCCACCCTCGAAGCCAACACCTCCTTATGTGATGTCATTTAATCCTTACCCAGATGAACTCACTGAGACCATAGGGGATATCCGCTAGGTCCGCTGGGTCCGCTAGCTAGATCCCTGCCAGACATTTCAGGACTATGGACAGCTACCTCATTAAGTTTGCTGTCCCCTGCTTACATAAGCCAATCATTGAGATGAGTGAACTTGTGAAATGCTCAGTGTCTTCTGTCCCACTCTCATATGGGCATTATTACTTCTTCTTACTACTGCAGGGCTGGAGCTGTGATGCAAGCAGCATTTGTAGCATCCTTTGAGTGGTGCATGATTCAGATACTTCTGCAGATTTCTGCTGTTAATCTAGCATTGGTGGTTTGCTTATTATTAGCCTACCAATTCATGCACGTACAGTATAATGTTAGATTAAATAAGTCAAATAAGCCTTTAACAGCATGTTTCTGTGATGAATGGGAGCTGTGCTGTGAGCTGCAGCATCTGTACCATATCCCCAGTGCCCACAGAGACCTGATCCCAGCCCATCTCTGCCAGTGACTACAACTAGACTATGTTTGTTGTCTTGAACAATTATTTTGAATAATTAATCATTTTGACTGATTTTTCTTTATAGAAAGTGGACACGACTAGCAGAGCGGTACTGGACATTATGACTAAAACTACAGAGTACCTGCAACCCAACCCAGGTACACTTTCTCTCTCTCTCTCTCTCTCTCTCTCTCTGTCTCTGCTTTATTGCCATGACAAATAGTTAGACATTTGTATTATGTCAGGACATAGTAAGCAATTACACAGGTATACACAAAGTGTCTCTCTCTCTCTTTCTCTCTCTCTCTCTCTCTCTCTCTCACACACACACACACACACACACACACAAACACACAAACACACACACACACACACAGAGAGACTGATGTGTTGTAAGAGATATGGATAGAGACAAGCCTAAACACATCTACTGTAATAAAGCAAAGCTGAGGCAAAGTCACTTACAAACAGGACAGGTAAGGCAAGACAAAAGTGCACACAATCTTCTTTCATCAGTACTGTATTCTTCATAGTCAGACTAAGAAGGACACAAAGGAATTATATTACAGTATTATGAACAATAATGTCATATTGACATTGACAGTGACATGATTGACAGTGACATGAACAAACAAGAAGAGTCATGTGTCTCTCCAGATGTTGTTCCATGTCACTCTGACATTCTGTGTGAATGTAATGTGGAATTTTCAAAGCCCAGTGAAATGAGCTCACATTGGCACAAATTGCTGGCAGAAATAGCAAGGAGGACAGGTCGCCCTGATACTGGATATTTGTGGTCACATATCTGTAAGCAAGAGGAAATGCTGTCAGCGGATCTGATAGGGGAGTCTTAGGTCAGGATGCACAAAGAATGCAGATTATCCTCAGCTGATGTGGAGGGTTCACTATTTCATTCCATCAAGTGCTCACAATGTTCTGACAAGCTGTCATGCTCCATGACATTGGCACTCTTTGAATGGTTTAAAGAAATGAAATATGATCGCATGATGTTTTTTTTGAGCACGTGTCTTGCCCTTGCCCTATGTTGAATACCTGTGTTGTGTGCTTTTCTCTGTGGGTGGTGTGTGTGTGTTTGTGTTCTCTCTCTCCCTCTCTCTCTCTCTCTCTCTCTCTCTCTCTCTCTCTCTCTCTCTCTCTCTCTCTCTCTCTCTCTCTCTGTGTGTAGCCACCAGGGCTAAGTTGAGTATGATGAGCACCATGTCTAAGATCCGGGGGCAGGAGAAGGGCCCAGGTTATCCTCAGGCAGAGAGCGTGCTGGGCGATGCAATGGTCAGGTTCGGCCGTGAGCTTGGAGAGGAGTCCAGTTTTGGTAATGATTCTCTGTCTCTTCTTCACACTCTCTGCTTTTCTCACAGTCTCTGTGCATATCTTAATTGCACAATTGTACTGCACACTTAGATATAGTCCACAATAATAAATGGCAACCTTATAATGACATTTTCACCCCTTCAGTTCATGTTATGGGCTTCCTCTTTGGTCTAGTCAATGCGAGTGGAATGATTAAAGACAAAAGATGTTAAGTGCTCTACTGTGTATAGGTGATCTGTGAGCAGGCCTTTGCTGCCAATATGGCATATTATTACAGTAACTGTATGAAATGTGGCCTTTGAGATAATATATGACCATCACTAGTGGTGAACTAGCTACAGTGCATACACCACCACTATTCATGCATTACATTGCATATTGTCAGAGATAAACATATTGCAGAAATGTAGTGTCTGTTAATTCATAATGCACAGAAATACCGTCACTTATTCTTGACATGAGGTGTGTGTGTGTGTGTGTGTGTGTGTGTGTGTGTGTGTGTGTGTGTGTGTGTGTGTGTGTGTCTCAAGTGTAACATTGTTCTGTTCTTCTAGGTCTGGCTTTGCTGGATGTGGGAGAGGCCATTCGTGAGCTCGGTGAGGTCAAGGATGCCCTGGACATGGAGGTCAAACAGAACTTCATTGATCCACTCCAGAACCTCCACGATAAAGACCTGAAAGAGATACAGGTAACGCACTGCTGGCACAAACACACCCTCTCATCCCAAGAGAACAGGCAAGAAATAAAGCTCACTTTAATACAAGAAGAAGCAGCTGCTTTTCCTTTAATGAAAACAAATGGACATTTGAGTTGTACTACTTTAAGGCTGCACAAATATTTTCACTTATTTAATAAATTAAGGTAATTGAGATGGATGTTGTGTAACTGTTGTATAATTAAATTGTGTGCTTTGGGGAGACTCCATATTCAGCTCATTTATGAAGAGATAAGATAAGAAGAGATAAGAAGAGTGAAGAGAATGTCACAGCGACAGGCTCAGAGAAGAGAGGGAGGAAGGGAGAGAAGGAGAGAGGGAAGGGAGAGAGGAGAGAGGGAGAAGACAAAAAAGAAATACACTTTATTGATGTTCTGTGCAAAGGTTTTAGACATTTGCCTTAATGCATTATTTCTTTTATCATACGCATTAATGCGTCAATAGGGAATGAAATTCTTTGAAAATAGTGAAATAGAGCTGTCTTTGCTTTGTGTCGGTCTGTATGTGGCTAAATGAGTAAACACCATTTTGAAAGCATCCCCACTTTACAGCAGTGTTTCAAATGTGCCTTAATGTGAAATCACACTCATGCAGAGTTGTGCATACACACACACACACACACACACACACACACACACACACACACACACACACACACACACACACACACACACACACAGAGAGAGACACAGACACAGAGACAGACACGTGTGTGTGGTGTGGAGCTCAGGTGGGGTGCTCAGGTGAAGCACAGGGCTTGTTTAACATCACTGCTTGAGGCCCAGAATGACACACTCAGCCATTAATAGTACAAATGGGTTCAGACCCAAGTGACTAACATCACATGTGTTTTACGTGAGCATCCACACACACACACACACACACACACACACACACACACACACACACACACACACGCACATTCCCATCCACTGCATTTGAATTCCAATGAACTATTTCAAATTGTTTCATACAAAAATAAATTACTGCTGTCGTTTTACAAGTATAGTATAGTATAGTATTAAAATGTTTTCAATTTTTATTTATATAGTACATATCATGCACATGGGCTATTCAATGTGCTTTACATAAATCAAATATAAAGAACAGTTGAACAGATACAGATAACAGATGCCTTCTACTGACACAGTAATGTCATAGTTTTGTGTCCTCAGCTTGGGATGCTGGAAATGTATTGCTGTACTTACTAAAGCAGTTTGTGTATCTGTGTGTGGTGTGTGTGTGTGTGTGTGTGTGTGTGTGTGTGTGTGTGTGTGTGTGTGTGTGTGTGTGTGTATGTGTGTGTGTGTGTGTGCAGCATCACCTGAAGAAGATGGAGGGCCGGCGGCTGGACTTTGACTACAAGAAGAAGCGCCACGGGAAGGTGCAGGACGATGAGATCCGCCAGGCGCTGGAGAAGTTTGACGAGTCCAAGGAGGTCGCGGAGCAGAGCATGTTTAACCTGCTGGAGAACGATGTACGTGACACACACACACACACACACACACACACACACACACACACACACACACACACACACACACAAACACACACACTCACACACACACACACAGCTTGTTTACCAGTAAATTGCATCCTAAGCTCATATGCTTTGTGACTTGTGGACTGTCTGCACCATTGTAAAACCCAGAATGTCCAAGTCCTCTTTGCATCACTTACTAATGAGGCCTTTACATGCAGAGATGTTCAATAATCTATAATCTGTTGTCAATCTATAATCTATAATCTGTTTTCAATAATCAATAATCTGTTTTGTATGTTGCTCTCTCTCTCTGTCTCTCTCTCTCTCTCTCTCTCTCTCTCTCTCTCTCTCTCTCTCTCTCTCTCTCTGTGTGTGTGTAGATTGAGCAGGTGAGCCAGCTGGCTGCATTGGTTCATGCTCAGGTGGACTACCACAGGCGGTCCACTGAGATCCTCCAGCAGCTCTCGGGCAAGATAGAGGAGAGGTCAGTGCAAAGACTACAATACCCAGCATGCAGTGCAACATTACATTACATCCACATTACTACACACATGATAATACACCTATAAATAACATGACAAATGTATAGTTTTATCCATGAGATTTGTGAAATATGTTGCTACAGTTCTGCAGTGTTTGCATTTGTGTTTACAGTGTTTAAAAAATGCTTACAGTACACAGTTTATGTTTATTCTAATTTGTTTTGCTTTATACATGTAGTATGCAGTGTATGTCTAAGAAGGCTTTTGAGGTAAAAGTGAGGTAAAAACTCATTCATGTTTGTGTGTGTGTGTGTGTGTGTGTGTGTGTGTGTGTGTGTGTGTGTGTGTGTGTGTGTGTGTGTGTGTGTGTGTGTGTATGTGTGTGTGTGCAGGATAAAAGACACCTCCGATCAGCCCAGGAAGGAGTACACTCCTAAGCCGCGTACAGTGATGGAGCTCACCCTGCCCAGCGAGAACCACAATGGAGGCATCCACAATGCCAAGTCTCCTGCCCGCTCACCTGCCCGCTCACCTGCTCGCTCACCTGGTACACACACACACACACACACACACACACACACACACACACACACACACGCACGCATGCACGCACACACGCACACACACACACACACACACGCACGCACACACACACTAATACACACACACAAACACAAGGCAGACCTAATCACACACACGAAACATACGTGCAGTCACTCACAAACAGTATATAGCTGAAGTAACCTTACCACACACACACACACACACACACACACACACACACACACACACACACACACAAACATAAGGCAGACCTAATCACACACACAAAACATACGTGCAGTCACTCACAAACAGTATAGCTGAAGTAACGTTACCACACACACACACACACACACACACACACACACACACACACACACACACACACACACACACACACACACACCAGCTTGACCAGCTCAAGCCTATGTAGTTTTTTTGCTTGTTTTTTTTTTTCGTGTTGTAAAATCTAGTACGTAAATCCAATACAGAAAGTAGGGATGTGACACTCGAAACTGATGTCTCGAATCAGTGTTGAGCTTTTGAAGCACAAGTGTTTTGAAACACTGCTTTGAAACATGGTTCAAAATGGCCATGTCACATGACTGATCACTGCTTCGAAACATGGTCCAAAACGGCCATGTCATGTGACCAAGGCTAAGTGAACCTTCAGAACAGTTCATCGGTGTCGGCAGCAAACTGCTATGTGCCCATGCGTTTAATTAACAATGTGGACTTCGCTTAAGCGGGGTCATCCCTATGTTCCCCGGGTCCTATGTTCCCCGCTTGGGGTTAGGGTTTTAAAAAAGGGTCCTATGTTCCCCGGTCCCATACAAAGCGGGGAACATAGGACCCGGGGAACATAGGTACGATCCCGCTTAAGCCATAGGCTAGCCATGATG
The DNA here is from genome assembly GCF_046254945.1 of Alosa pseudoharengus. Classification (NCBI taxonomy): domain Eukaryota; kingdom Metazoa; phylum Chordata; class Actinopteri; order Clupeiformes; family Clupeidae; genus Alosa; species Alosa pseudoharengus. Next base: position 37,671,996 of record NW_027468640.1, read on the forward strand.
GTGTAGTGGTTGATGTGGATAATTTTGCATGGGAGCCTAGGCTGCTCAAATGTGGTTTGCTCCCCGTTTAGTTTGTAAGGTACAGTTTCAGATAATATATGGTCAGCTTCTTACTTTACCATTAACCACACAGTTTTAACTACCGGTAATCCCTCGGAGGGGTCAGCCCTATGTTACCACAGCCCAATGGTCCCACAGATCTATGTTCCCATATTTCTAGGTTAGGGTTAGTTTAGGTTAAGGTTAAGGTTAGGTTAGCTCAGAATGCTCAAAAATGAAGCACACACATTGCAACACCGAGAGTTTTTTTATGAGAAGAAAATGATTTAGAGAACACTAGCAGGAGCAATAAAAGTGTCACTTGATGTGGTTTCCCATCCAGTTACTGACCAAGGACATCGCTGCTTACTGTAGCTTTTGATTAAGACCGTGGACATAGGTTGAACAGCGAGCCACTGGCTTGAGCAGACTGCTTCTCCACTACAAAGCATTTGACAGCTTTGTTCCACTATGTACAGCTCTGAGGGAATTGTTTTGAAGCCTCAAAACACAATTGCTTTGAATGTTTCAGTGTTTCACAAAGCCTCGACTTGCCCATCCCTAACAGAAAGGTTCTCCTCCTGTTTCTTTATGTGTCTACAAACTCAAGGGGAGAACTAGCTCTTGCTTTTGGCTAAGATCATGTGTAGTATCTGTTCTTATCAGTTTAATATTTGGGGCAGCCGTGGCCTACTGGTTAGTGCTTCGGACTTATAACCAGAGGGTTGCTGGTTTGAACCCTGACCAGTAGGCACGGCTGAAGTGCCCTTGAGCAAGGCACCTAACCCCTCACTGCTCCCTGAGCGCTGCTGTTGTAGCAGGCAGTTCACTGCGCTGGGATTAGTGTGTGTTTTACCTCACTGTGTGTTCACTGTGTGCAGTGTGTTTCACTAATTCATGTATTGGGATAAATGCAGAGACCAAATTTCCCTCACAGGATCAAAAGAGTATATATACACTATACTATACTATACTTATACTTGCTCCCACTCTGTCTGTTCATTGTCTCTCGATTGAAAGGTCAGGTGTGCTTTTACAGGTAGCGACATCACTGAAGCTCCACCTGTAAGTCAGTGCTCTCCCTACCATTTGACCCAACCTGTCCTAACAACACACATGCACGCAGGCACGCACGCACACACACACACACACACACACACACACACACACACACACACACACACACACACACACACACACACACACACACACACACACACACACACACACAAATGCCATAATTAAAAACAAACTACATTCTCCTTCCCCATCCTATACTTACCTTTTGTCTCTTTCCCCTGCCCCCCCCCCCTCTCTCTCTCTCTCTGCAGCCTCTCTGGAGCAGCCGTGCTGTCGAGCCCTGTATGACTTTGAGCCTGAGAACGAAGGCGAGCTGGGCTTCAAGGAGGGGGACCTCATCACGCTCACCAACAAGATCGACGACAACTGGTTCGAGGGCACGGTCAGCGGCCAGTCCGGCTTCTTCCCCGTCAACTACGTGGACGTCCTGGTGCCTCTCCCGCACTAGACATTTCTTGCTCAGCTGCCCCCCCCACCACCACCACCACCACCGCCATCCCTTGTGCTCCACTCGCTGCCTAGCAACCAGCCGCCTACTCTCTGCCTGATCTTTCCGCCCATCACAGGATTATTTGGATGGCAAGGACAATGAAGACGACGGCAACAACAACAACAACATAAATAAACAACACAACCTGCTGAGTGTCATTTTACTGTTGAGCTCTCAGACAGAACAGATGATGTGCGTGCGTGTACGTGTGTCTGTATGTATGTATCTATGAGTATTTGTGAGTCTATTAGCGTGGTTGTCAGTGTGTGTGTGTGTGTGTGTGTGTGTGTGTGCAATCCCTTGCTTGTAAGAAAATAACATCATAACCAGACATGTTGGCTTTATTGTGCTGTCGGCTATGTTTAGGACAGGCTAGCATTCTGTGTGTGTGTGTGTGTGTGTGTGTGTGTGTGTGTGTATGACAGGCCATTGTTGAGGGTGTGTTGATGGCTATTTGATGCATGTCTTCTTTTTGCCTTTTGTTTGTGCTATTCCAGGGTCTACCACTAGATAATGTTCTGAATAGACTTCATACAGAATGTCTAGCATGCCAGAGCAGGTGTGTCTGTGTGGGTGTGTGTCTGTGTGTGTGTGTGCGTGTGAACGCTTGAGGTCTTGAAAATCATAAAGGCTACATTTCAACTAAATAGTGAACAAATTCATGACGATGGCAGATTTTAAGTGTAGCTACTTAGATCTGCATCCTATCCTGTGCCTGTACTGAGCATGCTCTGATAAGTTCTGCTGAGTTAAAAAGGAATTTCCTGCCAAAAACTTCTACAGCAGTTTGAGAACCGTGCCTGTTTAGGCTAATCAGTGTTGAGCCCCAGTGCATGACTAAAGATGTCCCGTTGAGGAAGCACAACCTCTGTCTGAAATGCAGTTCTATTTGTGTTCTCTTCAGAACCATTCCTGTGAAGCAGTGTTAAGGAAAAGAGTAGCATGTGCTTTTTTGGAACATATAAAAACCTCTAAGCCTCTGTTCATGTAAAGCTAAAGAAACATGTAGATATTCACTGTGTTTCTTTTGACAATGTGACAAGTCTTTGCCCAGGTAGAGGTATGTGGTTTTGTTCAAACTTAAGAGTTGCTATATTTTTGAGCTTACAAATCAAGTAAGCAGAGTCGGCTCAACATGAGTATTTCTGCCCACTTTGGTTGATTGCCTTGTGTGTGGTTTCAGCCTTTGGTGTTCATTGAAGAATTTTGTGACATACATACATACATACATACATACATACAGTACTCCTCATTCAGATTGTATCTATTTATGTACTTATTTATTGGAATGATTCAAGCTATAATGACAGATTAAGGCTGTATGTGTGTGTATGAGAGATGCAATGTGTGTGTGTGTTGGTGTGTGTTTAAATCTATGTATATGTGTATATTATGCTGAAACAGTAAGCAGTGTTGTGGTGATGTTCTTTATTGTGGTTGGTGAGAGAGCAGGCTTGTCACCAGTAACCAGCATCTCTGAGCCTCCTCAGCACACAGTGACAGCAGTCAAAGCCCACCACAGTCCCACCGCACCAATCACAGTCTTAGTGCAGCGGATGACTTCATGAAGAGTTCTTTCACACGACTTTAACAATGTGAAGATCAAGTGATGATGTAGCCCCGCACTGGTCCAGGTGCTACTAATAGACTAGACCCACCTGCTGTAAAACTTTGAATTTCCAGAATTTTGGACCTGTAAAACTCTGATTGGCTGGATATAATTTGGAAGGCTAAGATTGGTTAGGCATGTCTCTTTCTGAAACAGATGGTCCTGACTTATCAATATTTTTTTTTTGTTTTTTTGGAATTCATTTATTTGTTACAACAAGTGTTGCTTAAATCTTTATTTTGCATTTAATACATTCAAATGAAGGCAATAACTTCAGAAAAGCAAAATTCCCGCAGCATCAATGAGCTGCTCTGATAAACAAAAAGAGCTGTAAATAATGATTTATTTACCAATATATGTCTTTCTTATTTTCTTTTCATTTCCTGTCTTGTGTCATCTATGATCTCTGTGTGCTCTGTTCTGGACCCATGCCGAGGGACACTTGTTGGACACAGACTCTTAGCATCTCCAGAGACTGTAGTGAGACGAGTGCCAACCTCCATGAAGCCACAGAATGTCTTGAGAACAACCTCCAAACCCCACTGCCTGTCTCTTCACTCTGGCCTTGTACTATTAACTGCCTCTCTCTAAGCACTGTGTGTGTGTTTGAGTGTGTATATGAAACTAGTATTTATTTTAATATATAGGGTATTTATTGATAGGACTGTTCATATCAGTAGGCCTGTGTGATAGTCCACATGAGTGTATGTGTGTAAATGAGAGAAAGAACAAGTGTGTTTTCTGTGCGTGTGTGTGTGCATACACGTATTTAATAGGGCATGTGCTGCGCACCCTTGTGCTGTTCTGCTCTGGGGCTTTTCTCTTCCCCTGGTCTGCTATGCTGTCTTTCTCTCTCTCTCTCTTTTCCTGTGATGGAGTGGCACGCGTGACATGCTTCATGTGAGACTAATAAACACTAATGCACAGTACCGACTCTATCTGCTGTGTGTGTGTGTGTGTGTGGTCATTGTATGACTGTGACTTAATGCAGGTTAGGGGGTTGTTAATAAGATAACAAATGTGTAATAACAAGGCAATCAGGGTGCATGCTTGTCTGCAAAGACACAGTGCCCCCTTGTGGACACTCCACAGCAACGCCACAGAGTTGCACGCTAAAATCAACAAGATCAAAAGAAGACCAATCCACAAGACTGTCAATTAATGTCTTAAAGATTGTATCAGCGATTGCAGGCCCAAAAAAAAGCCCAAACATAAATGATTACATTCATCTAATCTTTCCTAAAGATCTGCTAGCTCCATAAGCAGGCCCCAAAAAATGTGTCTCTGTAGGTAGCCTAGGCTCTGAGATCTGCACACAAAAACAATTGCTACCAACAAGTGTAGCCAACCACTCAAAGGCAAAATAAAGTGTTCCAACCAATAACCAACGAGATGCGTGTTTAGGAGAGTTTCAATTGCACAGGAGGGAGGGGGAGTGAGTAGTGAGCTAGCTCTGTTTTGTTTGAACGTCAACAGAAGTGACGTTACCCCGCCATCGCTGATACAACCTTTAAATACAATGCATGCGACTATGAAAGATTTTTAGTGATCTTTGAGAGTGTGTTTGTGGTTTTGCTGCTTGAGAGCTGTGTGTGAGTGTGAGTGTGTGTGTGTGTGATCACACTGATTAGATCCTAGATGGAGTGGAGCCAGTGGTCTTCATTAAAAGGCTTGATCAAATCAAACTGAAGTAAGGACTTCAGACAGATGAAGTCTTTAGAGAGCTGAGGCAAAATCAGACATCTGATCATCAAATGACTCAAGGATAATGAAGAAGACTTTTTATTGATATGTTCAGAAGGACATACTGCTTGTTTTGTCTTGCCTTTATTTATACAGCACAGTGGAAATAAGACAGATCAATGAGAGATGGAGGCTAGGATGGAGAGATGACTTGAACAAAGGGGGTTTCTCAGGCTCAGACCTGTACATGCTGCCAGATGCTGCCACTGCACCACAGTTCCACCCTCCCTCCATGAGGAGATTTCTTTACAAGGCTTCTCCTTAAAGGAGCTATGTGATGTTTTGTAGTTTAAAACATTTAAACATAAAGAAGAAATAACCCTTTTTAAAGAAAATTTCTTTATATTCTTGTCTATTGTCAACGTAATGATGCATTCGAGACCACTCCAAACCTATAGAATTCAACATAGCCCCTTTAACAAACACAAACACAATCTTAATTCTGCCCC
>NW_027468640.1:37679905-37687405 GCF_046254945.1 Alosa pseudoharengus
GGCATCACCGCTGAAGACAAACGCACACACATGCAGATGGAGAGAGAAATGATCAACAAAAGAGTACATACATAAATATGCATCCAAAATAGTAAGGGTTTACGATTATTCAAATGAAAAGTATTTATATTAAATTTGTATTTAGGAAAATTTGGACGCAAACATGTAATGGTCTTTTGGGCCCCCACCGTCGACTTCAAGGCAGCATTGCCTAGAAGGCGCTAGGGTTAGGCAAGGGTTACGGTGGGTTACACCGAAATTTCGCATCGCTCTCATTGAGGTTGAATGGAGACGATATTCGCCCTGGTTGGGCGAAATGAGAATGAATCGCCGAGGCAGGCGAAACAAAGTTGGCGAAAGTTTAACTTTATTTAAATGAGGACCATTCGAGAACCAATCAGGCCCTCGTGTTTGTGTTTGGAGGCGGGAGTTACAAAAAAGTCAGACCAAGATGGCGGAGACTACCTGAGCTGTAACACGAAAATTTGTATGTGATTAAAATGTTTCTACACGAACATTGACACTTGTATCAACACAAATTGCGGTTTATATGCCACACGAACTTAGTCAGAGCACATACACCACTAAATAGACCACTATATATGTTAGTTTAAACACTCGAACTTTTTAGCTAGCTGACAGGCATACTGCTAGTATGGTCGGACATTGGATTGCATTGTAAACCTAGCTAGACAGCTAGGCTACATGCTGCATCACAGATATGAAACATGAATTGTTGTTTATAGGCAACATCAACTTAGTCGAGGCATAAAGACCCCTGGATATCTTCATTAAGTACTTAAACGTTTGAACTAACTGATTAGCCTAATTAGCTCGCTTGCCACCACTGGCTAGACACTGCAGTCAAAAGGTTAGCGGTTTGGCCGTCACGCCCCCGAGGCGAAATTTCGCTGGCCGAAATTCGCAAGGTGTTTCGCTGTGTGGAAACCCACCATTAGGGTTAGGGTTAGGGGTTAGTGTTAGGGGTTAGTGTTAGGTGCCTTGAAGGTGATGGTGGCAGCGCTGCTTTGAAGTCGACAGGGGCCCAAAAGACCATCAAGCTAAAAACATTACATCATGGAGTTTATTTTTTGACTTGAAGTCTGTCTGTGTGTGTGTGTGTATGTGTGTGTGTGTGTGTGTGTGTGTGTGTTACCCAAGCTTCTCTGTGGTAGTGGTGATCTGTACTCAGCCAAGTAGTGCAGGTAAGGCTTGACAGAGCTAAGGTCAAAGAAGCGGGTATTCCCATCACCCTACAACCACACACACACACACACACACACACACACACACACACACACACACACACAAAGACACGTTAAAAACATGTCCCATGCATACATTTTTAAGTGTCACACAGATCTCTCAGATGCATCCACACATTGACTGTATTTCTGCATGTGTGTGTGTGTGTATAGTTGTGTGTGTGTGTGTGTCTGTGTACCTTTCCGGCCAAGAAGATCATGTGTGTATCAGGGTCAAAGAAGGGGAAGAGAACTCCAGACTCTCCATCTAAATCCTCCTCCCACAATGGTGCAGTAAGATCCTCCTACACACACATACACTAATACTTACTTATACTTACTTATACACACCAAGGTTGGGAATAAACTTTTAGAAAGCTACCAGCAGCTAGTCAGATTCACCAGCCATCAATAGTAAATCACTATATTGTGTCTAAAATCTACCAGCCACTTTCACATTTGTGTGTGTGTGTGTGTGTGTGTGTGTGTGTGTGTGTGTGTGTGTGTGTGTGTGTGTGTGTGTGTGTGTGTGTGTGTGTGTGTGTGTGTGTGTGCGTGCGTGTGTGCATGTGTGTGTGTGTGTGTGTGTGTGTGTGTGTGTGTGTGTGCCTGCGTGTGTGCATGTGTGTGTGCATGTGTGTGTGTGTGTGTGTGTGTGTGTGTGTGTGTGTGTGTGTGTGTGTGTGTGTGTGTGTGTGCGTGCGTGCGTGTGTGTGTGTACAACATGTAATGTGTAGCATATAGCCTGTACTGAGTCCCAGACAGCGATCTGTCTCTGGTTCCAGTAGGAGGCTCCAGTGGTCACCAGCAGCTGCAGCTCAGATGCAAACACCACCTTACAGGGCCGGTGGGAACACACACTCGAACGCTGCATGTGTGTGTGTGTGTGTGTGTGTGTGAAGGGTGTGGTGGGGATGGAAAAAGAGAAAAATAATGGATTAATAAAGGTGTAAATGGATTAGAAGAGAATAGAGTAAAAAACAAGATATTTCCAGTCTGTTGTTCTTTTTGAACAAAAGTAGCCATTAAGTATAAATAATCAAATTATCCATATAGGATAATGACTTAATTGGTTAGACATAGACTACTAAGAGAGACTGCACTATCTGTCTTGTCTGTAACATTATCTGTTACTCTAATCTGTGTGTGTGTGTGTGTGTGTGTGTGTGTGTGTACCTGCAGCACTTGTCCGCTGAGTGTGTGTATGATACGAATGGTCCTGTCTCTGCAGGTGGTGGCCATTCTGCTGCCGTCTGTGTTGAAGCTGAGGCAGAGCACTAGGTCTGAGTGGACCCCAATCACACGGACCGGCCGCCGACACACACACCCTGCCCCGTCCAGCCGCCATATCAGAACCTACACACACACACACACACACACACACACACACACACACACACACACACACACACACACAAACAAGGAGAAAATTAGGGTGCATTCACACTAGACCATTTGGTCCGGAGCCGAGTTCGTTTGGGCCAATGGTTCGGTGACATTTTTGCTAATGTGAACAAAATCTACCAAACCTGGGTGCAGACCAGGGTCCGCTAGATAACAGTGGTGTGGGGTACGGTTTGTTAGAACTTCGGTGCAGATTGAATGCTACAGTATCTGTTCCAAAACCAGAAAATAAACTGTTGTTTTTGCGACATTGCCAAGGGATATTGGTAAAAAGAAGCTAGTGTTTATGACATAAACGGACACAGGTCCACAAACAAAAATGCAATGTGAACAGAGAGCAGCTGGGTCAGGGCTAGAGTGGAGTAATCACACTCGGGTACGGTCCAGTTAAACGGACCCAGTGTGGATGCACCCTTAATGACATGATGACGTGAGCCCTATTGTGTGAAGAAAGACTAAATACCACATTGTATGCACTACAGCTGCTCTATATGAGTCTTTAGACATGTGACAGAGAAGAAAGCCTGGGTTTACCTTGTAGTCATAGGCTGAGCTGAGCAGGATGTCTTTGGCAATTGGGTGCCACTCGATAAGCCCCACCCGACGGGTGTGTCCTCGCAGGTCCTTCACGGGCCTGACAATGTTCTCTCTTAAACCCTGAGGTGGGATGTTCCATACCTTTACCTTTAGCACACACACATAGAGAGAGAAGGAGAGAGAGAGAGATGTTAATATGGTCATGGTCTCTATGGTCTTTGTTCATATTCTGAGGTAGTGAAGCACTACCAATATACTGTAAGCCATATCCTGTACCTAAAGCACATCAAATACATACAAAGCTTATACTATGTACATACAAGAATGCATAGGGTGCAGTGTGCAGTGTCTGCTTAAATGTCTGTAAGTGTGTGCAGTGTAGCATAAGGTGTATGTGTGTTATATGTAGGCTAAGTATAGTGTATAGGAATGTGTATTTTGTATCCTCTCTACTGTGTGTGTGTGTACCGTGCAGTCTTCTGAGCAGGAGGCAATGCGCAGGTCACTGAATGGGTCCCACCTCACATCTAACACTCGGCCATGGTGACCACACACACGGCTGTGCTGGGGGTCCACTCGTCCTCTCTTCAGGAGAGAGAGAGAGAGAGAGAGAGAGAGAGAGAGAGAGAAAAGGCACGACGGACATTTTATTCCATTAAAAAATCAACTATTTAAATCAGTAATTGAACCAATTGATATACAGTACTGTGTGCAGTATGGGGTCCACTTACAAATTACGATTTCTCCAAATGGGAGAAACACCGAGTTGAAGTCTTACATACAGAATTTTGCAAAACATCCTTAAGGCACACATAAACACACACAATGAATGCAGGGCAGAATTTGGACAGCACCCTAATTTTAAATATAAAAAAGAGAGCCCTAACATTTTGGAAGCACATCCAAACAAGTGACCCCAATTCACTACATCATAAAAGCTCTCAAAAGCCAATAGAATAACCGAATTGACTAATATCACACCCACTAATCTGACTAATCTGAACCACCAAGACAAAATTCGACTATCAGAGAAAATCCACCCTAACAAAATTACATACACTGAGAAAGAATATATATTACATATTGGAACCAAGTCACCAAAACCCAACACAAACTCGAATGCTATTTGGCCCTTAACCATGACTACAAATTAGCCCCTTATCTTAAAACACTAAAAGACCAAAGTGCTTGACAATGTACAGACTCAGTGAGCACAACCTGGCCATAGAACATAGAAGGCGAAAGGCTGGGCCCTCACTGTACCCAGAGTGCTGTAGAAACAGAGCTACATCTTCTCACTCATCATTGTATGAGTTACATCATTACATTACATCATTATACAGACCTGAGATGTGAATTCTACACAAAAGCCAGAAATATCTGCCCAGAGTTCACAGAACAAACAAATGAAGGAAAAAAGAAATATATATTAGGAGAAATGAAAGAAACTGCACTAGCAGTATTGGCATGCCACAAAAGAAGAGATACAACCTCAAACCAGTGAGGCCACCCCACACACATACACAAAAAAGCTTATGTGTATGTTTTAACCTCTCATCCATTTATTTATTTTTTCGGAATTGATACATTCTTTTCTATACTTTAATTGTTCTCTAATATTTTTTCTTTATTTCATCATTATTAATATTACTATTATTGAAAATAATTTACGTTATTACTATCATTAGCATTATTACTGCTGTATTTTACTGTTCTTAAAGCCGTGGCCTACTGGTTAGCACTTTGGACCTGTAACCGGAGGGTTGCTGGTTCGAAAGGCATGGCTGAAGTGCCCTTGAGCAAGGCCCCTAACCCCTCACTGCTCCCCGAGCGCCGCTGTTGATGCAGGCAGCTCACTGCGCCGGGATAAGTGTGTGCTTCACCTCACTGTGTGTACACTGTGTGCTGTGTGTGTTTCACTAATTCACGGATTGGGATAAATGCAGAGACCAAATTTCCCTCACGGGATCAAAAGAGTATTTATACTTATACTTATATTGTACAATGCACAGTCAATGCCAATAAAGCTCATTGAATTGAAAATTGAAATGAGAGAGAGAGAGAGAGAGAGAGAGAGAGAGAGAGAGAGAGAGAGAGAGAGAGAGAGTTGTGTATACACAAAATGTCTATTTTAATGGCAATGGCCACATTATCTAGGACAGAAGAGCATAAGCATCACCACAACTTAGGTGGTACCTCTGTCTACCACTGAAAGGCTGATAAAGGTGTTGCGTGTTTTGTGTGTGTGTGTGTGTGTGTTACATGATGTGGAGTACAGGAACCCATATAAAAAGCAGATGTCCTGCTCTATATTTTTATTAATTCATTATATTTTTATACATCAGTTGGCTGATTAGAACTGTGGTTAAAGCGGATGTGCTGTGTGTGTGTGTGCGTGTGCGTGTGCGTGTGCGTGTGCGTGTGTGTGTGCGTGTGCGTGTGTGTGTGTGGCCTGTGGGTGTGTGTGATCCCACAGAGCACAGATGTGAGTGTTAGTGGGCAAGAGTTCTTCTGCTTTCCATCGAGATTCCGGAATAGAGAGAGAAAGGAAAGGAAATAGAATTGGTGTCTTAAATGATCTCATCACCATTCTGTTCCATTTCAGGATGTCAAGTGCAGAGCCTTATAGATAGATATAAGGCTCTGGTCAAGTGTAACAGATCTTAGTTTGCATACAGAACACAGTCTGTGCTACTGAACACATTCATTTAGAACAAAACCATGTAATACCATAAAGTCCTTTGTCCACCATGAACACAAACACATTAGGATTCTGCCTATTGATAGCAATACAATTTATGGATAATAATTTAACTTCAAGACTACTTTTAGTTAGCCATGTAACCCTTCATGGTTTTAAACAAAGACCCCATCCCCTCCCCCAATGTAATGCTAATGTGCTGGTTTAAGGCCTATCACTTACACAAGACAAAGGATGCTACCTTGATATAATGTATCCATGTATCATGAAATGTAAATGTATTCATGTCTGGTATCATTTTGATAGTCTCATTACAAGGATTGTAATGATGTGATTGTGAGAATGTTTGGAACATTCTATAAGTGATATTTCTGATATATAAGATATCTCTCCTCATGCTATTCATATAGGTGTGAAGTGGGTGTGAGTAGGTGTGTCTGATACCAAGTGAAGAGCCAACCAAGTGGGATTGTTCTTGGCGCCATTTTGTTCTTTGTTTAAAACATTTAAAAGTAACTAAACTGCAATGTTTGTCAGATCAGATTTTCTAGACTTGGACTAAGGATGTAGCGGAAGAGAGGATAAGTTGGCTACAGGCCAACCTAGGCTTCAGGCCTGGGCTAGGCCTACATAGACCATAGACCTTTTTTGTACTCTCTCTCAGCTTGTAACATAATAAACCTGATTCCTGAGTTTTTCCTGAAGTTCGCCAGTCTAAGATCAATATTAAGTAATTATTCACCTACAATTACTTTCACTATGAAACCCTGGAGACAGCATATTATTCCATCTTCAGACAACAAAATGGTTGATTCATGTGGTGCAGTGAATTGATTTCTGTGTTTTTCATTTTGTGGACAAATAGCTGAATTCTGTCCATTTAACCGATATCCTGAGCCAATATGTATACTATACTTACTCTACCAATTAATATTAATTTAGTTCAGGCCCACTATATTAGAGAGTGGAAAAGTTATGTGCTACAAAGTTGTGTGAGCTGCATATAACCATAGGTCATTTCAGCATCAGCATGTAAGCATAGATCATCTCATAAGGCATTAATAGATGGGTCTGTAGCAGCACAGAATGCAGCACACAGGAAATAAGGTCTGTTGCACTTGATGACCCATGGTTCCACTGCATATTTTCAGTTGGAAATTTCAGAAAATAACAATGTGGTTTGTTTGAGTGTGTGTGTGTGTGTGTGTGTGTGTGTGTGTGTGTGTGTGTGTAGGTCATAGGTCTTGGTTATGGGCATGGGCTTGGCTTACATGAGGATCAACAGAAGACAGAGAAGACAGAGGAAAGAGTGCCCTTCCTCTTTATGAATATGTTTGTGGTTAGTTGGGTGTGGGTGTGATCGTGAGTATGAGTATGTGACTATGGTGTGATGTGTATGTGGTGTGTGTGAGGGGTTGGATTTGTAAGTATGAGTGTGTGGTGTGTGTGTGTGTGTGTGTGTGAGGGTTTGGAGTTGTGAGTATGAGTGTGTGGTGTGTGTGGTGTACAAGTGTGAGCATGCCAATGTGAGTGTCATCTCACGTGATAGATGGAGATGACTAGGAAGGCCCCGCCACCAGCACATTCTGTCACCACGGCGATGAAACGGGGATT
>NW_027468640.1:37692405-37699905 GCF_046254945.1 Alosa pseudoharengus
GGAGAGGGTGAGATGGAAGGGTGAATGTATGTGTGTATGTGTGTGTGTGTGTGTGTGTGTGTGTGTGTGTGTGTGTGTGTGTGAGAGAGAACTCACCGTAGGACCAGACATCAGATTTGCTGCTGTACTTGCAGAAGTTGAAAACCTCTGGGGGAGACCACTTGACAGGAAACTTAGAACCCATGGAGCTGGTGTACTGATCATCAAGAACGTATCTACACACACACACACACACACACACACACACACACACACACACACACACACACACACACACACACACACACACACACACACACACACACACACACACACACACACACACACACACATTCATTACTTGCACATAATAAAACGGCCCAGCTATCTGGATTACATTCCAGTAGAGAGTGTTTTACTGTGAGCTGGACCAACAAGCTGATAAGGTAGGTAAAGTGGGTTAGGGTGTGTGTGTTTGTGTGTGTGTGTGTGTGTGTGTGTGTGTGTGTTTGTGTGTGTGTGTCCATTCACACGCATTAGCAAATATGGGAGGTGTGAATACTGTGTGCTGGTTAGGGAAGTCTGCTGACACTTTCAACCAATTTGCTTTTGCAGATGGCTTTAAAGGTACTCAAGTGATGTATCTGTTAGGACACCATACCTTGCCATCCCAAAATCGGACACCTTCACTACGAACGACTCATTCACTAAACAGTTTCTGGCCGCCTAGAGAGAGAGAGGAAAGAGAGGAGACAGAGAGAGAGAGAAGAGAGAGAGATGGAGGAGGAGAGATTAAGAGAATGAGGAAGGAGAGGTAGAAAAAAGAAATTAACAGAAGAATGTGAGAAAGGAAGTGGTTGGTCAAACATTGCTCACTCACACACACACACACACACACACACACACACACACACTCACTAGGTCTCTGTGGATGAATCCATTGGCCTCTAGGTGGGCCATGCCTTGCGCCACATCTAGACTGATACTGAGGAGGTCCTCAAAGCTGAAGCTGCCTCGCCGCTGCCTGATGAAAAATCGGTGTGAGTATGCTGATTTTCCAAGAATTAAATGCGTAATCTATACACAATGTACTGTACATACATAGATATATAGAATGTTTATACTTCTTTATGTATAATGCGTAACATATGTATCTTATGTAGCCTATACATGCCACATATGAAAAGATAACACAGTACATATTATCCTAACCCACACATACAACGCAAACAGCATAAAAACATGTCACCTTTGTCTAAACAGGCAAAACATGGCAATTACAACTAACATACATGTCAACCAACCTACCAATGCATGCATGCATGTACAGATATAAGTAAGTATAGTATAAGTATATATACTCTTTTGATCCCGTGAGGGAAATTTGGTCTCTGCATTTATCCCAATCCGTGAATTAGTGAAACACACACATCACACAGTGAACACACAGTGAGGTGAAGCACACACTAATCCCGGCGCAGTGAGCTGCCTGCAACAACAGCGGCGCTCAGGGAGCAGTGAGGGGTTAGGTGCCTTGCTCAAGGGCACCTCAGCCGTGCCTACTGGTCGGGGTTCGAAGCGGCAACCCCTTCGGTTACAAGTTCGAAGAGCTAACCAGTAGGCCACGGCTGCCCCACATAACACAGATTAACGACTGCAGAGAAACGGACCACTACACAGCACGCTCAATAAACAGCAGTCTGCCACTGAACATGCTCCTCTGTCACTGCCATGCTCAACAGACAGGTGGACTGGTCCCAGGACCATTCAACCTACAATGCCACACAAAAGGGGAGAAATGGACTTTTCAGCATGAGCCTGTCTCTCTCAGCCCCTACCAGTATGTCACTTTGTCTGCTGTGCTCCTGACTGTCTTATAGGCTATATTAGCCCTCCTACAATCTGGATTGTGGTCATAACATCTACATCTTATAACTTATTCCCTGATATATATTGTTCTTAAGATATATTATTTTACTTGTTTGTTAAGCAATTCTATTGTTTATTCTTATATTTTCATAGTCATAGTTAATAGTTATTAACATGTAAAGTTATTGCACTGTTCAATCTCTGCACTGTTCACTTTTGCACTACCACCATTGCACACACTCTACCATAGCAGTGATAGCACCTTATCATGGTCAATGCATCAGTCTATACCAGACCTTTGTACCGGTAATCACTTTACAATCACCACCGGTAATCACTTAAATCTTTAAATTTCTGTGAGTGATTTTTACATATGTGAGATATATATGTGTATGTGTGTTTGTTGTGTTATGGTTATGTAAGCTACTGGATGCCTAAAATGTCCCTCGGGATGAATAAAGTATATATCTGTCTATCTACAAACTTCAACCAAATGCATCAAATGCAGTGCTTGCATCTCCAAAACCATGACTGGTTGTCACGACTGCATTTAAGTCACATCAGTTAAAAAGCTCTATAAGTAGATATAACTAAATACACACACACACACACACACACACACACCTGAGAAAGTTGAGTAGGCAGCCTAGCTCCATGAACTCTGTTACAATGTAGATGGGCCTCTGCTGTGTACATACTCCATACAGCTGGACCAGCTTGGGATGGGAGAGTCTCCTACAGACACACACACACACACACACACACACACACACACATACACACACACACACACACACACATTTACATTAATTAAATGAAATAAAATCTGTTTCAAGCTGAGCAGAAGGGACACAAGATGGTTTGTGTGTGTGTGTGTGTGTGTGTGTGTATGCACACATCTACTCACATCATGACCTTGGCCTCCTCGATGAAGTCGTCCTCAGACATGGCTCCCTCCCTGATGGCCTTGATGGCCACTTTGTGCTGCGCTCTCCACTTGCCCAGTCGCACCACTCCATACTGCCCACTGCCCAGCTCCTTCATGAAGGTCAGCTCCGCCGGGTTAATCTCCCACTTATCTACAGCCACAAGCACAACCATTACAACCTACCAGCAGCTGGAGAACAACGTCAACACAACCTTAGAAACAACTTTCTGCTAAATGACATAAACTTTAGATTAACCTCAGTGCCATTTTAGAATGTCACAACCTCAGTGTTACAACAGTTGGAGGACAATGTCAACACGGCATCAGAACAACTATAGAACAACCTCAATGCCATTTCAGAACTGGAGAACAATCTCAAGACCACCTGAGAACAATGTTAGAACAACCTCAATGCCATTTCAGAAGAAAGCAATCACAATATCAGATAAGACACACATGTGCTAAGATCAGTCTGGAGATGACTCTGTCACAGCCCAAGGATCCAGTCATCAAGATCACTTGATCACTTGGAACGCATAGGGTAAGTCAGCAGGAAAAGAGGCAGATGGCAACCAGCTTTCTTTGGAGAACAAGAGCAAGCTAGATGTCCCACAGCAGTGTCTCAGATGAAACAAAGACAATAGATGAACTAGCGTCATAGAAGAGGAAGAGAGCTGGAGAGAGCTATGGACCATGGATGCTAAGCGCATTAAATTAAGCCACTGTTGGAGCCACTTGTGATGTTCTTTCAACTCCACAGAGCCTCAGTCAATGAAGACATAATGAGGTCTTAAAATCATACATGTGTTTGATAGTTAAGCCTAACTCTATTGGCAAATGACAGGGACAATAGAATTTTGTTTGTCCAAGAGGGACAGAATAGCGGCCATCGGGAAGACACAAGCAATACAGGAAGATGGGGCAAAGCACAGGATTGGAGACTGCTGGTAGATGTTGGAAGGCAAGTTCCATCCACAGTGTATTTGAACTGTTTGGAGACCAGACATCGTGTTGTATGTGTGAGTGTATCGTGTACTTTATTGAGCTTATTATTCCCCTCGAAAAGTTTGTCGTTGTGTTTCTGGAATGGTAGTTGTTGGTGCTTGCAAGGGTTTGCGTTTTGGCTGTTTACAGTATGTTGCTGATCAGATCATAAACGGCCACAATAATGAAGAGGATTGACTGAAGAATTTGTTGGTATTTGTTGGTGCCAGCAACAAGGGCTTGCATTTATTAGGCCCCGTCCAGATTATGGCGGATTCCTTAGAATTTCAAAAAAGATTTTACCAGATCGCTGTTGTGTCCATTTGCTATAATGTGGATGTAGACTTAGGAATTCCTTCCTTAGGCCACATCCACATTATAGTGGATATCCGTGTTTGTGTGTGTGTGTGTGTGTGTGTGTGTGTGTGTGTGTGTGTGTGTGTGTGTGTGTGTGTGTGTGTGTGTGCGTGTGTGCGTGTGCTAACCGTAGCTGAATCCTGCTGTGGTTGGAGCATCTCTTCCCTGATTTCCAACAGGATAACGTAACCTGGCAACCAGTCCTGAGGAGAAAAGCACACACAAACGCACACACACACACGCACACACACACACACACACACACACACACACACACACACACACACACACACACACACACACACACACACACGGCACATTACAGCTAAAAACAATCTCAAGCCAAAACTGTATTCAGTATGCATTGATGGAAGTTCACCTACAAAACAAAATACAATCACTCATTTTGTGCGTACTCATTTTGTGTGTACTTTGAAGTGTGTATTAGTACCTGCAGCATTGTGTTTATGATACTCAATGAGTTCAGGGATGGTGTCAAACAGGTGCCTCTCAGCCAGGTAGAACTGCGTAGGTGTGCCTGGCGTCTCCTTGATGTAGTAATGCCTCACAACAGCCAAGCCATCCCTACAGTCACACACACACACACACACACACACACACACACACACACACACACACACACACACACACACACACACACACACACACACACACACACACACACACACACACACACACAATTTTAAACACACAAACGTATACAGAACAACACATGATATTGTACAGTATATCTGACAATATGTGAATGTGTGTGTGTGTGTGTGTGTGTGTATGTTTTACCCACCCTGATGACCTTGTATATAAAGACACAGTGTATGCTCCTGGACTACTAGAGTCTCTGACCATGAAGCCTCCCTCCTTATCCTAAAGGAGCTCAGAGCATGGCACACTATCAGTACACACACACAATGGAAATGGGCAGGCTGTATGCTGATAGACCTTTCTCTCTCTCTCTCTCTCTCACACACACACACACACACACACACACACACACACACACACACACACACACACACACACACCTCATTTTTGAGCTGCTCCTCAGCCTTGGCACGGTTTATATTCTTGCAGAACCATCTAATGGACACAAACAGACATACACATCACACATCTTTGCAGCCTTCACTGCCCTGCTTATAAGAGGTGTATGAGTTTAGATGAACAGGCCAGTGATCTTACAGAAACCGGTCAAGGTTGTCTGACGTCTTCTCTGTCACATAGTTACTGGGGATGTATCCTTCTTCTCTGAAAGATACAAATACACACAAAATCACACAAATACACACACGCGCGCACACACACACACACACACACACACACACACACACACACACACACACACGCACACAGTATGTGCACATATCAGTACAACAAATCATTATTATCATGCTAACACACTTTCAGTATACTTCCACCCCACAACATGGTAATTACATGAGAACAATCAAATATGTATATGGTCACACACACACATACATAAACACACACGCACACACAAACCCAAACACACACATACCCGTATTTGTTACGCGCCCTATACCAGTTGACATCACACTTCTCCAAGATGGTGTACTCCTCACCACGAATGAGTGGGAGGTCGTGGCTCTCCGGGCCCGTGAAGTCGTACATGGCAATGACCACTTCCTCTTTGGACTCCTCCTCCTGCTCTTCGTCCTCAGGCGGAGGTGGAGGGGGTGGACGACGGACCTCATTGGAGGACTGGAAACCATTTCAGCCATGAGTATTCACACTTTAAGTGTGTGTGTGTGTGTGTGTGTGTGTGTGTGTGTGTGTGTGTTTGTTGAGGTGTTTTGTTATTTTCCTTTCTCTTCCTCTCTTTGTCTTTTTTCCCTCTCTTTCTCTGTCTCAAATTCACATTCTTATTGGTTATCACAAGGTTATTGGGGTCCCTGAGGGTTGGGGGTTCCATATTCCATATGTGTTGTGCATGCATTACTTGAAAAGAACTAGCTCCAGTTAGCCTATGTATGAACAATGAAGGTAACGAACTCTTAAAAATGGGAAAAACGTGAACTTGAAGAAGTAAAAATTTAACAATAGGCCTATGAACTATGAAAATTGAACAACTTGAAGCTACATCAAGTGTGAACATGCTTAACAAAATATGGGAACAAAACATGGGAACTAAACATGCATTATGAATATAATCAGTGGGAGCCCTGTGCTTGTTTCCCTGCAACATGGGGGTGATGGAAGACAGTGACACCCTCAGTGTGTTTGAAATGTCCAGTCGATTGCGCAATTTGGTCTTAGTTGCAGTCATTGCAGAAAACCCGGCCTCGCATATAGATACGTGGTGGAAAATGGTAGCAACGTTTTCAGCGCTTTTACGGCTATCTCGGGATATTCTGCTATGGTTTTGATCCAAAAACCCGCCAGAGAGGTTTCCTCATACACACTCGACCACCGTCATTTACAATTTCGATCAACTGCTCTTCCTCCTGCGCTGACAAGTTAGGACTATTCTGGATATTGACAAATGGGTTGCGGACCCACTCATTGGTTTGCCGTGGATCTTTGGAGGATGGGAAGTAACGCTCAAACTCATTTGAAAGCCAACAAGGTGATCGCGCACCAGCTGCGAGAGAAAGGGCCCCTCAGTCTCTCCCAAAACCCCCACTACTGTTTGGAACATATCAAATCCACCCCGTTCCCTTTCGTCCACACAAATCAAGCTTGGCTTTAAATACAGTGACTTTATCTGCCAGTTTAAAGACAGTCGTCATTCTCCCCTGGAGTGACAGGTTGAGGTCATTAAGCAACCCGAATATGCACACAGGTAAGCGAGTTTTGGCACCCAGTCCTCATCACTAAAATGTGCAGCTAACGGTGACTTTTTTTTCCTGTAAGAAATCTCTGCAGCGGCTCTCGCAACTCAAACACTCTGGCCAGTGCTAAATATGCTTGTTTTTTGTTGCTCATTCTAGCAGTTTAGCTAACTTCGTGTGACACTACCGTTCGCCAAGAACTGATCAAGTGAAGTGAGCTGACCTGAGGCTGCGCAGCGCTAAAGGCAATATGTAAAGTGCTGAAGGCGGGACAGACAGACGTAAGAAAATAGACCTTGCCAAATGCAAACATGCGTGCAATCAAACAACTGCATATAGGCCTATGCCATGTAAAAACGTAACATTATTGCGAATTAAATTTAGTTTAGTTTGCATGCATTTTTTTTAAACTCATGTCGTAGGCTACGGCCCGGTTAGGAATGTCCCACGGCCCGGTACCGGGCCGCGGCCCGGTGGTTGGGGACCGCTGATCTATAGCCTAGTGTTTCTTTAGTCTTATTTGTTCTTTAGTTTTAGTCTATGGCTACATAGAGACATTTGGTGATCAGGTCA
>NW_027468640.1:37704905-37844905 GCF_046254945.1 Alosa pseudoharengus
CTGCATGTGTGTCACTTTTACTGACTTTAGCTAAGGGGAAATTCTGCAAGGCCATATACATGACATGTCCCCCCCCCCCCCCCCCCCCCACCAACAACACACACACACACACACAAACATATATACACACACACACACACACACACACACACACACACACACACACACACACACAAACATATACACACACACATACACACACACACATACACACACACACATCTTCCTTTAGAACTTCCTGTCCTTTCAACTTAAAGTAAAGTAAAAAAAAGGTTTGAGGTTTTTGTGGCAGGTGTGTTTCAGAGTAAATTTGTGTGTGTGTGTGTGTGTGTGTGTGTGTGTGTGTGCATGGGTGTGAAGAAGAGGCCTGCGTCACTCCTCCCACACTCTTTCCTTCCGGTTCAAACATGACACTTAGTGCATCTTCAGTCTTCACAGAAACAGAGAAGAAAGTGAGTGAACGCAGAATGTAGCACACCAAGCCAGCCCATCATGGCCCATCTCAGTGAGTAACTTTGTCAGTCTCTCTGTATGTGTGTGTGTGTGTGTGTGTGTGTGTGTGTGTGTGTGTGTGTGTGTTGCCAACTAATGCAACTAACCATTTATAATCTGAATGGCAAATCAAATATCGACTAATCTCTTGTAGGCCCTCCAGGCATTCCACAATAAGTATGGTAGCATCATAACGTTATAGTTGATAGCTAGTCTGATATGTAGTTTAGTTATAGTTGATAGGTAGTTAGGTAGTGATAGTCTTTATGCAATCATTGACACATTTAGCTAAATATCCTCAACAAAATTGTTGTGGTCTCCACAATTACAATTCCGTCACCAAATGATTAGACATGAATGTTACCGTTTCAACAAGCTGAAGTGAAGAGGTAGTATTGGTATGGTGTTAACATTAAATGTCACATTAACAACTGATGGGACACTAAAAGGATCCTAACTTTGTGCAATGGGCTGTTGGCTTGTTACGTACAGAATGCATTAAGATAGGTTTAGTCTGTGGTTACATTTGCAAGTGATGATTTCGGAGTAGATTTCGGAGTAGATTTCATGAGTAGAGCCCGAGCGATAAATCGGTGTGCCAATATTTTCGGCCAATATTATTTGCTGATCTATCGGTATCGGTGTTTATAACGCCTAATAATTATTTTTAAATGAAGTAAAGGAAAACTAAATACTGACACTTCATCTAAATGTATAGATACTCTTTTGATCCTGTGAGGGAAATGCAGTCTCTGCATTTATCCCATCCGTGAATTAGTGAAACACACAGCACACAGTGAACACACAGGGAGCTGAAGCACACGCTAACCCAGAGCAGTGAGCTTACTGCTACACAGCAGCTCTCGGGGAGCAGTGAGGGGTTAGGTGCCTCGGCTTGCTCAAGGGCACTTCAGCCGTGGATGTGGGCATGGGAAAGCAGTGCTCAACCACTTCCCCCGCCCACATTTTTCCTACTGGTTGGGGATCGAACCGGCAACCTTTCGGTTTCAAGCCTGAAGACCTAACCAGTAGGCCACGTCTGACCCGGGGACAGTGTTGTCTTTCCAGCTTAACATTAGTGCAACAGTAAAATATTGTTACCATTGGTTGAGTGGATGATAACTTGGTGTAGGCCTATTTGTGAAACATAATAAACCCGGTTACCAAGTAACAGCACTATAATTTTCTCTTTCGACTATTATTCCATAGGCTTACATTTTCTGACCATACTGACAGTAGCTAAGGTAATTAGCCACAACAATAGCGTTAGCCACGGTCAAAGTTAAACATGGTTAAATTTCGACAGCGGAACACGCAAGAGCGACAGAGCAGCAAAATGAAAAGATAACACATAAGTAGTAGGCTATTGCACTGTTTAATGCTGTTAAAGGAGAAATCCAGCGATTTTTCACATAGATCTGTTGGTACGAGAAAAAGCTTGAGATGCTGCAGCCAGCAGCTAGAGCTGCCAGGCAGCTACAGTGCTACACTCATGTTCATGCCCCCAGAGATCTATGTGAACAATCGCTGGAATTCTCCTTTAAGGTGTAGGCTAGCCAGAAATGGGGGGTGTCCTTATTTTGGCCAATTTGTCCTCAACTCACATGAAGTGGAAAACATAGGTGTCAGCTGGGTGGCAGTTGCAATACGGTTCGAGCCGTGCCAGAGACGCAGATATGGTGAAGACGGTGTGGCTATGTAACCTGTTAACATGGGTGCCGAAATGAAAAGCAACACTCAACAGAGCCTTTCCGCAGAGACGCAACGCAGACAATATGTTCAAGCCTTAAGTCATATGAACATAGACATTATCTTTCATGCAATTTTCCATTCCAGTCACATAAAGTATCACACTGTTTAATACTGTTAACGGTGTGTACAAACCACAAACAATACCATCATAAAGCATAAAGTAAATATCTTGAAAGTTATCATGGCAATGGCAATGGCTTATCACAGATAAGAATATAGACCTGACACTATTATGGTATTCATAATAATTATTTCATAATTTATTGTATAAGAGCCTTTCGTAAGGATACCAGATAGTTAGGTAGATAGATAGTTAGTTAAACACAGCTTTTCAATATGCTAAATATTAGAGTACATTATACTGGTCTTTAAAATCCCATATTGGTCGTGCTCTAGACATGAGTGAAATGTTATTGTAGCATAACGATTTATGTCTTTATATTGGGAGGACATTTTGAGCATAGTTGAATATTTAGGGGAAGGGTATGTCCCCCTCAAAGTATATTATGATTACAAAGTATATTATGCCCTTTGTGTGCATCCAAATGTATACCCAAATCAAAATCCTTTTCAGGTGTGACGTACACACTTATTCATGTTACCTCACAGCTGGGAAATATGTTGATGCCATATTTTCTAACTACATCTTGTGTGTCTATGTGTTGTTGGTGTGTGTCTGTTTGTGTGTTCTAGATCATTCTGTGCGGTCATTGTTCTGTTGTTGCTGTTGTGCAGTGCAGACTAGGTATGTACGCCACCACCCACAATCCATCACATTAAAAGGTCCAAATTGGACATGTCCACCTCTTGTATGGCATGCAGTTCTCCAAATACACAAGACAATAATGTGTTAATCACATCTTTGCTTCGTTGTTCTCTCACCCCTCTCGTACTGTCGTTTCATTGCCATTCATTGACATTACATCCATCTGATCTTTTCTTTCAATTACTCATAGATAGATAGATAGATAGATAGATAGGTACATACATACTGTACATACATACTGTACATACATACATACATACATACATACATACATACATACAGTACATACATACATACATACATACATACATACATACGTATACATACATACATTAATACATGTCACAATTGTACCACAACTATATACAATACACATATATAGTGACAATACTGGATTCAGGATTGCTGTTTTTTTACCTTTTCTCATTGTCTTAATCTTTCTCTTTCTCTCTCTCTCACTTTCTCTCTATCTGCATACACCCTCATATGACTTCCTTTTCACCATGTCTTTACTCTGTCGTTTCTCTCACCTAGTTCTCACCTGAGTGTAAACGAGGGCAGACGCTTCCACTCAGGACATGGCAACAGAGTCAGTATGGGTCTTAGTGTGTGTGTGTGTGTGTGTGTGTGTGTGTGTGTGTGTTGGACATTTGTCAATGTGTAGCCTTCCAGTAAAGATGTGCATTGTGTGTTTGTGTGTGTGCTATGTGTGTTTCCAAACAGTGTGCTTGTGCACATTTGTGTGTGCAAACATGTCACAGGTCTTGACCATAAACCGGTAGTCTGTGAGTGTTTTTTAGCATATAGCCTTTGAATTCAAATGTGGTGTGGGTTTGTACGTGTTTCAAAATCATGTATTTGTGCACATCAGTTTGCATTGCTTTTGTCTGAATGGTATGTGTATGTTTCTGTGTTTGTGTGTGTTTTTCTGTGTGTGTGTGTCCTTCGGGGTGTCTGCATGTCTTTCTGTGTGTGTGTGTGTGTGTGTGTGTGTGCGTGTTTGTGTCCTTTGATCAGAGCGAGCACTCCCGCCGCAAGCTCCCCCTGCCGCCTCCTGAGGACGACAACGGTCCAAGGAAGAAGGTGCTGGCCATGTACGACTTTGTGGCCCGCGAGCCCACTGACCTGACGCTGCGGAAGGGAGAGGAGTACACCATCCTACACAAGCAGGACCAGCTGTGGTGGAGGGCAGAGGACAAATATGGGTGTGTGTGTGTATGTGTGTGTATGTGCGTGTGCGTGTGCGCGTGCGTTAGGGTGCATCAAATTTGAATGGGAAATTTTAATTTCAAAATATAAATTTGGCTGGCATTGCATTTTGTTCCAATTAACATAAAAATTACTTTTGCACAGTTTTGAGTAATTCCATTGAGATTTAGGGGTGCCACCTAACACATGAACTTTGGCGAAATTTCGAAAAATGTGCAATTTTTAGTCTAATTGCCAAAAGTTGACCTGGAAATGTTGAGTACAGTGAACTTTTATACATTAACAAGTTCTATAGGGTTATCAAAGTAAAAGTTGTTTGTTTGCCCTTTGGGCAACTTGGGCATTTCTCAGAATTCAACTTTCAAGATTCTTACTGTCCTATAGACAAAATGAATAGAGGTCAAAGGGACATGTTCACATGGCCTTACCCTGAATTATGTGCAGCAGTGATGGATACCGGACACACATATCACATTTAATTGACTTTATTGTTAAACACAAAGGGCGATACTGACAAACTTAAAAGAACAAACCCTCTCTAGTGGCTAACTCACTGACTAACAGGGCCTAATGGTAAGAGCTGACACTAACTAAACTCCGAACTTAACTGCTCAGTCTGTGCCAGAGTCTCTGCTCCACTGAGCAACATCACCAGGGAGAAAGAGAGAGGGAATGGAACCTGAACTCTGAACCTAGCCAGTGTGTCTCCCCCCAGATATGTCTCCCCCACCCGCCACCCAAGAGTAACCGTCATATTCAGGGATTAGCTTCGGTTTGCAGCGGCAAAGGTTTGGCTATTGGTTGCAGTCATGTTCAACTCACACACATACAGTACACACACACACATACACACACACACACACACACACACACACACACACAGACACACACAAAGACACAGACAGACACACACACATACAGACAGACACACACAGAGAGAGAGACATAAACACAAAGACACACACACACACAGACACACACAGACACACACACAGACACACACAGACACACACAGACACACACACACACAGACACACACACACAGACACACACACATACAGAGAGAGAGACATAAACACAAAGACACACACACACACAGACACACACACACACACACACACACACACACACACAGAGACACACACACACACACACACACACACACACACACACAAAGACACACACACACAAAGACACACACACACACAGACACACACACACACACAGAAACACACACACACACAGAAACACACACACACACAAAGACACACACACACACAAACACACACACACACACATGTTCTCCACAGCCAAAGAGATAAATAGAGAGAGAGAGAATAAGGGATACAAAGGAGAAAAGTACGACACACCCAGAGAAAGCGGATGAAAAAAGGAGAGACAGGGCCAGATGTATGTTTTTGTGCCCACATCAGGCATATTTCATTCGCAAAGTGCACGTAAAAGCATGGCGAGATATGTACAAACAGGCCGCACTGAGGAAGAAGCGTAGACTGCCTGTCGTGGGAGCTGCAAATGGCTATTTGCGCTTTTCCGTGTCATGCATATGCCTTCATAGGAGGGTCAGGGGAAAGTGGGAGTATCGCGCAAACACAGGAGACGAAAGGTGCGAATAGCATTGATTAGGTATTCCGCCATATGTATGAAAACAGTGCATGTCTGTTTTGCGGTGAAAAACTTGCGCCTGTTAAAAGCAGGTGTAATCAAAATCGCGGTTGAATGCGTCAATTAGAGAAACTTTTAGAGACCGCTGAATAAGTATTCAGAGCATCAGTTTTCTTCATTGTGCAATAAATAGTTCAAGTATTTTTAAGTAGATTAGTAGAACTACTAGGCCTACTCTGTATGTCGCTGCTCGTTGTTAACTATTGAACTGCGCTTGTGGTTCAGCTGTGGGCAATTAGCTTTGCAGAGGGGTCGGGGAAACAACTACGGATATGATAGTAATATGTAATAACACAGTGCCGGTTCAGACCTCCATGGGGCCCTAAGCAAAATCTTCCTAAGGGGCCCTCCAACCTAAACTCTGAGGGCCAAATTGTAACAATTTTTTAACAGTCGCATCTGACACCTCAGTGCTCCCAATACAATCATTTTCCCCATAAAGGACTAGGAGAATGAATAATAATTGTGTGTGAATCACCTTCACAGCTATAAATGTTTTAGATTTAGGGTCTGGGCTGCTTGCTTTTGATGCTTGCTGTACATATCCCATTACAAAATACTGCAGTTTTTTCTAAGTACAGTTCAGTTATACTACAGTAAGCTATAGTGCAGTAGCCTAGTATTTTCATGTCCAAAATACTGCATTTTGGTACAGTAGGCTACTATGCAGTACAATGCTGTTTTGTTGTGTCCAAAATACTGCATAAGAACT
This sequence comes from Alosa pseudoharengus, assembly GCF_046254945.1. Classification (NCBI taxonomy): domain Eukaryota; kingdom Metazoa; phylum Chordata; class Actinopteri; order Clupeiformes; family Clupeidae; genus Alosa; species Alosa pseudoharengus. The sequence continues at coordinate 37,711,520 of NW_027468640.1, forward strand.
GCAAATATTTCCTCCAAAAATGTGGTTTTGATGTGGTTTCGGAAATCTGCAGTTTAATGCAGTTATTTTTTTTGTAAGTGTCTGGTTGTGCTTATACTGGCTGTGGCTGCCTGTTCACCTGTGTCTGTAGGCTACTTCCCAAAGGCATACATAGGCTAGGCCTACTGAACTGGCTCCCCCTGATTCCCTTAAATATTTTTTCAAACATAGACTATTTTAAACAATCATTTTAATACTTCATATATGCCTAATTTTACGTTGTGCGTCTATTATCCAGTATGCAGCACAGCAAAGTTAATAAATAAGGCTAGGCTACTTTCCATTTTGCATGCGTTCAGTTGTAGGCTATCTAAACAACTAAAGCTTGACTGAAATAGTGTAAAACCATTTATTTCTTTTAAAGATGTATGGGAAGAGTGAAATCGCCGATTAGTTTCGACGGGTCCTGTATTTCTGCTGAAAAACTGATAGTTTCATCCCGAGCTGCACATTATTATGAACGCATTTAATGCCGTTTTAAACAGATAGTCGCCCGCATTTAATGCGATTATTTCACAACTTTGCCATGTAGGCTACTGACTGGTGAAGGCTGGCAAGCAAGCCGCAGACAGATCAGGGGATTCACTACCCTGTTAGGTAGGCCTAGGCTACGGTAGGAAAGTAACACGCGCTGGAGAGATATAGGCTACTATCAAACCACGGATCGAACACAAGTTTACCCGACTGTTGTTCCCGCTGTGTATTCTCGTGAAGTCTCTTCTTCCGTTGCTCATGCCATGAATGGTAATTCGGTTTCATGTTCATCTTCTTAATGTAGTCTGAGTGAGACACACTGTCGCTATAACTGTAGGCTATACCGGTCTGTTACTAGCTTGACTGAAGGGGAGACGGGGGAGGGGGCCTTCATTTACTTGCGGGGCCCTACGCAACTTGCGTAGTGTGCGTATAGGGAGAACCGGCCCTGTAATAACACATCCAACACAGATCAAGATCACCTCAAACAGAAAGATCACCTCAGTTTTCTTGAGCTGTAGTATTGTTTACCTCAGATCTCCATGGCGACCATTGAGCACTGTTAACCACTTTATCCAACAAAAACAGATGTGCGGTGGCACCCCTAAATCATAATGTACTGGAAAAATATTTTGCATGTGTTGTTTCTACATATATTGGAACACTTTTAGCACCCAGCCATATTAAAATTCAAGAATTGTGTTTTTTGATGCACCCTAGCGTGCATGTGTGTGTGCGTGTGCGTGTGTGTGCGCGTGTGCGTGTGTGTGTGTGTGTGTGTGTGCGTGTGTGTGTGTGTGCCTACATGCGCATGTTTGTCTGTGTATGTCTGTCTCTTTCTCTTTCTCTCTTTCTCTGTCTCTCTCTCTCTCACTGTGTCTCTTTGTGTGTGTGTGTATGTGTGTGTATGTGTGTGTGTGTGTGTTTGTGTGTGTGTGTGTGTGTGTGTGTGTGTGTGTGTGTGAATTAGAATGAGCATGTGAGTATATGTATTTCGGTTTCTATGCGTATGAGTATGTGTGATGTTGTGTCTGTCTGTCTGTCTCTCTCTGTCTATATAATATTTGCAATGTCCTGCATATCTAATCATCTCTTATCTTGTCTTCTATCTTACAGCAATAAGGGTTTCATTCCCAGTAACTATGTGACAGAAAAGGACACAATTGAAGCTAATCTGTGAGTATCAGCCATATTCACTTTTCAGCTATATGTCTGTTATAAACACCACCCGTCATACAATTGCAGTTCTCTAACTGGTTATATCAGTACACTAATCACTAATCTACTTTCTTTATTGTTAAGCCTGCTGCCTCCCAAATGAACCCTGAACCTGTTCTACAACAGATCTGATTTCTAGTCATTATACTTTTATCCTCAAATGTGTGTTCTGTGTGTGTTTAGATGGTACTGCAAAAACATTACAAGAGCCCAGGCGGAGCAACTACTACAGCAAGAGGTGCACATGCAGTTCTCCACACTCACAGTTCAAGCTAACACAACATACATACACACCTGACTGAGAACATGCGACTACAGCTGTTCAGCTGTTTCTTTACCGCTCTCCTTTATATGTGCTGTATTGTTTTATTTACATAAAGTGTGTGTGTGTGTGTGTTATATTTATAGGGTAAAGAGGGGGGATTCATAGTAAGAGACTCCAGTCAGCCCGGAAATTACACGGTGTCAGTGTACACTAAAGCTGTCAGGTACACACACACACACAAGCTTTCTTGCCTTTTAATTACCAATCTTTCTGTCATGCAATTCTTCACTCTTGTTGCCTTCATGCACCCCTCAATCCCTCTCTCTCTCTCTGCCTACAGGAAGGAGGGAGATGTGAAGCACTACCAGATAAGGCACTCTCCTGCGGGCCAGTTCTTCCTGGCTGAGAGACATGTTTTCAGTTCTATACCTGAGCTCATCCAGTACCACCAGTTCAACGCTGCAGGTACACACACACACACACACACACACACACACACACACACACACACACACACACACACACACACACACACACACACACAAGTATTAAGTATATACTCTTTTGATCCCGTGAGGGAAATTTGGTCTCTGCATTTAACCCAATCCCAGCACACAGTGTACACACAGTGAAGCACACACTAATCCCGGCGCAGTGAGCTGCCTGCATCAACAGCGGCGCTCGTGGAGCAGTGAGGGGTTAGGTGCCTTGCTCAAGGGCACTTCAGCCGTGGCCCACTGGTCGAGGCTCGAACCGGCAACCCTCCGGTTACAAGTCCAGAGTGCTAACCAGTAGGCCACGGCTGCCCACATGTGTGCACACACATAACCTGACACACATAAGGCCTCTGACTCTTGCCCTGTCTCCCTGATGTGACTGAATGGCAGGTCTGATCTCCAGGCTGCGCTACCCTGTGGGGGCGATGGGCCGCTGTGAGCCGGCCACCTCAGGCTTCAGCTCAGGTGAGTCCCATGGGCTAGTGGTTTCAGTTGACCTCTAGCCTAAGATAACACTGCCCCAACGGCAGGGGAGCTCTGTCTGCCTGCTAAAATATCTTGCCTCTAGAAAAGAGAAAGGTAGAAAGAAACTACCACACACACACAAACATGCTGTGGACAGTAGATCCAGGATCCACTTTAATGTACTTTAACATGCCCCCAAATGGCCAGCTGTGGCCATACTCATAACTGCCCGGACAGCCACGCCTCATATACTTTTTCACGGTCTTACACAATAAACAAGTTTCAGCATAGAACGTGTTACTTTTTTCTGATAACAAACACAAAGCTGTATCCCTATGTCTTCTCAGAATCCTAAGATCTGTTTAGAGATTTCCAAAGGTCTTTCTGAAGCGTGTCTTGTTCCAGGGTGGACAGACCAGTGCAGTGGTGAACTACATGTAGTGCTTCACTTGTGCTGCAGTGTGGTTCTTGGTTAAGCCATACTGGGCTGTTGAGTCTCCTTTCTCAGTTTGAGCTGAGGTTGTGGTGAGGCTGGATTAATACATTTGGGGTTCATCAGTTGGTTTTGTTGTTTTGGTTCTTCTTTTAGTAATATATCTGTACATGTATATGTAGGGGCGTCAAAAAGACAAAAAGGAGTATATCATCAAACAGCAATTTGATACTTGTGCAGAAAAATGACAGTGACCATGACAATGATGGCCCCCTCATGGTCTCATTCCAACCAATCAAACCTGTTCCCTAATATGAGTCTGACACCCCTTACCCTGCCAAGTAGGAATAAGGTTGTTCTAAGTTCATGATGGATATGGTCTGTGATAAAGTTATTTGGATGCTCTGTTGGAATAAAGTGAGGATAAGGATGTTGTGCTAAGCTGTCTTGTGGTTGTGTGGAAGGTGTAAGAATGCTGTTCTGAGTATTCATTACAATTCTTCTTAGGTTTCTGGTGGTTTGTAATGAACTTGGCATTGATGTTATTGTGATGATTTTTATAATGTTTTTAAATGACACTGAAGTAGTTCAAAAGTTAGTTTGTGGCTGTGTTGCAGTGTTCTAACATTGTTGTAACAGTGTTGTAACATTCTAAAATGGCACTGAGATTGATCTAAAGTTGTTTCTAAGGTTGTGTTGACGTTGTTCTCCAGCTGCTGGTAGGTTGTAATGGTTGTGCTTGTGGCTGTAGATAAGTGGGAGATTAACCCGGCGGAGCTGACCTTCATGAAGGAGCTGGGCAGTGGGCAGTACGGAGTGGTGCGACTGGGCAAGTGGAGAGCGCAGCACAAAGTGGCCATCAAGGCCATCAGGGAGGGAGCCATGTCTGAGGACGACTTCATCGAGGAGGCCAAGGTCATGATGTGAGTAGATGTGCGCACACACACACACACACACACACACACACACACACACACACACACACACACACACACACAGCTGCAAGCAAATACATGTCTTGCCACTCCTCTCCTTCTATCTCATACGTTCTCTCTCATTCAGTTCACTCTCTTACTATCTCTCTCCCTCATCCACTCATGAAATACATGTCACGCAAGATATCCATCTCTCCACGTCATTGGGAGGAGTGTCAACATTTGGTTACAAAAGCCAACCAAAGCAAGCAATCTTACGTGTGCATATGTGTGTGTGTGTATGCATGTGTGTGTAAATTAAAAACACACTCTCATGCATAGAGAAGTGCATTGTCAGTTACTGCTATATATAAAACATTTCTTCAAACTAATTTCAATATCTATGATAGTGTTTTTGTGCTATTGTGCTTGTAGTGGTATTTTGCTAGTGCTGTTGTGCTGAAGATGTGTCCGCAATGCTTTTTCGCCATGTCTGAGTTAATGATGTACCTTGCTGATAATAAATGACTTTTACTATTGCTATTTATAATGCATATACCGGTAATGCAGTTTATGTATTCTTCATTTAGTTGTAAGCACTTTCTGCTGTCAAAAAATTAATATGCTTCTAGAACTGAATGATGATGTAACTACTATAAACTTCCTAAAAGCCCAAGCCTCAAAGTAATATGCGGAGAAGACACAGCAGAAACAATAAACAATGATTATGCCTTTGACACAATTAGTTCAAACTGGTCATTTATACCAGTCATACCAGTGCCTTCTATAGTGTTTTTCTAAAGATAGCACCCAGAAAATAGATGTGAGATTTTACAATTAGTAGCCTATTGTACACTATATCTGAAAATGTATTTTATTGTAAGATAAACAATTCTTTCATCTGCTCTTTGGTAAAAATGTAACATACGTGAACAAAACAACTGGCTTTTTCCCACCATTGACATACTTTAATTTTTCTGAGGTTTAAAGTGTCATCAACCCCCTCAACACACACACACACACACACACACACACAGTCCCACAGACACAAATGGTATGCAAACCACAGTTTCCATCTCATCTTTCCATTCCTGTTGGCTTGAGATGCATATCTCTATGATGTATATCATTTCGCCTTGTCTGTTTTGTCTGTTTGCCCCCCCCCCCCCCCTCTATCTTTGTGTGTGTGTGTGTGTGTATGTGTGTGTGTGTGTGTGTGTGTGTGTGTGCGTGTGTGTGTGTGTGTGTGTGTTTGTGTGCGTTCCTGTAGTAGAATGCATGGCCAAGAAACGTGTGAAAAGGAAATTGCTGGGTATTCTGACATCACTTGCAAGCAAATGACCACTTCCTGGGCTTCAACATCATCATGTTTTCCACTCCGAATGTGTGTGTGTGTGTGTGTGTGTGTGTGTGTGTGTGTGTGTGTGTGTGTGTGTGTGTGTGTGTGTAAATCTGCATGTCAAGTAGGGTGGGCATGCATATATAAAACTTGCAGTAGTGCCCGAGTATTCAGATTTGAGATAAAATCTGCATCTGTGTATATGAATATGAAATCTCTCTCTCTCTGTGTCTTCCCCTCGGTGTGTGTGTGTGTGTGTGTGTGTGTGTGTGTGTGTGTGTGTGTGTGTGTGTGTGTGTGTGTGTGTGTGTGTGTGTGTGTGTGTGTGTACAGGAGACTGTGTCACCCTAAGCTGGTGCAGCTGTACGGTGTGTGTCTGCGGGAGCGGCCGATGTGTATCGTGACAGAGTTCATGGACAACGGCTGCCTGCTTGACTTCCTGCACCTCCACACGGGCAGCATGGGTAAAGACCAGCTGCTGGCTCTGTGCCAGGATGCTTGTGAGGGGATGGAGTACCTGGAGCTCAACAACTTCTTACACCGAGACCTGGTGAACACACACACATACACACACACACACACACACACACACCATAATAAGCAATCACATTCAAGGGCCATAGACTAGCCAGGAGCCAGGAGCACAGACACACTGTATACAGTATCCAACAGACCCGGCATATTCACACATAGCGCTGAGGGATGATTTGTGTGTGTGTGTGTGTGTGTGTGTGTGTGTGTGTGTGTGTATGTGTGTGTGTGTGTGTGTGTGTGTGTCTGTGTGTGAGTCTGTGTGTGAATGTGAATGTTTGGTCTGTAGAATAATGTTCATTCATATAAGAGTACACACATATGGTGACACACACACACACACACGCACACACACACACACACACACACACACACACACACACACACACACACACACACACACACACACAGTGATGTATAAAAAAAAAATTTCCTCTCTAGGCTGCACGCAACTGTCTAGTGAACAAGAGCAACGTGGTGAAAGTCTGTGACTTTGGCATGACCAGGTGAGTCTCTGCATATCTCTGTGTGTGGTTTGAGAATTCAGGTGTTTCCCTTTCCCATGTGCACCTGTGTGACTCATTTGTAGCTCTTACAACCCAATCTGGTTACCTGCCAAATCATATGACCAAGATCAGATCATGCAACCCAAGTTGCTGTGTCATGTTTGATACTGTACTGTACAGCCTGGCAATGCAACTGGCATCATGCAACTCAGCAATGAAAGGAGAAAGAGATACTCTTACACATCTATATGTCTCTGTTGATGTGTACGTCTGTGTAGATATGTTCTAGACAATCAGTACGTCAGCTCCATGGGTACCAAGTTCCCAGTGAAGTGGTCTCCCCCTGAGGTTCTGCACTTTTATAAGTACAGCAGCAAGTCTGACGTCTGGTCCTACGGTGAGACACTTTTGCCATGTGTATGTGCATCCCCCTGTTTGTGTATAGCATAGCCAACCATCCACCATCTCTTTTTACCTCAGTGGCATTTCTCTTAAGGTGGTTCAGGTAATGGGTTTGTTAAGCACCTTGAAACTACTTAATTCTCTTATATTCTCATCAATTCCCATACCGTATATTAGTGTTAGTTCACTTGTGTAGACTTTCTCAGTATCAGGAGTGCTAGCTGGTTTGCACCCTCTGTTGGTGAAGGGTGTGTACTGCACCATGTCAGGGCAGGGAATGTCAGCCTGCTGGATTTATCCAGCTTCTTAGAGAGCTGAGCAGCAAAATAAATAAATTCAGTTACTGCTGGAAAGAAAAAAGGGAAAAAGTCATAACATAAAGAGTGATTGATAGACTCTCTAAGCACTATCGATAACGGGCAATCATATTTCAGTTTTGAGAAATCACATAGTCAGTTCAGTGCAGAAGGGAAAATACATAAATCACCATATGCTATATTAAACAGCATTTTCAAACTCGGTAGCTTTGACTGTCAGCAACAACATAACATAGAGTCCGCATTTATGTGGTTAGTTAGATGTTTTGATGAGCAGCCATATCATTTCCATAGCCATATCACAACTATTCAAATTTGACTGTGTGAAAATGCACTGCTTCTGTGAGTCACCGAAACACTGAGCATGCTCGTGATATTCCATTATCCACACTGGTCACTAAATCTGTGCGGGAACAATTCAGCATCAGTAGTAAATGTTGGACAAATATGGAATAAGTGTGCAAATCCGAATGAGAATCAGTTCATTTATGTGAAAAAGAAAATTACAGTGCTGCCACCACACTCACACATGCACACGCGCTCACGCGCGCACACACACACACACACACACACACACACACACACACACACACACACACACACACACACACACACACACACACACACACACACACACACACACATACACACACACACATATACACACACTGTTCTACAGTAATATAAAAGGAGGTGACAGGAAGTAAGAAGCATGTAGCCCCTCATCTGACATACCCCCCTCCCTCACCCCTGCCACCAAACATCTGTCATGCCCCAATGAGGACAGGAAAGTTTTTTGTTCTCCAGCTTGCTGCTTATGTCACAGGTTTAACAAAAAAGGGTTTTGCATTTCCTGTTTCCAGGTGTGTTGATGTGGGAAATTTTCACAGAGGGGCGGGTCCCATTTGAGAACCGGACCAATCAAGAGGTGGTGGAGGAGGTCACCCAGGGCAATCGTCTGTACCGCCCACACAAGGCCTCGCCGAAGGTCTATGATATTATGTTCAAATGCTGGGATGCGGTGAGACAAATAATAAATTCCCTCTCTCTCACACACACACACACACACACACACACACACACACACACACACACACACACACACACACACACACACACACACCTATGAAATCTTACACATGTTGAAGTAATTTTAGAGTGGACATCTTCATAGGAGAGTCCCATATGCAATCTCTCTCTATATATCTCTCTGTCACACAGACTGTCAGACAGACACACACACATTCACAGAAACACATAAAACCACTTGTTTGTTGATTACGGATGTTTTGTTAATTTGTTTCAGAAGCCACAAGAACGTCCATCTTTCTCTGAACTGCTAGTTAACATCCGAGAACTGGCAGAAGAGTCGTAGCAGACAGCCTAGGCAAGCAGATACACAATCAGAGAGACACCGAGACAGCCAAATACAAGACTGACTCATAAGTATTAAAAACAGAACAGGACACAACAATATGTGGTGAAAGGGGTTGGCAGTACAAAATCTGACTGACTGACTGACTGACTGACTGACTGACCGACTGACTGACTGACATGCATCCAGAGTTGCAGCCAAGCCAACAAACACAAATGCCCCGAAAACAGGGTGTGGATATGCTAGTAGTTACTCCTTAGACAACAAAAGACAGCTGACAATTGTGTAAATAAAAAGGAAAATACTATATACAACAATGTTGAATTCCATGTACAAAAAATATATATTTAAATAAAACCTCTTTGCTCTTCCTTGTTGAATATATTTGTGTGTGTGTGTGTGTGTGTGTGTGTGTGTGTGTGTGTGTGTGTGTGTATGTGTGTGTGTGTGTGTGGTCAGGGCATGTTTTAGCAAAATGGTAGATGTCTGCATTGTGTGTGAGCAATTCTCTGTGCTCAATGCCAACCCAACATTTGTTAAATCCACACAGTATATCATGTCAGAGCCCTCATACCACAGGTTTCTGTGATTGCTATTAGGGTTTACATCAAATGTTTTCACAGGTTCTAACAGGCTTCTCTTACAAACAACAACACCAGCACACTGTAAAATGTCTAGTATTTTGGTGACATCATGCTATAAAATATCTTATTATGTTTTCTATAAAACATTTTCTCAGATTTTCCAACCTTTGTAAACAAATAAAATAAAATATAGGTCTGTGGGAAACTTTCCAGTAATTAACACTTTAGCTGTTTAATGTCTACTCGGGTTGTTGTTGTCCAACTGGCTATACACTTAAAAGAAATGTAGACATACAAGGATGATCCTAGTTATTTTGGGGTTACTTTTGTCCATGACCTCTGAGGTCAACCTCCCTAATGGAGTCTGTTAATAACAGCTTTTCTTTATCATGACAGCTTTCATATTTTCATTTTATGTAATCCATCAAGAATATCCTGTTTATCCTGTTTTAGTCTTCTAAATAATGGTAAGACTTTGTCTACCACAGACATGTTTCTCTCATGCTCGCTAGGATGCTTGTGTGTTTGGAACCTGTATCTGGAGTTGGGAATAAAGCTTTGTAATCTGCCGTATGGTCAGCTTGCCTGTGACTTTTTGCCTCTTTGTGGATTAATACTTAATTTTTACCACAGGGCTACCTATAAATAAATAAATTAATTAATTAATTAATAAAATGACAGCGAATGTTGAACCCATGTTGTTGCCATTCACACTGTGATAAGGACCTGCTATTACACCCCATTTCTCCCATTGTCAAAACAAAGGTTAGTAAGGAAGTACCCTTTTAATACATACACTACAAATATACATGATATAAAAGACAAAAACAAAATCCACACGCAACCACACAATACAGCACAAGAGTACAGACACGGCAGGACAAGACAAGTGTGTCTTAAGTGGTTTGAAGGAATTTGCTGATGTGCGCACACAAATACACACACACACACACACAAACATCCCTACATAAACCCCAGACACAGATATTTCATGCAGAGAGACAGGTGAAGACAACCTCGTAATCTTCTAAATCACACACTGTACATCAAGTTAAGGTAATAACATAATAATGAAAATCTGTGAGATTAAAGTACTGTGTAATAATGATGTGTGTGAGAAATGACCAATTACCCATTAATTATCCGTCTCGGCTTTTGCTGAACATGGACATTTCAGTTGTTTTTAATCAATTAAATAATTTTAACTTTTGGATTATTTTTTATTTTTGAATAATTATTTGTTATGTCTTGTTATGTGTAACGTGATTTGTGTTGCATGAACAATGTGCTATACATTAAACACTTCCTTTCTCACTTTGTGTTTAAAAGGTCACACCAGAAGATGTGCTGGAGGATTTTAATTATTTCTGTTTGGACCTTCATCTTCCATCTGATAGTAACTTACAACTCACTCACTCTCTCTCTCTCTCTCTCTCTCTCTCTCTCTCTCTCTCTCCTAGGGATTTTTATTGTGGTTTAAATAATGAATTTTTTGTTGGTGATTTCCTATTAGTCATATTAACCTATTCAGTGCTTTCTGAGTAATTCCAATAACTCTCCCTAGAATGGAGGTGCTCTGCCACACCACCAGACCGTAAGTAACATGATCTTGTCCTGTTTAAGATATATTAGTATATGTGCATTTATGTACATCTGTGTTTTTTTTTATATTATATTATATTTTCTTTGGGCAAAACTTCTCCTGCCTTGACTCAAAATCTGTCTGTATGTGTTGTAAACTTCCAATGATAGGCTTCACCATCAGAGGATTATAAGGTGCGTGCAGTCATCACTCTGCATGTTTATATGATATTAGGGGACTGTGTAATAGATGGATATGAAGCAACATAGGGAGAGGATACAGAAACAACTATCTCTCTCTCTCTCTACCTCTCTCTCTCTCTCTACCTCTATACCCACTCCAAAAGACTGGGGTCACTTAGAAATTTCCATTTCACTCCATTATAGACAGAATACCAGCTGAGATCAGTTGCATTGTTTTTTTGATCAGGGCAGTTTTCAGATTACATTATGTGCGTACATAATCTAAGTGACCTCAAACTTTTGACTGGTAATGTATATGAGTACATTCAATCTTTTAATAGAGACTAGTAAAAAAAACAATGATTAGGTCCTTCACTATGTCTGTTCTCTGACAGGTGTCTCTCATCTACCCTCACTGGACAAGGAGGCATATAGTGTTGGTGAGTAACCTATGTTACACCGAGGGTCGTGGGAATATGTTCCATAAGCAGTCAGCGGAGGCGTCAGCGCTCGTGTGCAGCCGTCCTCGTGTGAAGACTTACTCGTGTCAAGACGAATCGAGTCTACCTGCGACGAGTCCACCGAGCAAGGACACAAGCAAGGCACCTCTCAGATAAGTTTCACTCTTGTCTCACCTTGTCTTGTTAGCTGACAATCCTTCTAATAATGTGCCTTCAACATATCCCTGTATCCGGTCAGGTTAATAAGCGTACTGGTGTTGAAAGGCAACAATCAGTTCAGCAGGCTTGTCCTACTTTTTCTGTAGGGTTGTGGAATTGCCAATCTGCAGTGAATAAAGCGGACTTCATTCCTGCTCTGGCCTCACAGTTATCTCTTCAATTGCTTGCGCTTACAGAGACGTGGATTAGGCCGGAGAATACTGCCACGCCTGCAGCGTTGTCGACCAGTTATGCTTTTTCGCATACCAGTCGTTCGTCTGGTAGAGGAGGCGGGACAGGCTTTCTCGTCTCTGATGATTGGAGGTTTACACAGTTGCTGCCTGCTCAGGTCCACAACTCGTTTGAATATCATGCCATCATGATAACTGAACCATACAAATTATACTTGGTGGTTATTTATCGCCCTCCAGGACAACTTGGGAACTTTGTGAACGAGTTGGACATTCTACTGTCTGCTATTCCAATGGATGCATGCCCATTATTAATCCTTGGCGATTTTAATATTCATTTGGATAACTCGTCTGCAATTGACTTCCTGTCCTTACTCTCCTCATTTAATATCACACGTGTCCACAGTCCTCCTACTCACAAGGCTGGTAAAGATCTTGATTTAATTCTGGTACGTAACTGTAATACAGACAACGTTTTGGTTAATCCATTACATGTATCGGATCATCACTTTATCAGATTCTCTGTGCGTCTCCTGGATAACCCAGCAGCTCCTCCTCCGATAATTTCGTTCCGGCGTAATCTCAGAAGCCTCTCAAGTGACCATTTTGCAACATTAGTAACATCTGCTTTACCTACTCCTAGCTCATTCTTGACACTTGAGGTTAATGACGCTACAAAGACTCTCTGCTCTACACTGGCATCTTGTCTGAATGCAGCATGTCCTCTTTCCTCAAGACCTACTCGTTCTAAACCTCGCCATCCATGGCTGACGAACAGTATAGTCTCAGTACGAAAGGAACTTAGAGCTGCTGAGAGGAAATGGCGTAAATCCAAAGATGGAAATGATCTTAGTAACTACCAGTCTTTGCTGTCATCCTTTTCATCCACTGTTACACTTGCAAAAAAGGCATTCTATCAAAGCAAGATTGAGAGCGCCACTGACAGTAGACAACTTTTTTCTACTTTCAAATCTCTCCTCAATCCTCCACCACCACCATCAACTACTTCACTGTCAGCAAATGACTTTGCAACATTTTTCACTGAAAAAGTTGCTAAAATAAGTGCTCAGTTTGATGCTCCTATAAGGAGGGCTTTGCCTTGTGTTAGTATGACCCCATCATTTGACTCTTTCTCTCCTCTTGATGAGGAAGCAGTCTCTCAATTGCTTCAGCGATGTCGTCCAACAACATGCCCATTAGATCCTGTCCCGTCCACTCTTCTACAGTCTATCTCACCCGCTGTTCTACCAGCAGTCACACATGTATTTAATGCTTCTCTCAGTTCTGGAATAGTTCCTTATTCTTTTAAACAGGCTAGGGTTACACCTCTGCTAAAGAAAAGTACACTTAATCCAACTGAGGTGAAGAACTACAGACCTGTCTCCCTTCTTCCTTTCTTGTCAAAGGTTTTGGAGAAAGTGGTCTTCAAGCAAGTTTGTGACTTTCTTCATCAGAATAATCTACTAGACCCTATGCAGTCTGGTTTCAAGAGTGGTCATTCTACTGAAACTGCTCTTCTGTCTGTGACTGAAGCATTGAGAGTAGCTAAGTCCTCTGCTCAGTCATCAGTATTAATTCTACTAGATTTATCTGCAGCCTTTGATACTGTTAACCATGACATTCTCCTATCTATACTATCTGAACTGGGAATTTCTGGAAAAGCTCTTGACTGGTTTGAGTCTTACCTTAAAGGGCGTTCTTTCAACGTGTCTTGGCAGGGACAGGTATCTAAGTCTCATGCCCTCACCACAGGTGTGCCTCAGGGATCAGTATTAGGACCCTTGCTTTTCTCTATTTACACCACTTCCTTAGGTGATACCATTCGCTCCCATGGATTTGACTATCACTGTTATGCAGACGACACTCAACTTTACCTGTCTTTCCCACCTGATGACTCTAGTGTTTCCCACCGGATTTCTGCATGCCTTAAGGATATTTCAGCCTGGATGAAAGATCGGCACCTTCAGCTTAATCTCTCAAAAACAGAGTTTTTGGTGTTTCCAGCTAAAACAGCTATTCCCCAACAGATTAACATCCAGCTTGACTCAACTTCACTGACCCCAACTAGATCGGCACAAAACTTGGGCGTTGTAATTGATGACCGACTTAACTTCTCTGAGCATATAGCTTCTATTGCAAAATCATGCCGGTTTATGCTTTACAACATTAGGAAGATCAGACCTTATCTGACACAAGATTCCACACAACTTCTTGTTCAGACCATGGTCATCTCTAAGCTGGACTATTGTAATTCACTATTAGCTGGCTTACCCGCTTGTGTAACAAGATCATTACAGCTGATTCAAAATGCTGGAGCACGCCTGGTCTTCAATCAGCCAAAGAGGACACATGTAACTCCTCTCCTAGTTACTCTCCATTGGCTCCCTATAGTAGCCAGAATTAAATTTAAATCTCTCACTTTGGCCTATAGGACACTAACTAGATCTGCTCCTAGTTATTTTAATTCAATAATCAAGCCTTACATCCCCAACCGCCCACTGTGGTCTTCTGGTGAGCGTATGTTGTGTCGACCAGTCATAAAAACTGGGTCTAATTCCAGACTCTTTTCTTCAGTGGTTCCATGTTGGTGGAATGAACTGCCCAGTGCTCTCCGTTCCTGTGGTAGTTTTGGGTCGTTTAAGAGGGGTCTAAAGACATTCCTATTCAACATATACTTAGTTGTTTAAGCGCTTATGTGTTATGGTTTATATAATGTTGTTTTATTTTAATTGGGCTGTTAATTAATTTGACATTATTGTTTATTATTGATATTCTCCTTAATGTAGTCTTAGCATGTTATTGTTTTTATATTATTGATTGAATTGACATTATTGTTTTATTATTGCCTTTCCCCTTTTTTACATTGCTTTTTTTATTAGGCTATTGATTGAATTGATATTATTGTGTACTACAACTATTCTCCTTACTATATTTGACCTAGATTTTAATCTGTTCCCTGTTCATTTTTAAATATTATTATGTTGTTTTGTATTTATATGTCGCTTTGGACAAAGGCGTCTGCTAAATCCATAACCATAACCATAACCATAACCATAACCATAAGCACATGCTCAAGGAGTTGTTCATCTTTTTTTCTATGTAGGTGTCCTTATGCTACCCCTTTGGAGGGATAAGAAGTGTCCATCCTGTACTGGTGAGTGTATGTGTGTGTGTGTGTCTGAGAGAGAGAGAGAGAGAGAGAGAGAGAGAGAGAGAGAGAGAGAGAGAGAGAGAGAGAGAGGGTGGGTGTGTGGGCACAATGTTCAGCTTTTTGAATGGGTGTAAGGGGAAATAACATATGAAATAGCATTATGTGCAGATGTAACTAAATAAAAATAAAATTCTGTTTTTTCTCTCTCTGTAGGTGAAGGTGTTCATTCGCTATGTAAGATCACAAACAGCATATTCCGGTTTATGTAAAATAAGATGGGATAATTTTCCATTAAAGACTTTCCAAAATGCTATATCCTCCATTTGAATGAATTTTCATGAATATTTTTTTATATAATATAATAATTTTTGTTATTTGAGTTATCTCAATAAAAACCACAACTGCAATTTATTGATATTACCTGAAGTATACAATTAAATGACATGACTTATTTATGTTTTCAAAAATTGAGAAAAATAGCGCTTGGAACCAACTCTTCATTTGACTTTTGCCAATCTGGCAACACAGTAAAAACAAAAGGGGGGTAGCTTTGCTGGTGCTGAAGATTCATTCCTGAAAAGAGAGAGACGCCTTGCTATTTTGTAAATGTAGTCTATTCTGAGAGGTGAGTTTGGTGTCAATGATTATGAGAAATCTAGACATGACAAAGAGAGAACTGCATGATGAAAATGCACGACAGTTGTTGACATCTTTGCAACAGTTTGCAACCAATTTCATATTCAATTAATGGCTATGTTTGTATTACAGGAAATCCCTGTACGAATCCCTCAACCTCCAGTAACTCCGAAACCTCCAGCTCCATCAACTCCGAAACCTCCTTCACCGTCAACTCCGAAACCTCCTGCACCATCAACTCAGAAACCTCCTGCACCATCAACTCAGAAACCTCCTGCACCATCAACTCAGAAACCTCCTGCACCATCAACTCCAAAACCTCCCGCACCATCAACTCCGAAACCTCCTGCACCATCAACTCCAAAACCTCCCGCACCGTCACCTCCAAAACCTCCCACACCATCAACTCCAAAACCTCCTGCACCGTCACCTCCAAAACCTCCCGCACCATCAACTCCAAAACCTCCATTGCCACAAACACCATTACCATCAGGTCCAACGACAATTCCAGGATGTAGAGGAGACTGTTTATGAATTAAGTTGACAAGTCTAAATGACACAAACACAACGTACTTTGCTTCATCACTTTTAACACACTTAGCATAAATATCACCTATTCTTAATAAAAACTTGGATTAGTTTACACATTAAACATTTGACACATTAACAAGTCATGTGTAACAGGGTGGAACTAGTCCTACAGCATTGCCTAGTTCCCTTCCACAGGTATCTTTAAAGGATTCAAAGAGACTGGTATACAAAAATAATCTCAATTTATATAACAAAAATAACAAACATCCCTTTAAAAAGAAAAGAAAAGAAACAAACAAAACAAATATACAAAATGTACAATGAGTCTTGGAGGTACAGTACAATTCTTAAAATTACGATAGGGGAAAGCGGCAATTACACCTAGGAGCACTCGGTGTCGTTCCTGTTTACAGCAATTCGCCAGTGTGAAAGAAAAACTCTCGCTGCTCGAGCTCACGACGTCTCTGCTTTCAGATGAGAACAAGACGATGCGCCGACCAGTATGACTGAACTAGCCTACTCTCGTCCAACTTTTAACAAGTTGTGCTTGACGCTGAGAACAACGGCTATGCGCAGGCCAGTATGAATGAACTGCTCTCGTGCAACTTTTAACAAGTTGTGCTTGATGCGGAAAACGAGGATTCTGACTCCAGTATAAATTAACTTTTACCAGCTAGCACTTGACGCGCGCTGACCGGCCCAACCAAACAATTAAGACTGACAATTAAGCCACTCTACCCACTGCTTCTTATCTACTTCCTAGTCCCAACCACGCCCTATAGTACCTGAGTGGAAAACCAAATACAGGAGGTTAGCCTACAACGGACTCCCTCTGTTGGAGGGGAGTAGGTATAGATTGACACCTAGGTAGGCTGTCTTAACACACTTCATCCGGTTACACTCACCCCAGCTTTGAAAGCTCACCGTCCCAGTGAGGATATCCCCCGTTGTCCTTATACCCACGGTCTAAATGTTCTTCAAAAGGGGGCAGAGGTTGTAAGTCTACCCTCGATTGAGTTAGTTTGGCACATATTGCCACGGACATTTCTAGGCAGATGGAATGGTTTGCCATGTTGACCTGCTGTGGCCCTTGCCGAGTGCCTTACTACAGTGTCGGGGTTTGAGGGGAAACCAGGCTCAATCTCCGTGGTGGGGATGACATAGACATTAAGGCATGGGTAGTCCTCTGTTCCATTGGACACGTTTACCGTCGGCCCAGGGGTGCTAGGTGTGTTTAGACGGATTCCAGGAGGCGCACCGCTGTTATTGTCCAGGTCAGATGATGGTTCCATCAGCACAATCCCTGAAGTTCCGTCATACCTGGTCGCGAAGACATCTCGGCCGATCACTTGCTGATGTCTCCAACCACGTTCTCCCTGAAGATGGTGAACTGCCGCTTTCCCCCCAACCAAACAACCTTATACCTCCAAGTACCACAATTTGTTAATGAAAGCAAAAAAAACAAAAAAACAAACAAAAAAAATACCTGTGTAACCAGTCTTAGAATCCTGTGCCGACTACGCCAAATGTAACAGGGTGGAACTAGTCCTACAGCATTGCCTAGTTTCCTTCCACAGGTATCTTTAAAGGATTCAAAGAGACTGGTATACAAAAATAATCTCAATTTATTATCGCTAATGGTTTGGTTAAAATATTGACGGTTGGCAACCAATACAGCCCGAGGGCACACAAATGACCAACAGCACGGCCTCACTACCACACAAAACACAATGTATCAGACATCTCAATCTCAGTTAGCACTGCAACCACAATAGGAAAACTCTGTATAAGCATGCAAGCTCAACACTGGGTAATACATGTGAAGCCACACCACATCTATGTTGGAGGCTGACTGCGGACAAGTGTTGTGCGATGTTAAAACCCTTCAAAATAACAAACATCCCTTTAAAAAGAAAAGAAAAGAAACAAACAAAACAAATATACAAAATGTACAATGAGTCTTGGAGGTACAGTACAATTCTTAAAATTACGATAGGGGAAAGCGGCAATTACACCTAGGAGCACTCGGTGTCGTTCCTGTTTACAGCAATTCGCCAGTGTGAAAGAAAAACTCTCGCTGCTCGAGCTCACGACGTCTCTGCTTTCAGCTGAGAACAAGACAATGCGCCGACCAGTATGACTGAACTAGCCTACTCTCGTCCAACTTTTAACAAGTTGTGCTTGACGCTGAGAACAACGGCTATGCGCAGACCAGTATGAATGAACTGCTCTCGTGCAACTTTTAACAAGTTGTGCTTGATGCGGAAAACGAGGATTCTGACTCCAGTATAAATTAACTTTTACCAGCTAGCACTTGACGCGCGCTGACCGGCCCAACCAAACAATTAAGACTGACAATTAAGCCACTCTACCCACTGCTTCTTATCTACTTCCTAGTCCCAACCACGCCCTATAGTACCTGAGTGGAAAACCAAATACAGGAGGTTAGCCTACAACGGATTCCCTCTGTTGGAGGGGAGTAGGTATAGATTGACACCTAGGTAGGCTGTCTTAACACACTTCATCCGGTTACACATGTTTGAAACAATTTCTTTACAAATAAATTGTTGGCACAGGTGTGGCAGCCAGTTGCCAACACAAAGCAATCATTGCTCATTGAGCAACTTGAGGCACTCTGCAAATCGAGCTACTTCTATGGCATTTGCATTCATAATGTGTAGGCCTATCCATTGTCTGAAAAAGAGATCTTAGCATTAGGCCTCCCTCATGCTTTCGCTGTGATTGTAAAATTGGCCTATTCCATTTTCAATGCTGGGCTATCAAATAAACTACATTATGTTATTTCTGTCTGCACAAATGTTTTGACCTTTTTAATATTTAATTAATATTCTTTTTTAATATATGTCATTCATTATCTAATCACCAGAAATAACAGCTTTCCAGTAGGCATACATTCCAGATTGATTCCAGAGTGACGTAATTTTGCCGCGACCCCGGCGGGAAAAAGATGCCTTTTGCGTCACACCCGGCTTAGCATTGGGGTTCCCTGCTCGCTCAGCAGGGGGTGAGACGCCGAAGTGGTGTGTGAAGACCAGAGTAATTCTGTGTCCCGAACGCCATTTGTTCGCCGGAGTGGTGGCATCAATATACGGTTTGTTAATCGATTCCACACAGAGCACCGTAACGTCAGGTCAACCACACTTCATCCTGGTGAGTAGCCCTGCGGCAACAGAAAGCTAAGGCTAACCCAGGTAGCAAGACCCCACTTTGCTTTGTCTTCAAGTAGCTAGCCTGACTCACTGTCCCGTTTGGAAACCTTTCCAAAAATAGCCTTTCTTTTCCTGTCGTTTGCTTGATGTCGTCTGATTATAAATTAGTATTTTGTATAAGGTGATGTTATACAAGTATATGTCAACGTCAATCATGAAATCCCGAGCTTTTATTTGGTGAGTTAGCTGGCTAGCTGCCTTGCTAGGTAAGCTAGTCCAGCTCTTCGCCATTGGTATAGACTAGGACAGTTTCCCCAATCCACCACTGGGTCAGCCTTGTGAACGTGTAGTGGTTGTGCCATAGCGAACCTGCAAACAAAGACAATTGGTTTAACATAACATTCAGGGCGGTGAACATTTAACCAAATACGGTAAACCTCTAAGAATTAACTAATGTTGGTTGATGTTGGACGGGTTTTATGGCACTGCGCAGTTCCTAGCTAGCTTGCTAGTGTTGCTTGTCTGCCTTGCGCTAGACAATTAACAGTTAGCTAGCTAGCCTTTATGTTTGCTGGACTCATGTCGCATAAATCCTTACGACGCCTATTCCATAATTTGTGTGACCAATATACAATTTACTACACTGTCTTACCATATATGCTTTGATTATATTATAATCAACTATTTTGTTAACGTCGGATAACTATAAATACCAACTGTAACGTTAACGTTATGAACAGTGACCGCAGTGGCTCGGGTAACTTAACGGTATGGTCAGGTGATGTCCGCAGGGGATTAAATCCTGTTTACCATTCCCGTTATTTGTCAATTTATGTTCGCTTGTTTGTAGTGTAACGTTAGACAATAACGTTGGTCTTATTGAATCTGCATACTGCCACTAGCAACGCATTGCTTTGCCTTGCTCCTCTCATCTGTCGTCATTTGTGATGTGCCTCCATTGTTCCCTTGTTGCCACTTACCTGTCTCTCTCTCTTAGTGCAGCTCCCTGCTCCCTAAGAGATGGTTATGGAGAAACCAAGCCCCCTGCTCGTAGGTCGCGAGTTTGTGAGGCAGTACTACACACTTTTGAACAAGGCTCCTGACTACCTACACAGGTGTGTGTGTGAGAGAGGGAAACCTGTAATTTATGTCTTGATCGGACCTCCTGAGTGGTGCCAGTCAGTTAGTGTCTGTCCAATCGCTCATAATAATGCTGTTTTCCTCTCTTAGGTTCTATGGCAGGAATTCCTCTTATGTGCATGGAGGACTTGACAGCAGTGGGAAACCCGAGGAGGCTGTCTATGGCCAGGCTGTAAGTCATTTCTATAGACACAGGCACAGGCACACATTTATTAGAGGATACTAAAGTGTTACACAGCCAACACAACATATGGTCCTGGTTTCCTGTCCATGGATTAAGCCTTACCTGTGAGTATTTGTGGATGAAGTTTAGATACAGGCTAAAAGAAAATTTCATAGGAAATATTCTTCATTGTTAAAAGCTTTTGGTATAGGATTTAATCAATGTACAGGAAACAGACCCATATACCTTTTTACCTGCTGTGTTCAATGTGATATTTGATCATCTGATTCCCAATGCACAAAACCACTGGCTGAAGCCTTGGCGGCCTGTGGTAATGGCATGTGTGCACATATACGAACCAAACGTATTTGAGGATTTTATGTACCAGAAAGTACCTTGGATATAGTTTAGAAAGCATGTTGCTTTAAAATTCTGTCAATTCTGGACTGTGCCTATAGGAGATCCATAAGAAAGTGATGTCGCTGCAATTCAGTGAATGTCACACCAAGATCCGTCACGTCGACGCTCACGCGACCCTCGGTGATGGGGTTGTTGTCCAGGTGATGGGGGAGCTGTCCAACAGTGGCCGTCCCATGAGAAGGTTCATGCAGACGTTTGTGCTGGCACCAGAGGTGTGGGCGCACTCTCTCTTACACACACTCTCATACACACCTTGATTAGAGAAATGAACACACACCCAACATTAAAGCTCCCATCAAGTGTTTATGTTCTGAGCGGTTATGTGCTGCCGGTGAGCTCATTTAATTGTCTTCCAATTCTAGTTTTATGCATGATCTAGTAGGCATACTCGCACCAGTGGGGAATAAATCAATACAAGGCTGCTTTCAGAGCACATATACTCTGGACATATCAAAAGTGTATTCATCACAGGCATATATATTTACCAAGCGTGTATATTTACCAAGCCACAAACTCTGTTTCTCCTCCTTTTTAGGGCTCTGCAGCAAATAAGTTCTATGTACACAATGACATCTTCCGCTATGAGGAGGAGCTCTTCAACGACTCTGAGGCTGAGCTGGGTGGTGAGTACTGTTTTGCTTCCATGCGCCCATATAATACACGTGCGCGCGCACACACACACACACACACACACACACACACACACACACACACACACACAGACTAAAGTCAGCCTTACATACACACACACAGACAATTATTGTAATTATCCTGTTAGTCACATTTGCAATCAGGGTGGAGCATTAGATAGATTCTGACCATAAAACTGGACCCTGTTCTGTATCCTTGTGTGTGCAGATTCTGAGGATGAGGAGGGTGAGGAAGAGCAGCAGGAGACCCAGACCTCCCCTGAGCCCCAGGAGACCCCTTCCAGCGCAGCCTACTATGAGCATGCCCCTGTGAGGTACACACACGCACTGGAGACACGTCTACTCATGAAAAACCACATATTGTTTAAGTACGAGTCCTATCATATATGTCCCAACTACACACTTGAGTCTGAGCGTTTAGCCTTTATGATCCTGATATGAGGCCTCATATAGGCCTCTTCCTAATACTGCCATATTTTTGTATTTACACACACACATGTACACATGGGTATTCATGCATGCCACAAATGTATATTTCCCATTTATCTATACGTGTGTGTGTGTGTGTGTGTGTGTGTGTGTGTATTGTAGTAATGGTGTGGAAGAGCCTCAGGAGGAGGTGGTTGCAGAGGCGGAGCCAGAGGTCCAGCCTGAGCCGGAGGCCAATCAGGAGGCGGGCCCTGAGCCTGTCCCAGAGGCAGAGCCCCAGGTGGAGGAGGTGGTGCCAGAGGAGGAGGAGAAGGTTCCGGAAGAGCCAGAGGAGAAAGTCCCCTCTCCTGCACCTGCTCAGTCTCCACCCCCACAAACACCTGAACCACCCAAGGTGAGTTGAACTTTCTGGTTGGCTAGGTAGAGGAGGTTGGAGCCTCTCAGTCTTTCATTTAACTTTGTCTTGGAAATGTAATTATTAGTGGGGCTGTGACATGATTTAGAAAAAAAATAGGCTAAATTAATCGCATGCATCCATTTTGCTATGAACATATTTCAAAAACAATTTTGGCAGATGAGTGAATCAATTCAGAGCCAAAGCAACATTATAGACTTAAAAGTTAAACGTCTCTCTCTTTTATTATAATTTTCCCTTTAGTAAGATGGTTTGTTAGTTTGTTAGTTGGTCATAGGATAGGCTAAGTAAACGTTTGCAAAGTTAACTTTGACACGGCTGGCGGCTGACATTATTAGCATCAAGAGGTGTGCTAACTAATACCTCCGAATTGCTTTGCATTGATGCAATAACTTCAGATTTGAGTTAACTTCAATGGTAGGCAACGGAAATTTCTTACTGCAGAAATAGTAGAGAATGATCCTCCTGTCAACAGGAGTGGTCTGGGCATTTTTCTCTTTTTTTTTAAACGAAAAGCTTTCATTCACTGGACCAAGCAGTGCTTTCTCGTCTGCCTCCTTCAGTCACTATAGCCAGACTGCACTGGGTCAAATGTCACTACGAAATGTGATTAATCAGCATGTATTTTTTTTACTTGTTGTTGTCTGTAATAATTCATTAATTAATTAATTGAAATGAACACGTTAATTATTAGGTATGGGGAGAAGATGAATGTCCTTGATGTGTCTGTATGATCTAATAAGATAATTTATGACCATTACCTTATCAGTTGCAGTTGTTCTTAATTGCTATTGAATACTCTGGGTGAATGCTGCTTTGTGATTGGTCCTCCTCAGACTTTTTCCTGGGCTTCGGTGACCAGTAAGAACTTGCCCCCTAGCCTTCACACCACTGGGATACCTCCCCATGTGGTCAAAGTCTCCAGCCCACAGGTGAGAGCTCCTCAGGCGAAATGCCTATGGATTTGTCTGGGAAGACACTTGAAAATGGGGACAGTTACAAACTCCTTGTTTTGAGACTCTTTTGTTGTCCTTGCAGCCCAGGGTGGAGGTGAAGGCAGATGCCCAGGCGGCGTTGCCTAGAGACCAGCGGGCTCGTGAGAGGCCGGGCTTCGCCCCAAGAGGAAACCGCCCAGGTGAGCGGACGAAACCCCTCCCACACACACACACACACACACACAGAGCAGCATCCACATCCCTCAGACAGCACTGCTGGGTTTACACAAGGGACACAGTACATTGTCATGGTACACTGTGCATTGCTAAACAGAACATTATGCCTCCTACCAAACCGTACCGTGGCCCAAAAACGTTTCTGAAGCGTTCCACCCCTAGTTTTGACAGTCCAGCATGGCGCTTGGCACCCACATCACGCTGCATTACCCTAGGCACCTTTTATGGGCCACTGTTACTAAGCAGTTGGTATTGCTGCCGCTCATACTGCGAGACTACAGTCCTGCGCAGCGCTAATGGCCAGTAAAAGGCGTTTGTTTGACCAGGTTGTCATGTTCAGCTGTTTCTTGGTTCTCTGTGTTCAAGGACATTGATATAACACGTGTGAAGTATGCAATGTGTTTAAAAAAGAAATATCCTCTGAAGAAGGGTGGGGTTGGTAACAATTCATTTGGAGGGTAATTATGAGTAGCATAAGAAACTCCCCTCGTCCTCAGTGGCCAAAGAATGTCTAATATTGTGCCGGATGTAGTACATTTAATGTTGATGTGTGTCTGTTTGTAGAGGGTGCAGCCTCAGAATCCAGTGGGAAACCCTACTTCAGTTTCAAAGGTATGAACTTCCTCATATGTAACCCATGTTTGTGTGTGCGCGTGTGCATACACACATCCAGATGTAAGGGTCCTGTTTAAATCTTTCACACAGGGCTTAAAGTTGTCAGGCACTGTGCCTGAATTCTGGCTGTTTAAGATTTGAAAATGGATAATTATATGTAACAACTTGTTTTGAAACAGATGTATCTGATGTCTTAAGGCACAGACATTTTAATGTCTTTAAGCCATGTTTACATATGAAACTGTGTATATATTGTATAACTCCAGATATGTGACAGACAGTGTGTATGTATGTGTGTGTGTGTAGGGCGTGGGGATGGAGAGTCAGGTGACCAGGAGGTGCGCAGGACTGTGCGCTACCCAGACTCCCATCAGCTGTTTGTGGGCAACCTGCCACACGACATCGACGAGGGAGAGCTCAAGGACTTCTTCATGAGTGAGTGGCCTTGTTTTAACCCCTTCTGAGTTTTAAGGGCAAAGCCAGAACCTTTCTGGGACAGACACTTTATTGATCCCCAGGGGAAATTCAAGAAGTTCAACGCTCTGTAACTGTATGTACACACCGCGACCGAGTTGAGCTGCAAAATACGCTCTCGCAGCCCTGTTTTGGCCGCTTGAACCCCATGAGGTATTCCAGATGACCGCAGTTGTTAACTTTTTAAAACAATCGCTGGGATAACGTATCCCTACACAAATTAACTTCATTTGATATTAAATAGAGATACACCGATAGATCGGCTGGTGACCGGAATTGGCCGATTTTCACGTGATCGGTTTTATGCCGGTCAAATGCACTCGCGCGCCACAATTGTAAAAATACCCAGCTGAGTTTGCAAAGTTTGAAGAAGCTAGCAACCAGGCCAACACTCAGGGCTGGACGTAGGGCTACAAAGAAATTTCTAATAGGCTACTGAGTTTTCTTTGCAGCGAATGCTGTGCTTTGCCATATTGTGTGAAATGTACTAATCTGTCACTTCATTAGGCTACGTAAACATCGCTCATCACCGCCCGTCTCTGCTGCTAATTGCGTGCCCACGGCTGAACCACAAGCGCAGCTGAACGGAGATAACAGATTGTGACATTAAAAAGAATCAAAGTTTAGCGATCATAGGCTACATGATAATAAGATGCCAACAAGCAGTGACATACAGTAGCCCTAGTTCTAGTCCACTTAAAAAAAAATACTCAAACTATTTACTGCACGTAGACTAGGGCTATGCCTTAAAATACTCTAGTCTAGCAGATTGAGAAGTGGATGTCGTGAAGGTGAACAAACGATAGCCTATTAGAAAGGCAAACAAAAGTTAAAGTTGCTTTTGACATAGTAGCCTACAATGAAGAAAACTGATGCTCTGAATACTGAATCAGCTGTCTCTGAAAGTTTCTATAGCCTAATTGATGCATTTAACCGGAATTTGGATTTAAGTTTTTCACCGCAAAACAGACGTGCGCTGTTTTCGTATATGGTGGAGCACCTAATTGCTAATAGCACTACTTCTCCCCAGTGTTTGCTGATAGCCTACTACTCCCACATTTCCCTCGCCCTCCTATAAATTCATCAATGCATATGAAAATATGTTACATATTAGGATGTTCAAGTGTATCATGAAAATTGTTCTTATATCTTTAGTTGGGTATTGGATGTGAGAAGAAAAAAACATAACATGTTATATTAAAGAAAAGATAGAAAATAACTATTTGTGTGTGCTGTAAAATGGTTAGAAGAAATGGAATCGGCTAAAATCGGTATCGGCAGGTCAAACTCTATGAAAAATTGGAATCGGCCCAAAAAATTGCAATCGGTGCATCTCTAATATTAAACATTACTTTATCAAGAAGCAATACAAATTGAGCTTTGAATGATTGTCGTTGACAGTGTCTGACTTAACTCGGATAGTACTCATGGGTTTCATCATTCATAAAATAGGTGCCTGATTTTATACACCTGTGGCAGGGCACCTGATGAAACCCATGAATAGCCTGTATATTGCTACTATTCATAACTTACTCATGTAACGTTATTCAGCCTATAGACTAAAAACACTAACTTGGCCTCATACTCGTTATTACAAACACTAAATGAAACAATGTTTCGTAGGAACTGTTCACAAGAAAAGTTCACATTGGTTTTGATCTCAACTGTCTACACCTCATTTTGAATTGGTTGCCGGTCGTGTGCTGCTGAACCGAGTCATAGCTCATTAGCATAATGTTGACCAAGTTTCAACTCTCTACTTTGATGCTCTGGTCACTCAAAACGGATTTGCAGCTTCTCACCGCACCGCCGAGAGAAGCCAGCTTCCATTGAAAATGAATAACTTCAACTCGGTGGTGGTGTGTACATATAGTAATAGATGCCATTTAGAAGGTTGTGGTTCTTTTGACAACCCCTCTTGAGCTACAGGGGCTCCACATTTCAAAATTATAAACATATACTATAATATGTGGTTGTAGACAGTCTTTGTGTACTATCTGTGTGCAGCTTTTGGAAACGTGGTTGAGATGCGCATCAACACCAAGGGTGTTGGCGGGAAACTGCCCAACTTTGGCTTCGTCGTATTTGATGACTCTGAGCCTGTGCAAAAGATCCTGGTAGCCAAGGTGGGAATCTCTCTCTCTCTCTCTCTCTCTCTCTCTCTCTCTCTCACACACACACACACAGCAGTTTTCCATTTCCATTACATTTTGTCAGGCATATTGAACCTTGCTCACCAAAAGGTGAAGAGACCACTACACTTGTGTAATGTGTGTAACTATGCCAAGCAGCTTTGTGGTGGATGGCCAGTTGAAACATAGCTCCTCTCCCACTTCTCTCCTGTCCAGCCTGTGATGTTTCGAGGGGACGTGCGTCTGAACGTGGAGGAGAAGAAGACTCGCGCTCTGCGGGAGAGGGAGACCCGAGGCAGCGGCGCGGGAGGAGACATGCGGCGCGGCGGGGGAGCCCGGGGGCCAATGGGCAACGGCATGGGCCGCGGCCCGCCTTCCTCCCGCGGAGGGATTGGCTCCGGCAGGGGTGGCGGCCAGGGCGGAGAAAGCAGATTCGCCGGTCAGAGGCGCTGAATGGCCAGAGCTAGCTTGACCCATGGTGTTTGACGGAATGGGGGAAAAAAGCGACAAAATATCCCAACGTTCACAGCGCTCTTTCTTTCTCTCTTTACCCTCTTTCTTTCTTTCTTTCTCTTTCTGGAATGTCCCTGGACTGCCTAACTGCTGGTGCAGAACAAGAGAACCTGAGGAAAAGCCTTTTTTTTTTTCTTGTTTTTTTTTCTTCTGTTTTCTTTTTTTATTTCTGAGGAACAAACAGAACTGGTGATGTCACTCGGAGGTGGGAGGGGTTTCTGGATTGGTCAACCGGGAAAGCTCGCACGCGACGGACGCAAATCAACGCTCACACTCGATTAATTTATTTTGGTAGTTAATAATAACGCGAGATGGTGCCTTATAACTGTTTTCTCTCTCTCTCTCTCTCCGCCGCCTCTTTTTTCGTTTCTTTCTCCCTGTCTGTGTGCTGTGAGATGGGTGACACCGCAGCTGTGTGAATGGTTCAAAAAGATCAATGCTGGTATTCTTGTACGCATGCACGTTTGTTTGTGTGTGGTTGTCGTTGGGTTGTTCTTGTAAGCAGGTTGAGCTTTTTGTTTTTGTTGTGGTGAAAGGAAGGCTTTTAGTGTGCACGTGTGTGTGTGTGTGTGTGTGAGTGTGTGTGTGTGTGTGCGACCGTTTCAGTTTGTGTGTGTGTGTGTGCGTGCGTGCGTATGTTCTGTGAGACCTTACAGTTCCCGCTCGTGATTGAATGTTCCGCTCTTTTCTACAGAAAGGTAAAAAATGTAGGTGATCTGCAGAGCCCTGCACCTCTTATCCGCTGGGGTGTCGCACTGCTTCCGGCTCCCGCGCGACCAATCCCAACTGTGTGTATGTGTATGTGTGAGCGTGTCAACTTTCAATAAAAACGAAACTACTGAGAAACTGCACATGCGGACATCTTTTTTTTTTTAAAAGCTGTTCCTCTAATGCACAATACAGCTGTCCATTGAAGGGGGTTGGTGTTGATGGCTGTACTACTAACCTACATGAGCTTAGAAGTAATGGTTTGGAATTATATCCAGCATTCATTTTACTTGATAATAGTTGTCCTTGAATATTATGGCTTGAATGTGTAAGATGCATAGAGGCTAGAATAGTTAATTTCTCATCCATGTAATGGCCAGTTCTGCTTCAGTACACACCCCCTTAGATATTGACTGACGTGACCTTCACTAGGTCACTTTTTATTTAATAGTTAACTGATGTAGGCCATTTCAGAAGAATGCAATACTCCAATAGTTTCTATGAACACAAGTTGAGGTTTCATCTACCAGCCACCAAGAATCCCTCAGTCCACCTTCTGGATTGAATTGATAAATTGATGAGGCTACGTGGATGTTGGTTCTTCAAATTAATTTTATCTTGGCACCTGTATCCAGACTACTTGGGGCATTAACATCTTTTCAGCGGATCTCCCTTTGTGTATCAAGCAGGAGGCCCGTTGCTATGGTTAACCTGCGCTGACAGCTGATCCTTCTCGTTGATCAACCCGCAGATGCAAGTAGGTGCGAAAACACTAGCGTGACGAGTGACTTTTTTTTCCCTCCAGGGGACATCTTTGTCGCCTGACGAACTGGCGTGAATCCCCGTGGGATGTAACTTGGAAAAGCATTTTTAAAACCGGTAAGAAAGTGGGGTGGGGGCGCAATGCCCCGGCCAACAATCATTAGCAGAGCTTTAGCAAATGTTTAATGGTTTAACTTTAGTGTTATATAACTGACTCCCAGAGTCCTGGTAAAATGAAGCCGCCGTCTGTGGGTGGGTTTGAGACGCTTCATTATTAAGGCTGGCTACAATTACACAACAAAGACATCGCTGTATCGCGCAGGTGAAGCGCAGCACCAGCTCACACTTGATGGAAAAATATGAGAATTTGGGGCTTGTCGGAGAGGGCAGTTACGGAATGGTGATGAAGTGCCGCAACCGCGAGACCGGAAAGATTGTGGCTGTGAAGAAGTTTTTGGAGAGTGAGGATGACAAAAGCGTGAAGAAAATCGCACTCCGCGAGATAAAGATGCTGAAAGTAAGATTTTCTTTAGGGTTGTGCGTAAAGTTAACCCTCCGACAAAATGCCTGAACCCACCTATTCCCGTATATATTTACTTAAAGCAGTATGTTTTTACTGTTAACTTAAAATTGGCTAGCCTACACCCATCACTAAACACTGATGCTTTGTGTGTGGCAGCAACTGCGGCATGAGAACTTGGTCAGCTTGCTGGAGGTGTGCAAGCGGAGACGCCGCTGGTACCTGGTGTTCGAGTTTGTGGACCGGAACCTGCTGGATGAGCTCCAGTTCCACTCCTCTGGGCTGGAGAAGAACCGATGCCGGGCCTATCTGTACCAGATCCTGAGGGCTCTCAGCTACTGTCACCAGCACAATGTGTGTGTGTGAAGTCCGAATAGCCACCATATGCGCGCGCGTTATAGCTATTGTGTGTGTGTGTGTGAGAGAGAGCGAGTGAGTTTTTTTGCACAAATGTGCTCTCTATGTCTGTGTTTAGTCATGTCTATCAGTAATTGTGTGTGCTGTTATTAGGCCTTGTGTTATGTTTGACAGATCCATAGGCTATCTACCACAGCAGGCCCTTTTATCAATCCAGTGTCCAGAGTGTTTCCTTGTGAGAATTATATCCTATACTTAGCCCTGATTGTGCATGTATTATCCTCGCGACAATTTTATCCCCTTGTCATCGCAACTTCATTTAAGTAATCAGGTGCATTTAAAACATGTGGGGGGGGGGGCGATAGTGACGCAGCCCCAGAAAACTCACCCAGTGGAGTAGGCTACATGAACCTGCGTTCTTAAGGGTTAAGTGTGGGTCTGTCTGTCTGTGTTTGTGGTGGTGAAAGGTGATCCTGCTGATGAGCTCACACCATTCAGCGTTGACTCCAGCAATTATGTGACACACACACCCACACACGTAGGCCTACACATTCACACACAAACACCCCCATATCTCTTTTCCAAAAGTGATGAATATTTTAATCCTATTAGGCATGTTCAGATGACGGCTTGGCACCGCTTTGTGCTGTATTTCATTGGTTTGGCCAGACAATAGGCTGGGGAAACCGCACAATTGCGCAGAATCTAGTTGTGGAGGCATGCTTTTCACCACACAGGCAACAACACCAACACATTCTTTGTGTCTTATTTGCACACTCTTAACAAACCTGAACCAGACAGTGCCAATGCTTACGCTTCATTCCAAACAGGTCTTTACTCTTTAACACATTCAGTGTCCTGATCTGCTCAACAGTTTGTAAACACACACTTTTAGATAGCAAACCCCTTGCATACAACACACACACACTCACCTGCCAAACTTGATCAATACTGTTCTAGTGACAAGGCAAACTGAAGCATCCTTTTCTAGTCCCACCCTACAGTATATATGTCATTGATGGTGTGGTATGTGTGTAGATCATCCCTACAGTATATATGTCATTGATGGTGTGGTATGTGTGTAGATCATCCCTACACTATATATGTCATTGATGGTGTGGTATGTGTGTAGATCATCCACAGGGACGTGAAGCCGGAGAATGTTCTGGTGTCACAGCAGGGCGTGGTCAAGTTGTGTGATTTCGGCTTTGCACGGACACTGGCGTTGCCGGGGGAGGCTTACACAGACTACGTGGCAACGCGCTGGTACAGAGCGCCTGAGCTACTCGTGGGGGACCCCAAATACGGCAAGTAGGTAGTCCCGTCCCGCAGAGTGGGGTTTTGCTTGAGCATAATGCATGCTGGAGTATGGGCAACTTGGCTCTGCTATGTGTGATCAGCTCTGTCTGTGTGAGAGAGAGTGTCAGAGTAAGGGTGTAGATATCGGAACAGTTTAGATTGTAGATATCTGTTTTGGTCATTTTATGCAATTGTGTCCATCTGTGCGTGTACAGTTGTGGATATCTGAGATATGGTGTGTGTGTGTGTGTATGTGTGAGAGATTAACAGTGTGTGTGTGTGTAGGGCTGTGGATATCTGGGCTGTTGGGTGTTTGTTTATGGAGATGCTGAGTGGGGAACCTCTGTTTCCTGGTGACTCCGACATTGACCAGCTCTACCACATCATCAGATGCATCGGTAAGACACACAAGCAAACACACACACACACACATTCAGTTAAGTTCCTCCCCTGGCAAATCTATTGTACGGTTGCACTCAGAGTTGTCCGTATTGAGTGGACGCTAAGTGGATGTTCTTCTATTATCCCCTTCCAACAAGACTGTGACCAGACACTCTCATATTCAGACCTTTTTCTTCACAATGTTATCCTTCATTGATAGCCATCAATTTCCTCAAACTATTGTCCAACAGCAGCCATCAATTTCCTCAAACTATTGTCCAACAGCCCATTGGAGTGATCATGGGAAAACTCTACCCTATGCCATTAAGGGTGCTGCTTAATCTGTGTGTG
The DNA here is from genome assembly GCF_046254945.1 of Alosa pseudoharengus. Taxonomy (NCBI): domain Eukaryota; kingdom Metazoa; phylum Chordata; class Actinopteri; order Clupeiformes; family Clupeidae; genus Alosa; species Alosa pseudoharengus. The sequence goes on from NW_027468640.1 coordinate 37,743,482, forward strand.
ACCATTAGGAATGTTTGGTGTGTGTGTATGTGTGTGTGTGTGTGTGTGTGTGTGTGTGTGTGTGTGTGTTTGTTTGTCTGTCCTTGTGCGCAGGTAGTCTCACACCACGGCACCAGGAGATGTTCTATAGAAACCCACTGTTCTCTGGAGTCAGTCTTCCTGAGAACCTGCATTCAAACACTCACACACTCAACATGCGCTTCCCGACACTCACACAATCTGCTGCCAGCTTTGCCAAGGTAGAAAACACACTCTCTTTCTTTCTCTCTCGCTCTCTCTCTCTCTCTTAGACATACACACACGTGCACACGTGTATACACACAACCAACTAATCAACCAACCAAAAGATACACACTACGCTATGCAAGCAAGCAAGCAAGCAAGCAAGCAAGCATGCATTTGTACACATGGTTGAGCACAAAGGCACACTCACCACATGTTAATCTTTACCAGATTTACCAGTTACATTGTTATTTATGTGTGTGTGTGTGTGTGTGTGTGTGTGTGTGTGTGTGTGTGTGTCAGGAATGTCTGCAGATTGACCCTGATAACAGACCGTGCTGTGTGGATCTTCAACAGCATGAGTATTTTACCAAAGATGGCTTTAATGTCAGGTACCCACACTTTCACTCCACACACTCACACACACACACACACACACACAAAGTTCAACTCTTTCTCTATTATTCAGGTTTCATCAAGTCCAAAGCTCCAGAGAGGACGTGAAGGAGAGCCATAGCTGGCTTAAAGGAGCCGTAGCAGCTAAACAGGAGCCAGAGGAGGGGAGGGTGAGGCACATCCACACTAACACCCTCCTCCACTCTTCCTCTTTTCTCTCTGTCTCCCTCACTCTCATACACGCTTTCATCCATCCTAATCGTCCTCATCTTTGTAGACCCCCCTCCCTCTTTCTCACTCACTCACTCACTGACAAGGTCTAGTCAGGAAGGGAACATGAGTTTCTACGTCATTGTTTTGAGATGTTTGTGGATTCGGTGTCCACATTAAAACACAAAGTTTTGAATGAATACGAGCTGACAGCCTGTGAAAACACCAGTGTAGTGTATATGAGAGGCAAAAACGTCAAATGTGTTTCTGATTCAACGAAATAATGTGGATGTAGTGTCCACAGTCTGAGAGAGTGTCTCTCTCTCTCTTTCTCTCTCTCTCTCTCTCCCACACACAGAGTTGTAATGTCTTTCTTTTCATAGGCCCCTGCCCCTAAAGACCCCCCTTCTAAAGCCATGGCACATGTGAAACCCAATGAGGATGAGCCAGAGTCCTGCCCCCTCACCAGCCAGGAGCCCCCCTCCTCCTCCTCAAGACCCATCCCTCCCATTACCCAGAACCCCCTGACCATGCCAGGGCCACTTAAGTATTGCATTTCCCAAAATGCACTATATTCTACCTATTTTTTCAATGCATATGAAATGTGGACTGAATTAAGTGTGTGTGTGTTTGTGTGTTTGTTTGTTTGTTTGTTTGTTTGTTTGTTAAGGTCCTTTGACAAGACTAAGAAACATGTCCACATCCTCAACCGAATCTCACAGCAGTCTGTGTCCAGCCACCTTGCCGTACAGGTGTGTGTTTGTGTAAAAATGGGTTATTTATCCCTGCTTCAACTGGTATGAGGTATGATATTTAGAGCACGTCAGAAATCTTCCCACAGTAACTTTTCCATAGTCACTGACACATTCTCTGAGGTGCACTACAGGTTAAGGTGTGTGGTAAGTGGTGTGTGGCTTTTGCAAATGTTAATACAAGAATAATGTGTTCATGATTTACTCATCACTGTTTTGGTAGTATTTAGCATTGTTGTAATCAAGAAAATCCATGTGTGTATGTGTGTGTGTGTCGGTGTTTGTCTGTGTGTTTGGGTTCTCTTCAGATACCCAGTGAGAGAAGTTTGGTGTGTGAGCGGTCAGTTGGGACCGTGATGAAGAGAAGGGACACACACACACATCGGGAAGATATCCGACTCCCGGAACTCAAGAACACACTGCTGCCAGAGCTCAGAGGAACAGAGGGTGTGTGTGTGTGTGTGTGTGTGTGTGTGTGTGTGTGTGTGTGTGTGTGTGTGTGTGTGTGTGTGTGTGTGTGTGTGTGTGTGTGTGTGTGTGTGTGTGTGTGTGTGTGTGTGTGTGTGTGTGTGTGTGTGTGTGTGTGTGTGTGTGTGTGTGTGTGTGTGTGTGTGTGTGTGTGTGTGTGTGTGTGTGTGTGTGTGTGTGTGTGTATAATGGTGGAGGATATAGTAAGTGTGTGTGTGTGTGTGTGTGTGTGTGTGTGCGTGCACGTGCGAGAGAGAGAGAATTAAATGGTCAGTGGTTTTGTTTTATTTTGAAATGTAAATCAAATCTGGCATGTGTGTGTTGGTGTCACAGGAAAACACAAGTGGACTAAAGAGAAGGATCAGAAGCGAGAGACAAAGATCCCATCTCTAGCGGCAGTGGACCTGCACTGCAATACACATCTGGGCATATGAGGAGATAATCACACAGAACAACATTCTGATGCTTTCCACATGCATTGCCTACATGTTGTATTTCATCACTGTTGTGAAGACAACAATTTGAGTGGACGTACAAAGCTGTTTATGTTGGACCAGGGAAAAGGACAGATATTGCTCAGTGGGCAGAACTCAAACTCCTTATGCTTTAAGAGTTGAGCTTGTTCAGGGGTAGAATAGACGATATTCCAACCTGTTACATGTTTTTATTGTATAATTTGTGAAAGCATAAGGAGACTGTGATAGACTTTTACATATTAAAAGGGAATATTATACAAATGCTGAATTTACCGCATAGTTTATTATTTTTGTACAAAACAACAATTGCAGTGTTCCCTATACATGTATAAATATTCTCATTTTGCTGCTTTTTGTGTCAATAAAGAATAACCAAAGACCATGCCTGTATGTAATGTATGTGTAGAAATATCTCGGTATTTTTATTTATTTATCTGTTTGTTTATTTATTTAATAGGGACAATGATCATTAATTGACAGATAAAAAGCTGTTCATAAGCCAGAGTTAGCTTGTGAGTGCTAGTTTTCATCCGTTGTCCCTGATGCATATTGTGAGCAGGCTCAGGTGACCTGATTTCTAAGATGAAAATCAGGGACATTTCTTGGAAAACATTTCCAATTTGGTGGTCAACATCATTAAAATAGAAATTGTATTACCTATAGATAGGGGGGAACCGTTCTGGTTTGCATTTTGACTAAGGACAGGCTACCAAAAACGGGCAATGTCCTTGAAGAATGGGGATGTCTGGTCATACTAACTCGAGCTCCTCAGATGAGTCTGAGTCTGATGCTTTTTGAAGGACTTGACTCCAGGCCAATGCATGGACAGACGTGGCCCTCCCTTTCTGCCTGGCCCCACCCTTTTCCTGCCTCAACACCTCCCACCAGGGCAAAACAGCAGCGCTGCCATGGTGACGGCTGGCTCCTATGACCACAGCACTCTGAGCAGATTTGAGATCAGCACCTTTCTGATTGGACAGGAGGAAGACCAGCAGAGACAGCAAATGAGTTCTTTTCAGGATGGGAGTGGCTTGTGTCTTGTGTGGTAACACACTGCTTGGTGGCTGAGGGCCAACTGGAACAGCTGAAGCTGGATATGGAGGCGTTAATGTGACAACTGTGCACACTGGCACAACTGGGGCTCCATCAAGCTCAGGTGGCTGGAACCCGTCCAGCCATGGAATCCCCAATCCTAGAGATCAACCAAAAACATTTATAAAACATTAATATTACACACAAGTGTTGTGTGGACATTGTATTTAAAGGCTGTATTTCTTAAGGATATAAACATAATATACATTTCACTTACTGGTACTTACTATTTTTCTTACCTGTCTATAAGGGGATATGAAGTCTTCACAAGACCTCATAATGGTAGACAGGTAAGAAAAATATTAAGTAAGTAAGTAAGTGAAATATTTTATAAAAGACATGTAAACACAGTTTTCACTGCCCAAAGTGCTGTACAAAATAAAACAAATTATATAAAAAATAAAATAAGTAAACAAGGAACAACAAATGCAATATTATAATATAAGCCCTTACAGCTTGAAGTATCTGTAATGTGTAATTAAGCCATTACCTCTTGATGATAGTAATAATGACATTGCAGAGATAAAATAAATGTTATAATGCATTGTGATACTTTAAGCTATAAGGGCTTATAATATTGTATTCATTTCTATTATTATGAGGCATTATGAATACTTCATAACCCTTTACGAATGTGTTTAAATTCTTTTACAATTACATTATAACACTTTATAAGTGCAGTCATGACTATGTAAAAAGTTGTACACTGTAGGCTATTTATTTGCGTTTATGAATTCCTTATAAGCCTTTAAGAATGTTTATAATGCTATGCTATAATGTGTAACAACTGGACTGAATGTAACTAAGTTCATAGTACTTTCTCAGTCAGATATTGTTAAGCCATATATTAGCACTTGTTAACATTGCATTTATGAAAAACCATGTAAAACAACTGCATTTGTTATACGTCAACTTCATATCATTATGTCAGTACAAACATGTATGCACTCCCAAGTGCCATGATGGCTAGCTTTAGGATTCAGTGACTAATGCCACCTGTCTATTAGTGTGTGTGTGTGTGAGAGTGTCAGAGAGAGAGAGAGAGAGAGAGAGAGAGTGTGAAAGTGTGCGAGCTCACCTGAAGAGCCTCCAAAGAGTAAAGTCAGCTGAAAGAGGAGCAGTCCAGCTGTGCCTCCGACCATCATACACATTGCCTCTTCAAACTCCCACCCCCACGCACACACACACTCTCTCCCTTTAATGCTCCTTTAAATATGCACACATGCACAAGAAGTATCTAACTATATTTTCTGACCCACAAATAGAATCTACTGTAGTACGTACTGTATATTGCCAGACACGAGGTCTATATATTCCTGCTAAAGTGCACTGAAGAACAGAGACACTGGCGTTCTGGGCAAGCTTTTAAGAGCACTTGAGAAGGAGGGATCCCTCTTCCCTGATATGTTAAGCTTGTGCATATGTAGCGTATGCGTATGTAGAGTGATGCAATGGAGTGGTGATCCCTAGTGTGGGTGTTCACTGAGTTAGCGATTACTGGGAGAAGAGGAGAGATTAGTGGAGGAGTGAGAAACTAAATGTGGTAGTGGTGTTTATATGTATGTAGCGAGCATTGTTTTCTGTGCAACATGTGTGGGCAGAGAGAGAGATGCTGTGTCTTGTTGAGGTGTGTATATAAGAGTGACAGACTTCTGTTTCAACTGTTTAAACTGATTATGCTGTCTGCACCACATAAACCTCATAAGGTTTTGGATGCTTGTCCTCTCCCTTAAGTAAACACGCTACAGACAAAGTGTGTATGGTGTATGTGTGCTGCTGTATGAGAAATTGTCTTTGAATTTGGAAACTCTGTGTGTGTGTGTGTGTGGTTGTGTGTGTGTGTGTGTGTGTTTGTGTGTGTATGCGTGTGTGTGTGTGTGTGTGTGTGTGTGTGTGTGTGTGTGTGTGTGTGTGTGTGTGTGTGTGTGTGTGTGTGTGTGTGTGTGTGTGCGTGCGTGCGTGCGTGCGTGTGTGTGTGTGTGTGTGTGTGTGTGTGTGCGTGCGTGTGTGTGTGTGCGTGTGTCTGTCTATAACAGGATTTTTCCACAGACAGACCACACCTGCATTGTCTTTATCTCGGTCATATTGGTTGCTATGACAGCGGGCAGTGAGGCATATCATGATAAGCATGTTGTGTGAGTCCCACCCATCTGACTGTAATTCTGGATTAAATTCAACACAAGAGTTCATTTTATGCTGACTTGATTCTAAACTCAGGAGCATGCAGAGTTCATGTCATCAACATGCATACATTTTTAAATAAATAAGTCTTTTGCCAACAATATTTTGCCTTCTTTAATCAGAGCATTTATCAAAAGTAATCACTTTGATGTTTCAGATGTCTTGCAGGTTGTTTGAGCAGAAATATCACATGAGTGTCTGTGTTACCATATAAATATGAGTAGGGAAAGTAATAATATAACTAGTCATATCACTCTCCATCAGCGCTCTCTCTCTCTCTCTCTGTCTCTATAGTTTGCTTTCGAAGGTTGTATTGTCTTTGCCATCAGGAGCTGCAGATGCTTCTGGTTTCTCTGTGAAAAGAATAAGAAATAAGAGCACACGTAAACACACAGCACAACAGCAACTCTCCATGCAGGGCTTCCGTTTCCTTGCCCTAACCTGTGTGTGCATCATCTGCATGGGATAGCACTCACCTCTCATCTTCCCTTAGCAAAAACAAGTGTATGGAAGTGCACTGCTGGTCTACTTATTTTGAACTAAGCATACATATAGCTTACTTTTTGTGTACTGATCAGAGATACACTAAATTTAATTATACTTGGCTTATACCAATCAGTATACATAAAGATATGTATGTAACCTATTGGTACTTATACTTATGATAAAATACTTAATATACTTGATGGAAAAGTCTAAGTATATTTGCATGTACTTGTAGCCAGAGACTGATCTTTGAGAGGCTGTGTGACAGATTCTCATTTAATTTAATTTAACTCATTTAACTTAACTGATTCTAATACTACCCTCCCGGTAAACTTAAATTTTACTGAGGATATACTTTACCTATACTATCATGAATATGAAAAATTGGGCCAGAAATGTATATCAGCGTTGGATGGCAGTGGCTCAGGTGGTCGTCCAGGAACCGGAAGGTTGTAGGTTGTCCTAACAAAACACTTAAACCCCAAAAGTTCTCCCGATGTGCCGGTTGGCGCCCTGCATGGCAGCCTACGCCATTGATGTGTGTAAAATATATCGGTAAATGTAGTATATAATATAAATAGGCAATATAAATGCTGTTTATTACTAAACAGTACACCTATAAGTTCACTTGTAGTGCACCTAAAAGTTTACTACATACACCTTAAAAATGTTACGTAAATCTATATGAAACTATATGAAATGTATACTAAACTAAAAGGTCTGCTAGAAGTATAACTATCTTCACTAGTTTACATACAGTACAGTTCTCAGTACTTACGAGTTTACCATTATAAACTGAAAGTGGGCCAATTTAGTCTGAAGAAGTATAAACATACCGGTATGTACAAGTGTGCCATTTATATGTCAGAACTCTGTTTTCCTGTAGCCCTCTGCTGGCTTGTTTCGTGTTTTTCAATGTCTGCTTTTGTTTTGGTTTTCCATGTGCTTTTGGCCACACCCCTACTTCCTGCCTTTGTTCTCCTTCCCGCCATTTTTTGGTCCTCACCTGTTTCTTATTTGCTTCTTTTACCCACCCTATTTATACCTTGCTTTACTTGTGACTCATTGTCAGATTGTCTTTTGCTGTGCGTGGGTCATCTTTGCTCGCTGACTGTTGCCAAACCGAGGAATGTCCTGTTTTGTGAGTTATCCTCATTTGTTTGCATATCTTTGACTCGGACTCTGTTTGGATTTTGCCTGTCTGGATTTTTTGAGTTTTTGTTCTATTTTGACGATTTGGATTATAGACATTGCCTAACTTCTGATGTTGGCCAAAGACCTATTTTTGTTTTTGGAGTAGATTCTAATGTTAGATTCTAATTATGCCAGGAGAACTGTTTGCCTGTGACTTTGTGTTGCCCCTTTTGTTCACTCTGACCCTGATAATAAATTTGTGAACAGTATCTCCGCTTGGGTCCAATTTCTGACGTGCAAACTTGACAGTACAATCGGACCCTTCAACCCTCCACGTTTCCAACAGATCGTGCCAAGGTAGCCTACATTATCACCCTGCTGTCTGGTAGCCCTTGACTGGGGAACTACCATTTGGAGTAACAATGCGGCCATTCAACACAATTTTTCCCTGTTTTCATCCGAGATGAAAAAGGTTTTTGACTGTTCTAAGCAAGGCAGCTCGGCAGCTCGGGAGGTTCTACAGCTCCGTCAAAGGTCCCAGTCGGTTTCTGACTACGCTATCCAGTTCCGTACCCTGGCTTCGGCGTCTGGTTGGAACCAAGAAGCATTTTACGATGTCTTTTTCAATGGCCTGTCTGAAGAAATCAAGGACGAGCTCATTCCCCACGACTTACCTCGAACATTGGATGGTCTGGTGGATATGGCAACTCATGTCGATGCCCGGCTAAGTCAACAACGCCGGATAAGTGCACCACTCGTTTTTCCACATCAAGAGTCCCAGGCCTTTCTGCTGACTCCAAGTGCCAGGTTCTCCAGACACTTCTGAACTAATGCAGGTTGACCGCACTCGTTTAACCCCAGCAGAGAGAAGATGCCGGTTGCTGGCCAAGGCATGTCTCTACTGTGGCCAGGTGGGTCATTTAATTGATGACTGTCCAGTAAAAGACAATGCTCGTCAGTAGTAAGGGGAGTCCTGGCGAGCGGTGTTCCTGTGAAACCTCCCCACCACTTCATCAAACTCTCCTGCCAGCAACGATCTTCTGGAGGGGCCACACATCTCGGTGGCCCTCATTGAGACTGGTGCCGAGGAAAGTTTCATCGACAACTTTTTGTCCGTCCAGTGGGGGGTCCCTGTCTCTGTGCTTGGGGTACCACTAGCTGTCTCAGCCCTCGATGGTAGCCGCTTTGCCAAAGTCACATCGCACCGAGCCGGTGAGTTTAATGCTTTCTGGCAATCACTGTGAAGATATTGTGTTCTCATTGACTCTCCTCAGAACTCTATAGTTCTCTGCCATCGGTGGCTGGTTAAACATAACCCTCATGTCAATTGAGCCAAGAACATCATTTTGGGCTGGAGCCCTTTCTGTCTGTCTCACTGTTTGAAGTCTGCCCTTAACCCTTCGTCTGTTGTTCCTGAGGGACCCGAGGATTTTCCTGACTGTGTTCCGGAGGAGTATCTGGATCTGAGGCCGGTGTTCAGCAAGTCTAGGGCCACCTCTCTGCCACCTCATCGACCCTATGACTGTGCCATCAACCTGCTCCCTGGAACATGCCCTCCTCGAGGTCGGATATATTCCTTGTCTCCCCCTGAACGCTTTGCTATGGAGAGATACATCGATGAGTCCCTGGCTGCAGGTATCATCTACCCTTCCTCTTCCCCCTGCAGGTGCCGGCTTTTTCGTTGGCAAGAAGGATGGCTCTTTGAGACCTTGCATTGACTATCTGGGATTGGATGACATAATGGTCAAGAACAAATACCCTCTTCCTCTCATGTCTGATGCCTTTGAGCTATTGCTAATGATGTCCTACGGGATATGGTAAACAGGTTTTTGTTTGTTTCTTTGGATGACATCTTAATCTTTTCCAAGTCTCTTTCAGAACATGTCAGTCAAGTACGGGCAGTGCTTCAGAGATTGTTGGAGAATCAGTTTTTTGTTAAAGCGGAAAAATGTGTTTTCTACCAGCACACTACGTCCTTCCTGGGATTCATCATCAACAATGGTGGATTGGAGATGGTTTTGGGGAAGGTTAAGGAGGTAGTGGAATGGCCCACCCCACAATCTCGCAAGGATCTCTAGAAGTTCTTGGGCTTTGCCAATTTTTATAGGAGGTTTATTCGTGACTACAGTTCCATAGCAGCTCCCCTGATCGCTTTAACTTCATCCTCTGTTAGGTTCCTCTGGTGTGAAGCTGCGGAGCGGGCCTTCCAGGAACTGAAGTCACGATTTACCACTGCTCCTATTTTGGCCACCCCTGACCCCTCCCGTCAGTTCATTGTTGAGGTGGATGCCTCCGATGTTTGAGTTGGGGCTGTTCTGTCTCAGAGGTCTTCTTGGGATAACAAAGTGCAACCCTGTGCTTTTTCCTCACATAGGTTGTCCCCATCGGAGTGGAATTATGATGTCGGAGATCGGGAACTCTTTGCTGTCAAGATGGCTCTGCAAGAGTGGCGTCACTGGCTGGAGGGTGCTGAGAAACCCTTTCTCATCTGGACTGACCACAGGAACCTGGAGTACATGAAGACCGCTAAGCGCCTCAATGCCCATCAGGCTAGGTGGTCCTTGTTTTTTAGCTGTTTTAACTTCACCCTGTCTTTCCGTCCAGGCTCCAGGAATGTCAAGCCAGATACCCTCTCCCGGCAGTTCGGTGATCCTGGGGTGTCTCTTGCTGCGGAAACTATTCTGCCCACTAGGTGTTTGGTGGGAGCCTGGGGAATTGAGAGGAGGGTCAAGGCACTGCAGAAGGAGCCTGGTCCAGATAACTGCCCTGCCAACTGTCTGTTTGTTCCCAGATCTGTTTGTTCTCAGGTTTTGCAGTGGGGTCACTCCTCTGATTTGGCATGTCATGCTGGGGTCAGGAGGACGATGGCCTGTCTCTGCCAATGTTTCTGGTGCCCCAGAATGGTGGATGATGTTCGTACTTTCACTGGGGCCTGCTCAACCTGCGCACGTAACAAGACCTCCAATGAACCTTCTACTGGGCTCCTGCAACCACTCCATATTCCCAACCGACCATGGTCGCACACATGTGACTGGACTACACCCCCCCCCTCGTCTGGATTCAACCCACAAACCAATGGCCAGACAGACCATGCCAGAGCGGACCGTGTGGAGCGGGTCTTGAGGTGTCTGTCCTCCCAGAATCCGGCCTCCTGGAGTCGGCATCTAGCATGGGCTGAGTATGCCCACAACTCCTTGCCTGTAGCCACCACTGGTTTGTCTCCTTTTCAGTGTTCCCTGGATTACCAACCTCCTCTGTTCTCTTCCCAGGTAGCAAAAGCTTCTATGCCTTCCGTCCAGGCCTTCATCCAGCGTTGCAAGTCCACCTGGAGGCGAGCTCTCGCTGCCTTACTGCACTCGGGGTCCCAGATGAAGCGGTTGGCTGACCGACAGAGATTCAAGGCACCCCACTACCGGAAGGGGCAGAGAGTGTGGCTTTCCACAAGAAACCTGCCTCTGAAGGTTGACTCCCGGAAGTTGGCTCCTCGATTCATCAGACCCTACCTGATCGAGCCGGTCCTGGGTCCTTCAGTAGTCCGGCTTCACTTACCCCTGTCCCTCCGACAGGTACATCCAACGTTCCACATCTCACGGATCAAGCCGGTCCATCACAGCTCTCTCTCTCCACCTGTGGCGGCCCCCCATCCCCCCCCCCCCCCGTCTCATCGATGGGGCTCCTGTCTTCACTGTCCGGAGATTGTTGGACGTCCGGCGCCAGGGGAGAGGGCTCCAGTTCCTGGTCGATTGGGAAGGATATGGACCAGAGGAACGCTCCTGGGTGCCTACTCGTCAGTTGCTGGATAAGACTTTTATTCAGGATTTCCGTCGTCGGCACCCCGTCCCCAACCATCCTGCTCTGACGCCAAGAGGCGTACATTGAAGGGGGGGGTACTGTCAGAACTGTTTTCCTGTAGCCCTCTGCTGGCTTGTTTCTGTGTTTTTCAATGTCTGCTTTTGTGTTTTGTTTTTCCATGCGCTTTTGGCCACACCCCTACTTCCTGCCTTTGTTCTCCTTCCCGCCATTTTTTGGTCCTCACCTGTTTCTTATTTGCTTCTTTTACCCACCCTATTTATACCTTGCTCTACTTGTGACTCATTGTCAGATTGACTCTTGCTGTGTGTGGGTCATCTTTGCTCGCTGACTGTTGCCAAACCAAGGAACGTTCTGTTTTGTAAGTTATCCTGATTTGTTTGCAATCTTTGACTCGGACTCTGTTTGGATATTGCCTGTCTGGATTTTTGGAGTTTTTGTTCTATTTTGACGATTTGGATTATAGACGTTGCCTAACTTCTGATGTTGGCTGAATTGGCAACATGCAAAACACAATTATTTAAACTGACACACAGAGAGCAAAACTTTTTCTCAAGTCTCCACAAGTCTAAACACATTTTCTGCTTTACTCATATTTTGCAATTCAAAATGACACTTTTCAAATGCAGAACACGGTCACATAAAGTGACATAAAGTCACATTTCAAAACACTGCCATTCAAAATGACACTGCATGAGCTAATTGGCCAACATATGTGCCACCTGGCCAAACACGTCAACGGTTAATTGTTACCACTTCAATCAGGAAGTAAGCACTATGAAAAGACCACAGGTGAGCACCATTTTTTACAACAACAATGGAAGACATTGCAGGGAGGGTGAGAATGAGAGGGGGAGGAAGAGTGAGAGCTGGTAGAGGAGTTCATGGCCAAAGAAGACAATATTTTTCTGCAATTTTCTTTTTCAGTTTACCGTTTTTTTTCTGAGCATATTTTTTTTCACTCCAATGTAAATATATCTGCTGTGCATATGTTGCACTGACTTGTTTGGTGAAAAAAAGTTTTCCATATGCAAATATTTCTGTGCATGTGAACAATCTGAAGAATTTTCTACAATTTGAACTATTTTAGTATTATGGCAAAGCATACTAAAAATGAGATTGATTTTCATTATGCCCAACAGTGTGTAGTTGGTTAGACCAAGATCTGGTAATATGAATGAAGTGTGTGCCATTTGGTGCAAAGGTTTGATAATGCTATATGTAGTTTTGGTTGCAGTGCTATATGAGGTATTTTGCAGTTTGGGTGTGTGGTTTTGTGAATTGTGTTAACTATTTTGATAAAACCACAATAGTTTGCAGAATTGTGTTTTAGCAATTGGAAAAAACTGTAATAAACTTTCTGTGAGAGTGTGCATGTCTGTGTGCGTGCCTGTGTGCGTGCGTGCGTGCGTGCGTGTGTGTGTGTGTTTTTCGTTTGTGTATGTGTGTGTTTGTGTGAGTACATACCTGGCTGCTCGTCGGGCATGCTGGTGTATTTCTGCAGCAGTCTAGGGCCGGCGAGGCCGATCGCCACAGCCCCGATGGGTGCAGTGATGAGAATGGACAGCACCGCCACGGTCAGCACCTGCAGCCCGTACTCCTCCAGTACCTTATTGCCCTCCGCACGTGCCAGGTCTAGAGCTGTGGAGCCAATTGCAGCCTGGACACACACACACACACACACACACACAAACACACACACACACACACACACACACAAAGTAAACATACAGACACCAGTTAAATGAATGCTAAGAAGAGTAGTCTGACCTTTTACATGACGTACACCATATACTGTATACACATAAACATTACAGAAACAGCACTTAATGTCATACATATATACAGAGACACACACACATTCACACAATAGACATATAATGGACATGGGTGCTATAAATATATGCTCACGCTCTGGACCACTACATAAACACAAATCATTTTCTCACTAATGTGTACCCCATCTAACACCCAACACCCCACTCCACAAACACACTCATAAGAATGAGCCTGCTCTTACTAGACACCCATTCACAACTTTTGCAAAATACTACACACGTCTCTCTCTCTCTCTCTCTCTCTCTCTCTCTCTCTCTCTCTCATGCACGCTCGCACACCGCACACACGCCGTACGCACACACACGCATGCATACACACACACACACACACACACACACACACACCTGCACTGTGGCTTTGGGCATCCAGGCAAGCGAGATGAAGATTTTCTCCTTTAGGTTGAAGCCGGCAAACAGAACCGTGAGGTATGTTATACACACCCTAACCACAAGACCCACAAGCAGTGCTGCCACTCCCAGCCCTGCAGGGAACACAGGAGGGATGGAGAGAGACAGACAGAGAGAGAGAGAGAGATGGAGCGAAGGATGAGGAAGGAGCAAGAGGAAGTAAATGCTCTGACACAAGCTTTCTGTTGAATAAGAACTGTGACAAAATATCACACTGATGACTAACACAGCAGTCTTTATTTCTAAAAACATCTCAGTGTGGGGGAGCTGGAGTGCAGGTTGTTGCAGCTTCTGCACTCCATCCAAGTGTCCATAGGGACCTGTGTTTGAATCCAACCTGTGGTCATTTTCCCATCCCACCCCATTTTCCCATCCCACTTGCTTGCTGTCATTCTTCACCCACAACCCCCAAAATCTCTATCTGGTCTGGTCTGACCACCAGTATGCCCCCTAATGGTCATGCATTGATTTTTTTTTTAAAAACAGCAGCTCTCTCTCTCCCTCTATGTGTTGTGTGTGTGTGTGTGTGTGTGTGTGTGTGTGTGTGTGTGTGTGTGTGTGTGTGTGTGTGTGTGTGTGTGTGTGTGTGTGTGTGTGTGTGTGTGTGTGTGTGTGTGATGATGGAAAGCAAGAAGGAGGACTGTATGCATGTGTGAAATAGAGAGAGCCATGTTATTGGTTGTCAGCGACCCACCCACAGTGCTGGGGTTCAGTGTGGAGATGATGATCTCTGCTCCGATCAGGCCAAACAGGAGGGGCTGAAAGATGTCCCAGGCCACCGCCAAGACAGCAGCAACTGGGACCTGACACACAGCATGTCCACACACACACACACACATACAAACACACAATTTGTCAACCTTAATTTTTCACAATTAAGCATGAGCTGTAGCAATTCTAGCTAACAAGTCATACACAGTCATCACCAATTACCCCGTAGGAGTCTTATTGCTGTGTAACACGCTCTGGAAATTCACAATTTCGTCGCCGTTTAAAAAAAAAATATATATAGTCCAGTCCATATAACTTCATTTCAATTTCGAAAGAAATACTGGACTATGTTTTTTTTTTTTTTTAAAACGGCGACGAAATTGTGAATTTCCAGAGCGTGTTACAACACACTCAGCAATAAGACTCCTACGGACTTTCCCCTCAAGGTGGCGGCAAAGATGGCAACATTTCCGGAAAGGTACTGGCTTGATGAAATTCATTCTGGACTCTCTATTCGACCACATAAAGACCTCGGGATACTTCGGTTTGGCTTTAGGGACCCTCTAGTCACTACCACGTAAGTGTTATGTTGTTTGGAACTGTAGAAGAGGTACAAAAATAGCGTTTTGTAGCGGCGCAATTGAAATGCCCCGCTCACTTCCAGGCTACGAGTTGTGACTGAAAACGGTACAATCAAACTTTCTCAAAACACATCCGAATGACATAATTTTGATGTCAACTCAACGTATGTACCCCCAATCATCCGGAAATCGATCTAAAGTGCATTTTACTCTGGATAATTCCTTTAATTCATAGTTACTATCTCTATCTTACACTCACAATACACCGTCCTAATGAATGCGTTCGTTGCAACATTTTGTATACACATACACACACACACCAGAGGTTACGGTAGACTTTCTTTTGACTAGAAAAAATCTTCCTTGTAGCCTTATAACAAAGCACAAGCTGTGATAACTGCATGTCAAGGGCTTACATCCCTGCTGAAAAAACCAGCTAGAAACCAGCTTATGCTGGTAGCTGGTTTTAGCTGGTTTAAGCTGGTCTTTGCTGGTTTTCTTCCAGCTCTTGCTGGTCTTTGCTGGTGTAGCTGGTTGGACCACCAGCTGGATATGCTGGCGTGACCATCTGAGGAAGCTGGTCATGCTGGTTTGACCAGCCTGTCGTGTGGGATAAAGCTGGTGCAAGATGGTCATGCTGGTGACCAGCCTGCCAAGCTTGACATTGTTGGTGTAAGATGGTCATGCTGGTTTGACCAACATAAGCTGGCACGGCCAGTTAAACCAGCAGTGTAGACCAGCAACACCAGCTAAAATGACCAGCTTGAGGTGGTACGACAAGCAAAACCAGCTGAATTACCATCGTTAGGTGGGTAAACCAGCTGAAGGTATGTTTTCGCAAGAGATTTGCTGGTCTAGCTGGTCAACCATCATAGGGTGGTCAAACAAGCTGGTCAACGAGCTGGTCAACCAGCAAACCACCTTTAGCTGGTCAGGCTGGTTTTTTCAGTAGGGATCTGACTTACAGACTGAACATTTTAGATGGGTGGTCGTGACATATTTTCAGTTGCTCTGGATTTCCCCCCTAAAATAGGAATAGTCCCAATAAATAACTTGAAACTATGCTTAATAAATTAGCGTTGCTTACTAGACTTCATAGAGTGAAAGTATTGCACCAGAGAGAGTTAAAGCAGTTAGTGATCAAGGATCTTTGACTACACTGTTTGTGCAAACTTGAAATAAAAAAACAAACGTTTCATAGGTTAATTTTTATTTAAGTTGTAGTGGTGACATATTGTAGACCATATGATGTACAATATAAGTCTAATGTTATTGATTAATTACAACCCCAAATCAGAAAAGGTTGAGACGTTGTGTAAAATGTGAATAAAAACAGAATGTAATAATCTGCAAATCTCTTAAACTCATATATAGTTGCAAGTTGCAAGTATAGTTGCAAGGACACAGACAACATATCAAATGTTGAAAATGACACATTTGACTGGAAAAGTTGTGTAATGATAAGGAAAACAAAAGGAGGATAACTGGCAACACGATTGGGTATGAAAAAGAGCATCCCAGAGAGGCAGGGTCTCTTAGAAGCTAAGATGTAGTGGTATTCATCACTCTGTATAAAACCTGTGTGCACAAATGATGAACCACCGTCTTATCTGGGACTGAGCTTGTTTAAAATGGACTGAGGTAACATGGAAAAAGGTCCTGTGGTTAGACCAATGAAAATGTGCCGTTCTTTTTGGAAATCATGGACTCAGCTGAGCTAAAGAGGAGAGGGCCTATCCAAATATCCAACCTATCCAACTTGTTTCAGTGCAGTTCGAAATCCAACATCTATGACGGTGTGGAGGAGCATTAGTGCCTACAGCATGGGCATCTTGCACATTTGGCAAAGCACAATCAATTCTGAATGATGTACAGGTTTTGAGCAACATATAATGCCATCCAGGCAATGTCTATTCCAGGGAAAACCTTGGATATTTCAGGAAAACAAAGCCAAAATGAATTCTGCACATATTTAAACAGTATTTCTCCATAGACGAACAGTCTAGGTGCTAAAATGGCCTGTCTGCAGTCCAGATTTGTAAAATGAAGTGCATCATGGAATGAAAAATATGACTAAGAATACCCCATACTGTTGAGCAACTGAATCCTATATGGGGAGTAATGGGACAACATTTCATTCGCAAAACTCTAGCAACTGGTCTCCTCAGTTCCTAAACATTTACAGAATTTTGTTAAATAAAGAGGTGAAGCAGCACAGTGGTAAACATTCCCTGTCCCAACTTGTTTTTGAAACATGTTGCTGGCATCAAATTCAAAATGAACATATATTTTCCCTTTAAATAGTCAAAATTTTCATTTTCAAAATTTGATATGTTGTCTATGTCCTTTTTGCTGCTAGATATGGGTTTACAAGACTTGTATATTATTGTTTTTATTTGCATTTTATACAACGTCCCAACTTTTTCTGATTTGAGGTTGTAATAAATGTAGGATATTTTCCAATGGACATTCCGTCCGTTTATATTTTTTTTCTGTCAGACAACTTCACATGAAATTGGCGAATTTCCAGCTGTGGCCGGCTGATGTAAACTCTGACACACACACACACACACTCACACACAGACCTTTGCGGAGCCCCAGCTGAGTCCAGCAAGGAAGGCGAGCACCAACGTGCAGAGGCCCCCGGCACCGGCGAAGCCCACCGCCCGGCTCCCAAACACGGAGAACAGAGAAAGGGCTATCAGCAGGTAGGAACGCCGCTGGACCAGTTCGGCCTGACAACACACATCACAAATGCACTCAAACACAGGGGTTGAAACATCTGAATTAAATGCAATGCTTCACATTTTTAGCAAGAAATCAAGTGTTCTGCTGTGGCATGAGAAGAGACAAAATGCCCATGTGCAGTGCATGTACTGAGCCACCAGATGGCAGCCCAACGGCACAGTTATGGGGAGTGAGAGCACACCTGGGTAAGGTTGTGTGTGTGTGTGTGTGTGTGTGTGTGTGTGTGTGTGTGTGCGTGTGTGCCATTACCTGGTCATCACTGGGGAAGAAATGGATGAAAAGTCCCAGCAGAAGGCCAGCCACTATTCCACCCACCACCTCCAGAAGCCCCTTCAGCAAGTTAAACCAGGTAGATCCTGCACACACATCAAGAACATACATGTGTGTGTGTGTGTGTGTGTGTGTGTGTGTGAGAGAATAGAATAGAATAGGATAGAATGTCTTTTATTGTCACTATACAGATGTACAATGAGATTAAGAGCAACTCCTTTTTTCAGTGGCAACATGTACGTAAGATAAATAAAATAAATATAACAACATGAAATAAAATAAGTAGTGCAGGAGGGGGGTAAGGTGCACAGTTCTGCATGTGTGAGTTTAGAGTGGTTATGGCTTTTGGGAAACATTTTTTAAACAGGCCAACAGGTTAAACAGATCAGTCAAAGAGAGAGAGGGGGGGGGGGAGAGAAGTGTGTGTGTGTGCGGCGTGTGCATTCCTGTGTACGTACCTGTGCCAAATGCCATGCCGAGGCACGTAGAGAAGCCGGTGATGGCCAGGATGTCGTCGAAGCTGCCAGCAGCCATGAGTAGCGTGGGGATGCCCTTCTGCACCCCAAAGCCCTCCTTCTGCAGCAACAGCATGGAGGGAACCACCACAGCAGGAGACACTGCAGCCAGCACGAACCTACACACACACACACACACACACACACACACACACACACGTCAGACCTTGTGTACATGCAGAGTCCTGAGTTGATGTATTGAAATGGTATAGATGAGTTTGTGTATTACCCCAGGATGAAGCCCCATATCCACGGTAATCCCAAGAGGAAGTGAGAAACCACAGCAACTGTACAAGCTTCGGTAGTACAGGGTCCCACGGCTACTCTCACACACACTCCCTTTAGGCGACGTAAGGCCTACAGAACAGAGAGAGAGAGAGAGAGAGAGAGAGAGAGAGAGAGAGAGAGAGAGAGAGAGAGAATTATAATACAAACCCATATATTTACATGTCCTGTGGAAAATAAAAACCTCTCAGACAATGTTCAGAACGTTCCCTTTTACAGTTTTTGCCCACTGCTTAAGTTACACACAAAAACTAATGCTTAGACCAAAGCCTCAATACCTAAACTTCTTCTAGCATACCTTAAACACTGTAACCATAGCTTAAACACATTTTCTGCTTTGCACATTATTTGCAATTGTTATTGCAAAACACTACACACGATTAATCTTACCTACCATCCAACATACCAGCTCCTCCAACCCAGTATGGCAAGGATTGGTTGTACTGTCACGTTTGGTTAATCTATTATTTGTACTGAGGTTGGAGGAGCTGGAAGCGGGACAGTTGGTGAGATTAACAGTCTTCTGTAATAAACTCAGGGTTTTGTTCGCTAACTACGTTGTTGGTGCTTCGTTTGATAGGGACCCTGAGCAAGCTATACTGACGAAGTTTGGTGCTGTTTTGAACAATATTATACTGGTTAAAAAATGCTATTTGGGAAGGGTTTAGCTCATCGCCTTTAGCTAATCCACTGTTTGCGTTTTGGGGCTAGCTATAGCGTTTACCGGGGAAGGCTCTGTAGTGGTACAGTAATACTGTCTCCACGGCCTATTTGATGTGTTTTAATGCAGAAAAAGACCCTGGGGTCATTTTTCAGTCTATTATTTGAACTCACAGGCAAAGTAAAACCAACTTCACCGTGGTGCTGGGCCAAATATCCAGTCAAGAAAATCTGGTTGTGTACAGATGACTGATTGCTGCAATACTATCAATAATAGTTTTCTCTATATGGAAATACTGCTTTGTACGGAGCCCCCCGGGTGACATGGGGAAAAAAAAACATGGGTTAGAAAAAAAAAAAAAAGTAGTGGGGGAAAAAAAACATGAGGAAGAAAAAAAAAAACGATGCACTTTTGCGGGATCTCATTGCGGGATCTCGCAAAGTTTTGCGAGATCTCGCAAAAAGTTTTGCGAGATCTCGCAAAACTTTTGCGAGATCCCGCAAAAGTTTTGCGAGATCCCGCAAAACTTTTGCGAGATCTCGCAAAACTTTTTTTCTACTTTTGGAACTTGCTGGGCTTCCTACTTGACCCCAATAGGCCCACAAACCACTACCGCCAGATGGCAATCGTATCATGATACTCTGATTGCTCTATCACTGTTGCGTGTTGTGGGTTTTCTGGACACATTACATAGGCCTATGACAAGGGAGGGAGAGGGAGACACCTGCGTGCAGACACGCACACACAGCAGGCTACAATAAATTGCCTAACCGACAGCAGCCTAATTTCGAGGTATCACCAGGGTGCGATTTGTAGGGGGGGATGGTGAGGATTTCCCCAACTCTGGTTTTCCTATCCCTACCTCTGCTAAATTATTTTTATCTCCGGTGGGGACAAGGATTAAACCCCTTGATAGCGATGAATGCAACTTAACTGCTAGCCTACTTAAACTCTTGAAATCTAGCGATCTTCAGTGTCAATACATCAGAGTAGGCTATTCAGTAGCCTTCTGGCAGATGGCGCATATTTCTGAACGTCATCGAACACAAAAACATTGTAACATTTTCAGTCCCTCTCAACATTTTAGTGCGGGAACTTCCGCAGGGAAAACAGCTGAACCAAACATGAAACGCGCTCAGAGCAGCATATCGTCTTACTTTAAACACCTAGTAGTTTGCGGAGGACGAACGAGAAAGCACTCGTTTGATAAATCCGCCAGGCTAGGCCTTGTAGACAAATAACTTACAGAAATAATCTGTACAGCAAAAACATGTTGGTGGGTATTTAAACTATCTAGCGGGTGTTTTAACAGCTGCAAGAAATAGAAGCTTATGGCCCATATGTTCTGGTTCGTAAATTATTTTCATAAAACTTCAAGTTGCCCTATAACTTCTCTCCAAACTCTTCACTGCACTGTAGCCAATTAACTGACAGTATGATAGTAAGCTATTTATTTTCTGTAGGCTTCAATAAACACATTTATTTTTTCAACTTTTACAATATTACGCACTTGGCTACTGAATGCAAATCTGCAGGAGAGAGAATGCACGCAGCCTACGCAGCGTGTAGCGCAATGTGTAGGCTATTTGTATACCAACTAACACTGTTAGCCAATTCACTAACTCAAGACTTCAGTGTCATCATATACAACATTTTACATAACAAATACAGAAAGGATGGAGGCAGCAAAGGTAGAGGAGTCATTTCAGATGGGTCAAGAACAAGGTGAATTTGTATGTTTCTCAAAACGTAGTCCAACCCTGCATTAGAGGAGCTGAGCACACTCGCTGTTTAAAGTCATACACAACGGTAAACTAAAACTAAGCTAAAGGTATTCAAGGTAACATATTCAACCCCCCCCCCCCCCCCCCTCTGTTTTTTACACAAATCGCACCCTGGGTATCACTAATACCTATTAAATAAATGTAAAGGACACAGAACTGTAAGCTCAAATTCAAAAACGTTTGAAGTCTACCTAAACATATGCAAAGGGAATATATATAAATTGTGCTGCATATAGCCAGCTTAATTAATGTCAATTTAAAGATTATGAGCAGTTTCTATGCATTTTTCCATTGATAGTTACAGGAAGCCACGTTTTGTTTAAACTATTGTTGCTTCTAGCCCACGTTACCTCCAGTTTCACTTGCTGCAGGGACGCACACATTGCATGATCGATCATAAGCGTTCTATCTCCGATGTAGAACTCAAATGTGTCTTGACGCCGCCGTTTGTAAGATCAGATCAAATAAAACGTTCTAAATGGAACGCGATGTAATTAAGCTGTTCCTTTCCAAGCGTCTTGGAGACGTACTGTATGTGTGATGACTGGGCTATGTCTATATAGTTGATGACACCAAATGAATAAGTATTGTAATTATGTTATTGGTAGTCGGAGGAGGAGTTACACACACACACACACACAACTCGGGATTTACTTTTCACAGTTTATTCACAAGAATTAATTAATACACCACTACCTCCCACACACAACCACCCCGCATTCATACAACCCGCTTAAACTAGCCCTCTCTATGGCCGAGTTAAACTAGGGGAAGGGACTGGCCATTAACCCCGGCCGGGGGCTAAACTCAAAGCGCGCACACACACACACGCGCGCACACACACACACACACACACACACACACACAGTAGGCCACACTAGACTGCAATAACAAGGCAATCAATAGACTGAGCTAGATCACAGGGTCCTATGACCGGCTTTGAGAAAGTACTGGTTTAGTCCGTACAGCAGCTCCAGCCTGGAGCGTTATGAGACTGACCGTAAGTGTCCAGAGATAATTCAGAGTCTGCAAGTAGCCTAATCCACAGAGTTCGCAAGTATCCACAGTGTTCGCAAGTAATCCACAATGTTCGCAAGTAATCCACAACGTTCGCAAGTAGCCATTCACTACAGTATGCTGCAAATGAGCAGATGTGTGAAGCACCGGGCATAACTTAATTTCGCGGCTACGTGGAGCAGTAGTAGGTTCATTGTTGAGGAGGCCCATAGTTTGAGAAAAGCTGCAGATCATAGGCAGAGAAAGCATAATGCTCTGAGAACAGTAGCCAAAGGTTTTCCTGCAGAAACAGGTGCCTTGGTGCACGCACCCCGCTTTCACTTTGACTCCCTGCATTGTGGCAAAAACTGTCAGTCAGACAGTGAATTTTGGTTTACTAAATTAGCATAATGCGGTAACAATTATCATTTCAATTCTATCTGAAATCTGCTCACTGCAGACGTTACAATGCAGACCCAAGCAGCAGCCTTGAAAGACGTACACTTTGAATTTGATCAGAGCGGCTCTGGTTCTTCACCTAACTTGGTGTGATTGCCTGGATGACCGTTCAATCAAATCAACAGACCTATTTGTGTCTCTGTGTGTTCGTTATAGATACGGTTCCAACTCTTTACGGGAGCGTTTATTTCCATATTTTACTTTCAATTTAATCTGACAAAAAGTGTGGGGGATATAATCGTGTTCCAGCAAAACTGTGTACATTATAACACCCACATCCCCCACGCTTGCTACGCGCCTGCGTGTGTGCGTGTCTGCACGCAGGTGTCTCCCTCCCCCTCCCTTGTCATAGGCCTATGTAATGTGTCCAGAAAACCCACAACACGCAACAGTGATAGAGCAATCATAGTATCATGATACAATTGCCATCTGGCGGTAGTGGTTTGTGGGCCTATTGGGGTCAAGTAGGAAGCCCAGCAAGTTCCAAAAGTAGAAAAAAAGTTTTGCGAGATCTCGCAAAAGTTTTGCGGGATCTCGCAAAAGTTTTGCGAGATCTCGCAAAACTTTTTGCGAGATCTCGCAAAACTTTGCGAGATCCCGCAATGAGATCCCGCAAAAGTGCATCGTTTTTTTTTTTCTTCCTCATGTTTTTTTTTCCCCACTACTTTTTTTTTTTTTTCTAACCCATGTTTTTTTTTTCCCATGTCACCCGGGGGGCTCCGTAGCTTTGCTCTACTACTGGCACACAAAAACTTAGTTCTCTTAACGTAGATTCATACACCAAAGCTATGGAAAAATGTCAGCGGCTGATGGACACTTCTAGCATTGAGGCGGAAGAAGATGCGAGCGTCCACAAAAGGCAGTGCATGGTCACGTGATGGTAAGACCTCTTAAATACAGACTACATTATTTGCACAATTCAAATATTCTTTTTGCAATCAGTGCAGATTGTATGGTCTTTTATTTCAGATGAATCCGTTCCGCAAGCAAGAAAGCATTCCAGGATGGTGCGTGTGCCTGGAAGCCCTGTCTGTAAGTTAACATTTACACATGTATTATTTAAGAAAACCAGTTGAGTCATATTTCCTACCATGGAACTACTGACATTCATGTTTATTAACCTGGTGCATATCATGTTACTGTTCTGATGTATTTGTCTCTTCCTGCCTTTTATTAGGTAAGCAGATGTCACTGCCTCCACCACCTGCATGTGAGTTTTTCTTTTTAGCGATTGTTTAATGTAACAGCATAGGTTTATCTTTTGCAAATGTCATGTGCAAAAAAAAACCTACCATAAATTAACTGACCAATATTCATATTTACTTTCTTTTTAGATGAGTCAACACCACACAGGCAACCAGCTCATTGCCCAGAGCTGGATGGGTCTATTACAACGCCTGCCACTTCATCTTGGGACCCAGTTGAAGGTACAGTGTCTTTGAATTTTCCATTTCCAAGTAAATACAATTTCATGACAAGGAACTTGAGAGTAACTAAACTTTTTTTGTTGTTGTAAACAGCACAAGTGACTCGTCACACAGAGGGAGGTGGCTTGGCCATGGAGACGGAAATAAGAGGTAAGAAGACTCACTTAATTTGTTCACATATGCAGGTATATAATGTATTTAACAACTAAAACTAACACCATCCATTTTTCCATAGCAATAAGGACAACCATTACCGCATGGCACAGCGAATGGACGCATTTGAGGAGAAGATGGATGAGCTGCTCATGCTCTTAAGGAGCTCCCAGTCACCTCCCTCTGCTCCAGTCGATGACATATTGCTGTCGTCCTGCTCGACAGTTACTGAGCTGCAGGAGAGGAGGAACAAAATGCCCTCCCTCCAGGACTTGTACTCTGGGACCTAAGCGGGCAGAGACCATCACCAAAGACTCCACATATTCTGCACACACACTCTTTAACTTCCTCCCCTCTGGCAGGCGCTACAGATCCCTGCACTCAAAAACAACCAGACACAAGAACAACTCTTTTCCCACTGCCGTCACTCTCCTGAACTGCAGATAAGTGGGGTCATCCCCACTTTGACCGTTTACCTGCCCATTACATACTTTATCATTCCAATACAGTATGTGTCTTGCACACTACATTTGCACTATTACTTTGCACTCTACATCACACTCCATGTGTAGGGGAGACCGGGGTTGGTTGTCACAATTTTTACTCATGCATGAATTGCTCATCTTCAAAAACTCTTTCAGCAGTAATTCCTACATGAAATGAAAGCTTGGGGTCTTGGCTTTAAATGTGTATAATTTTTACTTTTAGAATGTATTGTAACAGGGAGCAATTAACCATCAAAGACACTCTGACACAATGTGACAATCAACCCCATCACGGGGTTGGTTGTCACAGGATATGGGGTTGGTTGTCCCTATAGAGTTTCAATGGGATTTCAGTGATAAAATGGGATCTTAAAAAATGATGTGTAACTTTTTAGTTTTTTAAGCTAGAAACTGCAAATAAGTTTTAATATGAATACCACCCCTATGATAGTTG
Source organism: Alosa pseudoharengus (assembly GCF_046254945.1). Classification (NCBI taxonomy): domain Eukaryota; kingdom Metazoa; phylum Chordata; class Actinopteri; order Clupeiformes; family Clupeidae; genus Alosa; species Alosa pseudoharengus. Next base: position 37,768,484 of record NW_027468640.1, read on the forward strand.
TCATCAATGCCCCTTATGTTTAAACAATGGGATTAAAGGAGGTGATCAGTTACTTGAATTGTCTACTGTGTTGAGAAATGAAATGAAATCATTTTCCGTGCTAAAACCTCTTTATTATCATGTAAGTTGCAAACAAAGTTGCAAACACAGTGACAACTGTGTCTCAGTGACAACAAACACATGTGACAACCAACCCCACGAGCTATGTGACAACCATCCCCAACTGACCTCTTGACAAAGATGTTAACCTAGCTGCCACATGGCTTTAACTTGATAGCTAAAATATGACTCAAAATAAAGCTACTACCTTTGGCTTTTTAATGAGTGTTTTGTTTTTGAACTACTAATATCCTACAAGCTCTCAATACAAAAACAACACCAACATGAAAATTTACTCTGACCTATGAAATTTAAAAATTGTCTCCTCACCTCAATGCTGTGTGTCTGCTCAGCAAAATTCCTAGTGCAAATGAGTAAGCTATCAAAGGGTAACATTTTGATATCAAAATTTTACCACAGCATCACCTAGTGTGCCTGGAATAAGCAATGTGACAACCAACCCGTGAGACAACCAGCCCCGGTCTCCCCTACTTATATTGGTATTATGTCTTATTTGTATAGTTGTTTTGTATATTGTGTTGGTATCTGCCACAATGTATATTGTTGTCTCTATTGTACAGTATGTCTGTCTATTTGTTGAATGTATAGAGCACCTACCAAAGTCAAATGCCTTATGTTAATATACTTAGCTAACACTAAGTCTAATTTATATATATATATTGTTAGGCCTTTTATATTGTTTTTTTTGTCTTTTGATAATTTTATATTAAAGTTATAAGTTCCATCGTTTTTGCCTGTTCATTCTTTCCTGCTAATATATAATAATGCATTCCTGCTCATGCTGTTTAAAGTAATAATACAATTGGTATGCAAAGGTTGCAATGTTAGGGCAAGGTTCCCTAAAGGTTGCAATATTTAGGGAAGGGAACGTTCCCTAAATGTTACAACGTTTAGGGAATGTTATGGGAACAGTTAGGGAACGTTAGGGGAAGGTTTCTAAAGTTTGCAACGGTTAGGGAACGTTAGGGGAAGGTTCTCTAAAGGTTGCAACCGTTTTATATAACCAAGAACTAACGTTTCCGGAACATTCAGCAAACTTTCCATGGGAACCAAAACTTACTCAAAAACTAACCTTCGGGCAACGTTTCCGAAACCAAAAACTATGGTTCCCAGAACGTTTTGGAAACCATAAATTGTTAGCTGGGTTGCTGCTTACATCTCTTCAGCTGTGCTTCATATGCGCCTTTCACTATAGACCAGGTTTTTCTTGGTCAGTGGCATAATGCTTTTTAGATGGTATAAGATAGCGATTTTTAGATCACCCGCCAGACCACACACACCCCTGGGCACATTGTGTAAAAAAAATCGAGTGTAAGATAGGAATAAGCTTTGCGTTATGATAAGAATACGCTTTGCGCCGCTTTTTTGATCATCAAATTAGAGCCCTATGCTTCGCTCAAATGGAGGAAGAGTAAATTCTTTGAACTACAGTATGTCAGACCATTGATCTACAGTTATGTTAGCATCCATATCCTTTCCCTAGTTTTCTTTTATTATTGACATTGAGGAACCTGTTCCTTTTACCTCAGGTGGGGTTTCAAGGATTGAATCAAGTGAAAATTTTGGTGGAAGTGGGGTGAGGTGATTCTGTATAAAATGTCTCACTTGTAGGTATCTGAAAAAGTTACTTGTTGGTAAAGAAAACTCCTGTCTAACCTGATCAAATGGCATGAAAACACCATCCTTATATAGCATCTTGATATTTAACCCACCTGAGTAAAAGTATCTAGTAGAGAGGCTGGGAATAAGTGGTTGGCTGTAATTAGGCATATTCGATCTATGTAATAATCAGGTAATAACGTTCGCAGCGGCCATTTTGTTGATATAGAAAATGCATAGGTGGGTCTATTTAATGATCGCTGTAGGCTATTTGTTTATTTGTACAAAATTTAACGTGATAGGCCTATGTTGTGCAATAGGCCTAGGCTACAGGTCATTCTAACAACAGCAATACAGGCCATTCTAACAACAGCAAAGAGCCCTAGAGTCACCCACTGTCAGAAACATACCTACTAACTTTTTTCCAGCTGTCTTCCTGTTTTAATATTTTCCCGTAAAATATCCCGTATTTTATTACTTTCATAACATTAGCCCCATCGGACTTTGCCGTCTCTGTACTGTTGTCCTGTATCCCCTGCCCTTAAAGCATTGTTTTGCTTGCCTGAAGGCGAGTGATCAGGGGCCGGTTCCCCGATAACGCTCACTCTTAGCCCGCTGAGAAGACTCAAAAGATATATCTTTCCAAAGTTGTTTATGTTCCTAAGTGTGTTCCCCGAAGTGTCCCTTAGGAAGCTTCTTAACACGCTGCCTCTTACGTTCGACGTTACAAAGGCGCTGTCCCAAGTGAAGGTGCTGAATTAGTTGGCATCGATTGCTCAGGAATCGATTTTCTACTTCACGCGAAGGTGCATGACGGCGTTAAGAAAGACAACACGTTCTATGCAAATAAAATATTCCTCAAATTATTCCAGTAACATTTATTTGAACATAGTTTAAGTTATCAGTAAAATATAAACTATTAACTAAATTATCAAATTGGCAGTAATATGTTCACACGATATGTTGTGACGGGTAGACTAACCGGGTATCCCTCGCTAATCATCCACCCTCCTTATCCCGTTGTGCCACTTGTGCCGCTTCTTGATGGGTTTAAGGACTTCTAAAAATTATGTGATACACTTTTATATTAATGGTAAGGTACCTTACAATTACAATTGATTGGCAAGCAGCTGCAGTATTGCGGTATTGATTGCCATTAGTTAATGTTTTCAATAAAAAGCAAATATCTACAATGAACAGAGAGAGAGTTAGATAGCCTACAGTATGGTGGGGAAGCAACGTAAAAAAAGGGCACCAAGCTTCTCGTCAGAGGAACTTGACATTTTGCTGGACGAGGTGAGCTTGCACAAAGTGACACTGTTTTCCAGCTTTCGGAATAACTTGTGCAACAGCAACAAAAAAGAGCTATGGAGCGACATGGACTACACGGCTCCGCGGCCGGCGCCGTTTTTGATTCAATACAAGGACACGTTGGATCGCTGCCATAGGCCTAGTTGGTCGCTTACTGGACACCACCATGCTTACCCATTTATAGATCTTAGCCATTTAGAGGCAAATTCTTTGCCAGCTTTTAATTATCAAAAGTGATTGCCAATTTGAACGCTTTAATGACATTACGAAATAGCCTAGGCTTACCACCATATTAGTTCTGATACCAAATAAAGTAAACTTCATAAATAGTCCTGCATCCATTGCGAACATATTTTATCATTAGTCTTAAAATGTCCATAACATAAAATCATCGTTGAGCCACAACATCATCAACGTACCATAGTTTGACTTGTACTGCTGCGCTGATTTCTAAAGACTGCTGCACAGTGGCGGCGACTAGCGCCTTGAGAGCTCAAACAACGCTAAGAGAGAGCTACGAATGGTCCAGGGCCCACTTCCCCGAAAGCATCTTAAGCCGAAGAGCGTCGTAAAGTCCCTCTTACGAACGTCTTAAGATTTGCCGACTGTTTCCCGAAACCATCGTAGCTTAAGAGCATCGTGAAAACACTCGTAGATCTACGAGTGCTCCAGAGTACTCGTTACCGGCTAAGAGCGTCTTAACAGTACTTCTCACTGAGGTCACCAACAGGACATACAGAGGATTTACAACTTAGAATACATAATCCAATTTACGTTCCCATTCTTTATTGTGTTTACCTGTGATGAATCAGATTTTAGCGTGCAAAATAGCCTACATTTAATGGTCATAATAATGTGATGAAAAGCGGACAAAAATGCAATCAAGTTATGAAACGAGACGTTGCCAGAATAGTTTGACATTATCTTTGCTAAGTGAATATTTTATTAGGCCTATGAGGTAAAAAGCAGAGAAAGCAACATGTGGTTTAGTCTGTAGCCTAGGCCTACTGCATCAAAATCTAAGCCTACACATTTCCTCTCTTTCTTACTCGACTTCTTTCTTATCTTCAAACGTGTTCTTAAGTGGCACCGTGAAAAATTATTGCATGGTGCAACAATCTAATCTTAAAATAATTACAATTATTTATGTCTCTGTGTGGTATATAACCTACTTGGGATGCTTACATGCAGATGTCAAAGTGTTTCTATTTTCGTATTGATGTGAATGAATGTGTAGATCCGAGGTTTAAATGGTAAGCCTATAGCTGTGACGTGCAGTCACCTGACATCACCGTCAAATCAGAGGATATTTCAGAACTATTAACGTGGACAGCTCCCCTTAAGAGCATCTTAAGAGCAGTGCACGCGCGTTCACGCTACGAGCATGTTCGGGAAACAGTCGGAAAAACCAAACGAACGATCGTAAGATGAATCGTAGAAAACCCTCTTAAGAGCGTGTCTCCGTCGTTATCGGGAAACTGGGCCCAGACCAACCTTACGAAAGTGTGACTTACAGAAGATATACTTAGCGTACGAACGTGTCGGGAATCGTGCCATAACGTTAAAGTTAGAGAGGTTAAGGTTTAGCGATAAGAACGTTTGGGGGAACCGGCCCCAGAACAGTGTGGGAGAGCACGATTTGACGCCAATCTCATTAGTGACAAATTTACAAGTAAGTGAGCTTCGTGATACCATTTAACTCGATTTAACCATCAATTGCATTGATAAGTGTGACTATATTTTTCTTTATCTCTGTAAGAATGTTTGTTTTTTGTAAAAACTTTTGTTGCAAAAAATGTCTGAGAAAATGACAATAGAAACACACAGACTGCAGTTTTTTATATAAAGCACATCAGTGTGTTTCTGTTGATTTGAAAGAGTAATGGTGTGCATGTGTGTATGGTTTTGTTGCAATAATTACATTTAGAAAGGATTGTTGAGTTTTGATTGCAGTGTTTCATTTTGTGAGTTGTTTATCTCCAAGTGCTATGTCTTATTTAATTTGGCTATGTGTAGCGTTTTGACATAATGAGCCATATTCTGCAAAAAGTCTGTAGGCAATTAGGCAAAACTGTGAGCTGGGACCAACACAACATTCAGTCCAGCAGAGAGTGCCCGCAACTCTATATTTACTCATTCTTTCATTCAACCTTTATTCATTCTCGGTGGTTCATTGAGGGTATCAATTTCAGTGAAACCGACACACACACACACACACACACACACACACACACACACACTTACATCAGGGTTGAGTCCAAGGCCAGCACGGGTCAGTATGATAGCCAAGGCAATATTCCTCAATGCAGATGACCATGCTTGCTCAATACGAACTGCATCCGTTACATATGGAACATTCCTCAAGACCAGACCCGCCAGTAACATACCTGCACACACACCATCACCACACCCATGATATATGATATACACACACACATGCATACATTTACAACAGCAGAAAGAACAGACACATACAGACCTCTACATGCACATATGCAATAGTGTAAACACATGCATAGCCATAATAACATTTGCGCAAGCAAAATATTCCATATCAATGATTGCCTGCAGGCAGTGTTCGAATTACCCCGTCGGATCCGGGGGGGCCCACTGGGGGGGGGGGGGGGGGGGGGGCATTCAACATCCAATAGATTATAATAAGCAGGGTAGCCAGTTTATTAAAATGAAATCTATGACATTATGAAATTCAGCCTAATAACCAGTGGTGGAATGTAACGATACAAATACTTCGTTACTGTACTTAAGTAAAATTTCCACGTATTTGTACTTTACTTAAGTAGAATTTATATTGCATACTTTTGACTTTTACTTCGTTACATTTTACAGCAATTATCTGTACTTTTACTCCGGTACATTTCTACAACACTATCGTTCCTTTTTACGATACATTTTATGATCAGATTTTTTTTTCTCTCTGACAAACACGTTTGTTTTACCAGGGGGCGGGGTTGCTATTCTGGAGCGCTACGTGCCCAGCTTCTAAATCTTTGAAACATAAGCTTTTAGTCTAGACCAGGCAAAGCGTGAGCTTGTAGCCATCTGCATTCGGTAGGCTATATTCACCGGACCCATGGCTACACTGGACATGCAACTGTGTTCTGTGCCTTTCTCTGTCTGTTATCTGCAGCGTTAGGGCCTCCTCTCCGATGAGATTGCTATCCGCGGATCAGCGAAGTTACAGGCTATGCCCATGCTTCTGTCACACGTCTGATCATTTGCGGCACAAATGAATGGTAGACTATTAGCATATAGAACCGCTGGCCGAAAAAAACGTAGCATTTTCCAGATTAGGAAATATTTTCTTAATTGTGTGTGATCAAATAAAAAGGCATAGCCTACAATTGGGGGGTAGAAATGTGAGCGCTCATTCAATGTCTATGTGCGTCTATACGCAAGTGAAACCTAATCATAAAGACTTTTCTGTTCAATCAGGCACGATCCACCCGACGTTTCCCTGGTCTACCCCGTTAAACTTCAGGCTCTCGTGTTTTGCTGAATGATATACTCAGCAGATCACCCTAGTAGATAACCAGAATTACAGTCTCTAGAATTGTAGGTCAGAATGTAAACTGGGCCACAGATGGTAAGCACAATTGCATTAGCTTAAAACTACTGTATCTAGTCGAGTATAACCTAAAACTAGCTTAATTAAAATGCCACAGCCCATACTAATTTTTCTTTTAGAATATAGATATTAAGAGAATAAATCATTATTTTACTTTTAATACTTAAATTACATTTAAAAGCAGGTACTTTTTACTTTTACTTAAGTAGGGTTGTCATTGTGGTACTTTTACTTTTACTAAAGTAAATATTTCTCTGTGTATTTGTACTTTTACTTAAGTACTGAGATTCAGTACTTCCTCCACCACTGCTAATAACAAAGGCTATCGTCAAAAATGAATCTGAGCAGAGCTAATTGTCAAATATTTTACGTGCACAACTGAACATCGCACAACTGAAAAAACTGAAAGTTAACACTTGACAGCTGTCTTTATCACATCTCGGCTAAGCCTACTGGAGATAGTCCCAAAGTGGCCTATTGGTCTCTTTCTGGGCATTTTTTTCCCGTTTTCCACACAGTTGATGGACGATGCCCAGCCTTGAGCCATGATTTCACGAATGGCTTAGGGTTGAACTGGACCAGGGGAGGAGCATTGATGCCCAGAAAAAGAAGTGCATTTAAGCTGCGCTCCCTTAAACGATTTCTGGCTTTGTCATCAATGTCATTAAGCGTAGAGAATCCTCTCTCGCATTCTGCCGAAGTAGGTAAAAACGTGTTGTAACAATTTTCTAATATCTAATTCTAATTAAATTATACATTCTTTTTAACTTTTTCCACTGCTGCTAATTGCTCAATCGCTAACAATGCTCTAGCAAAATTAATAAAAACTCGATTCAGAGGGTGAGATCGGACAGGACAGGGGGATATTATGCGCAGCAGTGCCCCTGCAGTCTGGGGGGGGGGGGGGGAATACACATTGCAACCAATGGGGAAAATGTAGATTATCATAGTTACGGGTTGTCAACTTGACAATGAATGAGTGGGCCCCCTCTGACAGTGATTTCGAGCAGAACTATAGTGCCCTGCCCAGAACTAAGGGGGCTGGGCACTACCGGGCCCTATGGTAATTCGAACACATGCATGCACACACACACACACACACACACACACACACACACACACACACACACACACACACACACACACACACACACAAAGCCGACAGACAGTTTCAGTCTCATATAAACATTGTCAGGTATACAGTACCTTTGTTGTATAACCATCAAAATACTTAATTTTACAAGACACAAACACACACACACACACACACACACACACACACACGGCATCTTAAATGGGTCAGTGTCACCTCCAGGTATTCATTCTCTCCAGAAAGAGCTGTTGACTTTAGTGTGTGTGTGTGTGTTAAGTGTTTGGTCAGGAATGGAAGGAACAAAGACAAGCAGAGAGAGGCATGAGAGAAGAGAGGAGGGGGATGAAAGGATGAGAAGGGGAGGAGAGAAACATGAGAGGGAAGTAGAGAGGATATGAGAGGACATTTATGTGTATTTTACATTCTACCACAGCTGCATAATGTTCCCATTGTCACTGGTACATTTAGATCTCCAGCTGTGGGCTTTTGTTCATAATAGGCTAGAAATGTAACCCTCTATACCCCAATGGAATTCTACAACAATGCCCCAGATTCCTGGGAATTCCAAGAGAAAAGGGCAATTTGAGAAACATTTCAAATAAACAAGAATAACTAAAAAGCTAATGAAAAGCCAATTGAGTTTCTTTCAGTTTAAAGATTAGAAATGGCTCTTTTAAATGTATCACATGCACATCATGTTATATAATTTATCTGAACTTGACCAATTGATGATAATGAACCTGTTACACTCGTTCACTAACCTTCAACCTATCCTAACATTACGACTCTCAGACTAACGTAACCTCAGTGAAGGTAAATTAGCAGGCTACTTTTTTGTAATCACAAATGAGATGACGAGACGTTAGCCTACTTGTATACAAATACATTGTCCTGACATCCATAAGCAGAAAACACAACGGTGGTTCACGCTTTGGTTATTAGTCAACTGTAAGTGGGATATGATAATGTTAGCTTTACTGAACATGCCAGAAAGGAGTAATATTAACGTTATATGTTAAGATATATCTGCAAATAAACCTGGCATGGGTTTATCATAAACTTTATGGTTAATTAGGCTATGACCCATCACTGAATTATGTCTATTTCCAATTGTATTTATTTTTTTAACTTGTATGTATGTTTATGTGTGATATATGTTTATATTATTAATTGCTGCTGTTACACCATCATTTCCCTCTGGGGATGAATAAAGTAATCTATCTATCTATCTATCTATCTATTTTGCTGGCGCTAGCTAAACTCAAACTGACTTTCACGGTGACAGCCATAAGATGCCAGAGAGAGAGGGTTAATAGAAATGAATAGTAATTTATTTTGTATCTTTAACAGGAATTAAAAACTGGAGTTTGTGTCAGTGGTGATACACAGAGCAAAGCTCTGTAGGCTGCTTCTCAGCAGTCTGAATAGCGACTGTGCTGAAGCGTTAACATTGTGAGTACATTTGAGATTTGATGAGACAAGTGTCAGATAAATAATGCAGTTACGGGTAATTAACTATAACAATAAATTGCAAACACTTGTGTCCACACACACACACACACACGCATACACACACACACACACACACACACACACACACACACACAGACACACACACACACTTCACAAAACTACTGTAATGTGCAGGTTCCCACATCCATAAAGGTTAGGTTCAGACATACATGCACACATTGACCATTTACTTATGTCCACACACTGATAAAAGCTCATTCCTCTTACCCAGCAGTGGTGGAAGTGGGGGCAGGTTTGGGAACTGGATGAGGCCCACCAGTTTGCCCCCACACACCGCACACAGGAACAGAATGACCAGACCAAACAGGTTTTCCCCCGGCAGACACTCCACACCTGTGATGGCCCAAACCACGCCAAACACCAGAGCCCCCATCACCGCTGAAACACCACACACACACACACACACACACACACACACACACACACACACACACACACACACACACACACACACAAAGAGATGAGACAATATCATATCCGTAATACACGCATACACTCTCTAAAAACACAGCAGATCACCTGTCATTCATGTCAGCATAAATTATGTATGTATTCTACCCCACGCCCACCCAAGGTGATGGTGGCATCACAACTGGAAAACACAAAGCGTAAATGGAAGCGTTAGCGTTAAATTCTGTAAGGAAGACTCAATGCATGCGTCACTCATTCATTCATTACTTCTGACCAATCACCAGTCTGCATCAGCCTTTATAATCACTTTACTTTGCACCTGCCTGTTGCTTTCAGGTGCCGATTTTCGATGTTCCGTATCCATGCCCGGTTAGCTAGTCATTCACTTCGCCACAACTTTAACATGTGATGCAGTCATAGTAGCTTAGCCTACCTTTCGTTCGCTTCAACCGAGTTGGACGCATCTCACCAAAGTCTCGGGGGTTGGGAGACTTTGACTTTGTAGGATAGTAGCTCGTAAACGTCGGAGAGTAAGGTAGGCCAAATTGTTGCCACTGTTCGGGTTGTCCGCCCGGTCTTATCAACGGAAAGAGACAAGTTCCGCGGCTCGAAGGTTCTCTTTCACCCTAGTCTCGTGTTAGATCCTAGTCGCTTAATGAGGTTAACGTCGTATCGCTAACAACGGAAATATGGTTGCTAAACTTTCTGACGAAAACCGTCTGACTTATCAGGCTACGCTGTTAACATACATGTACGGAACCGTTTAAAAAACTCCGTTACTCCAGTTATCGACACTCGCGATGGTTTCCTTGCCAAAGCTGCCATGATACAGCTTTGCTAGGTCCACATCTAGGCAAATTGTCTCGCCGGTCAGGCGGTCGTGCATGGAAGGCCAACAGGGACAAAAGTACTCTTCCTAGTCCCTGTCCCTTTCTAGGCTACTGTCATTAACCATAATATTTCCGATGCACCTGAAGGCCATATTAGTCTTATTTTCATTCTCCTGTCTGGCTGATCATTATTGTCTGTTACTGTCATTGGTTATGTACATAATATGTAGGCCCATACATCGTGTTCGTTGATTTAACTAATGGCAACGTAAATGTATCATGGCTGTTTATTTGCCTGCCTGCTAGGTCCTTTTGAAAATGCTATGTCTCCTCTCTAACCACTCCATTCCTCCTCGCAGGTCTTCAGGCTGTAGGGACTAGAACAAGATCTTTCCTCAAACTCTTCTCTGCCAAAAGAGCAACACCTCACAGCAGGCACAAACTCTCCTTCAGGCCAATACTGCACTCACTCATATACTTTTCCAAGCACAATGCACTTTGCTTGTCGTCATTCGTAATCTCCCATTACATCACGGCAGCCGCAAGCACAGGGATGGCATTCCTTCCCATTTCTTCATTACTTAACATCTTAATAATCTTTCCATTTCAGGAGCAGCTCCTCTTCGTTTAATGTAAATGCCTCTCTCTCTAATTTAAGCGTATGCATCTGTCGGCAGTGGAGTACTGACCCTCACCGTAACTATCTACTTCATGCAGGGATGCGGGGCTGGTTCACGTAGGCCTATAGCCAAAACGTTCATCGAGGGACAGTGCTTTGGTTCATATTTAATCTTACTTCATCCAGGTCATGTGATGTCAACTTATTTACCTCCTCATCTAAGCTATACGCTAACCCTTCATGTCTTTATCCCACCACAGTAGGAGCAGCAGAATAGTGAACTTGCATTGTTAAATCATTAGATTTTGCAATTCACTATCGAATATCCATATGTCCTCGAATCTCAATCACATAATTCTCAATCGTCATATAATCAAATCAACCAGCAATTATTAGGCTACATCACCAATTCACTCTAACTATTTAATTTACTAGGTCTGTGATGCTGGTTCACATATTCTAAACACCCACTTACACTTGGCTCTGGAGCAGTGCTTTGCTCACATTTAATCTTATTTCACCCAGTAAGCATGATGATTACTCTCCCATCTTTCGTCTTTATTTTAGTTATGCTAAATCATCCTCAGCGACCATCCATAAGTGCTAGTGTACTCCAGCTATGTATCCGTTGATTGTATTTTGTCTTGTCCTGTTGTGTCCTTAGGTCTGCTGCTGGTTAGTTAACCCTGGCTCTCTTCACTCCCTATCAATTCACTCCTTGAAGCAGTGTTCCTCATGGCTTTCTATGGGTTCATGCGCTCCGGGGAATTTTGTTCTGACAGCCAGGTTCTTAACCCTTCTCAGGATCTGGCTTGCTCAGCCATCCTCTTCTCCTCCCACTTCTATGTATTTCTGAAACATTCTAAAATGGACACCTCAGGTCTGTGGTCATTATCAGAGATTCTAAAGTAAATAACTCTTCTGTCCCTATACTTCTATGATCAACTATGTTAAACTTCACCCACACACTTCTCCAAATGCACCTCTTTCTTCTACCCACTGGGTTATCTATGTCTAAACAATGGTTCAGAATCCACTTGTCGACAGCGGTTGGTAGCTGCGGGCTCTCAACCTCCCAATATACTGGCCATCCCTTTCGCATCGGCGCTGCAACGTCAGCAGCCGCTCTAGGATTACCTGCATCCTCTATCAAGTTGCTCGGAAGATGGTCTTCGTCGGCTTACGAGTCCTATATAAGACCTCAGGATCAAGCCCTTCTAGATGCGCAAATAGCTCTCGCAAGTGCCAAATAAGGTAAGCTACCTTTCAAAGGTCTGGTGGTGGTTATTCGGCTCAGCTAAAGCATTATATTAATTACGATGGACCCGAGCCACTCTTCTCCAGTCACTACGCACAGCCGGCACTTTAGGCACAGAATAAAGTGTTAATACATTCTAGTCACTACGCACCGCCGCCCTTGGTCTAGCTTCTGCAAGCAACCTCGGGTAATCACGTCACAACAGTTAATTTCCTTTATCCTTCCATCACCCCACTTCACTCATCATATACATACGCAACTCGACTCGACAGTCGACTCGAATCGCATCATCAAATCGCAATCATCAATCGTTATCGAACCGAACGATCATTAAGCACTTACCACGGGGATTCGCACCACATTGCATTACATCTTGCCGTGCAAGAACCGAGCTTACGAAAGCTCTGAGCTCGTGCAGCTCCCCGCTGCAATCGCTGCAGACCATGCTGGTTATGTCTTCTGTACCCGCAAGAGTACACTTTTCCTATCATCTGTTCTCGGTTTCATTTCCTTTCATGAATCACTTTACTATTAACGAAGGATTTGTCTCATATTAATGTTCTCTTTGATTATGCTCTGTTCCAGGAAGTGTCCCAGCCTCACGTCTACCCTCGGGTAGGCCTTTCCAATCTTTCTCTTTGGGGGTAGGCTCGGCCCCTGCCGTATTCACCCGGCAGGATCTGCGAGGGTCTCCACGCTTCGGGTCCCGGACTGAGAACGATCATTAAGCACTTTCCACAGGGATTTGCACCACATTGCATTACATTCTTGCCGTGCAAGAACCGAGCTTACGAAAGCTCTGAGCTTGTGCAAGCTCCTCAACTTCGCTGCAATCGCTGCAGACCATGCCGATCATTTTCTTCTTTTCACCAGAGTGCTCAAGCTTTCTATCTGTTCTCTATACCTTTCTCTCTGAACTTATTACCCATGGACAATGTCTATTTCATGTTTTCCTGTCTTGTTTAGCTAACGTTACTTATGCTGCTCATCTTATTTTGGGGGGCCTTTCCAAGAGCAAGGTACAAAAGCATGGCCTCACTCTTTTCATCTTGCCCTTGCCTTTAGCTCCATTCCGTTGCAGGATGCGGCTCGCTCACGGAAACAGTCATCACATTTAGGGGTCGTACTTAAATCGGATATAATCTGTCATGGACACTACACCGTGCTGTTATTTTGGGGTAAGTCAACATAATTAATTCATTAATCTAAACCTTGCTTTGTTTACATTTATATCCTAATAGTAGGCCTATACGTTGTGCTATTTAGCTTTCTTTAACATGGCTTTACCTCTGCCGGATGGACAGTAGTACCTGTTAATTTCATCTCCTGTACATCTTGTCCTTGCAGCTTCTGTTCACCATTGAACTGTAACAAATGGAGTTCACAAACTGTAATATTTTGCATCAACTTGCTTATCAATTAAGAGCTACTCCATTTGCTCGTCACAAGGCTCACAAGAATCTATGGACTGTACGGTTACTGAGTTCTTAATTACTAAAGACTCACTCAGCAGTAATGAGCATTTTGTAATCAATGTACTTCCTCTTGCAAATGTCTGGTGGTGGTTATCTAAATGTAATCATATTACTCATCTCTTCGTTTCTGGTGCCCGTACTGGCTTGGTTGCATTTGTGCAGGTCATAATCTTTTCTATTTCTTCTGCACTAAACTGAGCTTCTGCAACTGCGAGCTCATCGTCCCCCGAGCATTTGCAACTGCAAGCTCTATCCCGCTGCACTAACCCTGAGCATCTGCAACTGCAAGCTCTATTCTGCTGCACTGACCCTGAGCATCTGCAACTGCAGGCTCTATCCCCTGCACTGACCCCGAGCATCTGCAACTGCAGGCTCTATCCCCTGCACTGACCCTGAGCATCTGTAATTGCAAGCTCATCGCCCTGCACGTCGTTAGTTAACCCTTAAGCTAAGCTTCTGCAAGCACTAGTCACTCAAGCAGTCTTGTTCAATGGGTTGAACATCCGTAAGCTCAATTCCCTTCCATAACTTTAATCATAGAATTCGAGTCACAGGTGGTTGAATCCATCATAATAATCATCCTCATCAAATCATCAGTTTATTCTGCTGTCTGTCTTGCTTTCTCTGATTCATCTCCCGAGTTCAACCGGATAATACAACATGCACTGTTTAATATTGGTATGCTCTATTTCAGAGAGGATGACCATCTAAGCATTCTGGTGGGTATCTTTATTTCTTATTCTTTGGGGGTAGGCTCCGCCCCTGCCGTCTCATACCGGCAGGATCTGCAAGGGTCTGCACACTCGGTGACCTGGACCGAGGACGGGGCCTATGCCAAAGACTGTCTTATTGTTGCTTAGGCCTTTTGTATATCCTTTGATGGATTAAAACGTGTTTTAACTTTCATTATACCTCCCTGAGTCTTTCGGATAGAAATGGAAGCGTTAGCGTTAAATTCTGTAAGGAAGACTCAATGCATGCGTCACTCATTCATTCATTACTTCTGACCAATCACCAGTCTGCATCAGCCTTTATAATCACTTTACTTTGCACCTGCCTGTTGCTTTCAGGTGCCGATTTTCGATGTTCCCACCCTCCCTCCCTAACCACCACCAGTTTGGCCTTGTCCAGATGTCCAGGGGGTAGGCTCCGCCCCTGCCGTCTCATACCGGCAGGATCTGCAAGGGTCTGCACACTCGGTGACCTGGACCGAGGACGGGGCCTATGCCAAAGACTGTCTTATTGTTGCTTAGGCCTTTTGTATATCCTTTGATGGATTAAAACGTGTTTTAACTTTCATTATACCTCCCTGAGTCTTTCGGATAGAATTATACAATATGTATGCCACACTCAATAACGCACTTTTAAAATACACATACACACACCTTTGGTGATGACTGTGGACACAAATCCTCTGGGCTTAGGGCAGGATCTCAGCCTTGAGCAGCAACTGTTGGAGCTTGACTCACTCATCTTTAATCTACACACACACAATAACACAACATGATATGCTTTTACAAAACAAAAAAAAAAGTTTAATCATTGTTCCATATCAATGCTTATGAATGGTATCTATAACAACCATAGTACGACGACTGTTGAGCCTGGAAGCAGGCTTCGCAACAATGGAATCAACTTTTTTTTGTTTATCAGATCAACTTCATAGGTGTCCCGAATTAATATCCACTCCACCAACCAATCAGAAAATAGTATTTCTCTGTGTGTTAATGTTGACTATTTGACTACATATGTATATATGACTGATCAATTGCTTTGTAAGAACATGTGTTATTGTGTGTGTGTGTGTGTGTGTGTGTGTGTGTGTGTGTGTGTGTGTGTGTGTGTGTGTGTGTGTGTGTGTGTGTGTGTGTGTGTGTCTGTCTCTGTAGTTTTAAGCAAAGTAGTAGTAGGCATACACACCTGTGACTAGGATAGGAGACTAAAGCTCTTTTCCATGCCGCACATTAACAGAGTGACAATAAACTAACACAATTAATGATTAATAGAATGAAGATCAAAACCAGTTACACACAAAAGATGCAAACCTAAGCGACACACAATTCTCTCACTTACCTCTTCAAAACACAAGCTCCAGAGTTGAGTTTGCTCACATGTGGATTGGAGTTTTACTCTCTCACTCTCCCTATGTCTATCTCACTTTGAATGTGCATGTGTGTGTGTGTGTGTGTGTGTGTGTGTGAGAGAGAGAGTGTGTTTGTATGTGTGTGTGTGTATCTACCTGTTTGAGTGCACATATGTGTACACTCCTTACCCTGGTGTCTGTTATTGTTGTCCTCTGGTGTCACACAGCAAATCTTCCCCTTGACACCTCGGACACACCAACACCTGCGGGTTCCCAACCCACCTAACTGCCTGTAATTATGTGTGTGTGTGTGTGTGTGTGTGTGTGTGTGTGTTTGTGCGTCCCAAAGAACTTTGACCCGACGACAGGGAGACGGAATGCTTGAGTCTGTATGTGTGCACAAACAGTGATTTATACCTGGTGTATGTATTGATAAATTACCTGTTGGTTTGATGTCACTTCCTCATGCATGTCACTAGCTCCTGCATTCTCTCTCTCTCTCTCTCACACACACACACACACACACACACACACACACACACACACACAAACACACACAAATGTGTGCAGGTGCATGTACCCTTGTAATCCATTGTTGGTCAAGCTGTCTGAATTATAGGTATTTACAAATGGCCATATGGAACAGTCATGCTGACTGTGTGTGTGTGAGTGTGTGTGTGTGTGTGAGCTTCTTAATCTTATACTACAACATATGATTCTGTCTAACCTCAATTGAGGTCACAAGCACTTCATGACATGGTGTAATACAGGCTATCTGTAACACACACACACACACACTCACACACACACACACCCACACACACACTCAACGGCGTAAATATTAATCAAAGCTGGCAGACCTTACCTGTTGAACAGTGATTAGTCCTTGAACCGTTGGCGTTGGATTAATGCAAGAGTGTGTGAGAGTGTGTGTGAGTGTCACTGACTCACTGAATCCTTTTGCTATTAAAAGTTGTTTTTCCAGCATGGAAAGCAGAAATGGAAGCACAGGCTTATACACATGCTAACCCCCCCCCCACCCCCTTTCTCTCTCTCACACACACACACACACACGCACACACACACAGGGTGCGATTTGTGTAAAAACCAGAGGGGGGGGGATGATTTTGAATAAGTTTGTAACCCCCCCCCCACCACCAAAATACAAAACAAAAAAATGAACGAATGATTCATAGCCTAGTAATGTCATGGCTAATAATACCCTATTATTTTTGCCACCTTTGTAACATTTTAGTTTTAGTTTACCGTGGTGTATGACTTCAAACAGCGAGTGTGCTTGGTATGATGATCAGCTCCTCTAATGCAGGGTAGGACTACGTTTTGACAAGCATACAAATTCACCTTGTTCTTGCCCCATCTGAAATGACTTCTCTACTTTTGCTGCCTCCATCCTTTCTGTATTTGTTGTGTAAAAGAACGTTGTATATGATGGCACTGAAGTCTTAAGTTAGTGAATTGGCTAACACTGTTAGTTGGTAACCAAATAGCCTACACATTGCGCTACGTGCATTCTCTTTCCTGCTGATTTGCGTTCAGTAGCCAAGTGCGTAATATTGCAAAAGTTGAAAAAATAAATGTGTTTATTGTAGCCTACAGAAAATAAATAGCCTATCATACTGTCAGTTAATTGCCTACAGTGCAGTGAAGAGTTTGGAGAGTAAAGTTATAGGGCAACTTGAAGTTTTATGAAAATAGGCTAATTTACGAACCAGAACATAAAGACCATGAAGCTTCTATTTCTTGCAGCTGTTAAAACACCCGCTAGATAGTTTAAATACCCACCAACATTCGTTTTTGCAGTACATAAGTTTTTTGTACATTTGTCTACTACTGGCTGATTTATCAAACGAGTGCTTTCTCATTCATCCTCCGCAAACTACAGGTGTTTTGGTAGAGAGCCATTGAATAAGCGATGCCAAGCAATTTCTGTAACACTTTTTGTGACATTCAGCAAATATCTCCTCATTTAATGTAAGTTCCTTCGGACAATAGGCCTACGTTCTACTCTACGTGCAGTTGTCCTCCATCTCAGTTGCATCAGTTTTCTAATTTTGAAGGTTCTAAAACATTATTATGCTTCACTGAATCCTTCTCGTTTTCTTTCATTTGTCCAGATAACTTTTCCATTGAACCTAGCCATTTATGATGGATTACACACTCGACATTCTGAAATGTCCTGCACGATCAAGGCCATATTAAGTTATCACGCAGCCACTGTGTCAGCAGCATCTAGACTGTTCTCACGTTGCAGCGCTTTACTTATATGAAGTAGCATTAATCAATATGAGGGGCAGAGGGGGATAAATGTTGTCCCCCCCGACGATAAAAAATAATTTAGCAGAGGTAGGGATAGGAAAACCAGAGGGGGGGAAATCCTCACCATCCCCCCCCTACAAATCGCACCCTGCACACACACACACACACAGACAACGGCGCTTGTAAAGGCATGCAAACCACTTCACAATCATACAGAACCTCAACATTATTTTCTACATTAACTATACTGACACTGAGCCATGGAATATGGGACATTACATTATGACTAACCATGAATCAGTGATGTGATTATTACAATCACGTGGCTCTCTATCTGGTCAGGTCTGACCACCAGTATGCCCCCTAATGGTCATTCAATGAAAGTATTTTAAAAACAGCAGCTCTCTCTCTCCCTCAATGTGTTGTGTGTGTGTGTGTCTGTGTGTGTGCAACACGTTTGTGTGTGTGTGTGTGTGTGTGTGTGTGTGTGTATGTGTGTGTGTGTGTGTGTGTGTGTGTACGTATGACTGTCTGGTTTAAAGATATAGTATACAGTGTATATGTGAGTCCTTGGTGCCTGTGAGAATGAGGCCATGTCTGCTGGGAGTGTGTGTATATGAGGGGAAGAGTCTGATGTCGCCGGGCAGAAGAGTCTGTCATAAACATACCAAACTACCACCTGCCTCAAGACCTTTATCAGCATTAAACAAGTCAGGAAGCTTCCTACATCAATCAAGATCTTACTGTTGTAGTATTTAACACATGTACGTATATGCTCCACTTTTGCTTCATTTCATCTTATAATACAAAGGATTAATTACAGGTTTTGCCCATTGCTTGAACACTATAGACACATGCTTAGACCACAGTAACAAAACTTGAAGCTTTTGTTACAATACCTTAAACAAAGTGTAACCTTAAACAAAATCACTGCTTTGCACTTTAGTTCCAATTCTTCATTACGCTTGCACCTTCCTGCAACACACTTGCACCTGCACACACACTATTTCATACATAAGACACTTCGCTCATAAATGAAATCTCATGGGTACCATTGGGACAACACATCTATTCAAAATGCAAAAAACATTGGGTGCACACTTCAAAATACTTACAAAACTGAACACCAATCAGCCAGCCACAAATAGGCTTCAGTTGAGCGATTTTGAGAACTTTGCAAGCATGGAGGAGGAAGACAAAGAGAGAGAGGAGTAGGATGTGGTCGAAAAGGCTATGCACGGAGCAATATTTCATGTGGTACAGTAAATCATGGCCTGAAAATGAGGGAAGCTGGGCAGAGTCCACATTTACTGTAAGCCTGTTTTTCTGTATTTACAGAAGTGTATTTTTGGTTTGTTGGAAAAGCAACAAAACAAAAAACTGTTGCATTGAGCTGCACAGAATGCTAACTGATTAACTGAATAAAAGCAGTGCAAATTAAAGACTGCATGTGTTTTATATAAGGTACACTAGTGTGTTGCTGCTAATCTGAGTTTCAATTCAACATAGATGTGAATGGTTTATTTCCCAGTGTTGTGTCTGCTTGTGTGTAAAGTTTTGACACAATGAGCTGAAGTTTTGCAAAAAGTGTTCAAGCAAGTTAATGTTTTGTATTTATTTTTCTAGTTAAATGTAATCACTCTTTATTTATGTTATTTTCGATCGTTTTTGTGTTATTCTTAGTCCTTTTTTCTGATGAACAAACTCGGCTGACACCATGAACGTCAAGTTAACGTTAACCAGCTTCCATTGGGCTGATGAGCGCCTTGGCTAGCCTGCCTTATGTCTCTGAAGTCCCTCATCCATCTGTGACGCTGCACATCCAATGTCTGGACGGAGGGATTGCTCAGCAAGGGTGCCTACTGCACCGTCACCTAACGTCAATCTGCAAGAGATCTGCAGCTGCCACGACCACCGAGCTGCGGCTGACATGCGAGCTGCCATGCTAGCATCTACCGGTGCCTGGAGTCTGGATTAAGTGCTAAGAAACTGATGACAGCGTCAACCATGAAACAACAAACAACAAACGGTCACTGTCTAGGACCACCGAGCTGATAATCAGCAGGGTCGCCCATCACAAATTCGGACTGTGTCCTTCCAGTGCTCTCCAGACTGCCAGTGAATTCTCCGGGTTGGTCAGTTATGAAGAACTTTGTTGGTGTTGCATCGTGAAGACACAGCTGTGCGCAGTTTTCACGCGGGTCATCTTTGCCCTTGGGCATTTTCAGCCGGTTGGAAATTGGACTAATTTTATTTTTAATTTGTATCTATTTTATTTATTAATTTGTTTGTTGTATGTCTTGTATGTCTTGGTGTCACGGGTACGCTGGCGACTACGCCGCTCCGTCCGGCATCTATTGTCTTTGTTAGTCTGTGTCAATGACAATGTTCTTATTGTACAGCACTTTGTAACTTTGTTTTGAAAAGTGCTATATAAATAAAGATTATTATTATTATTATTATTATTATTATTATATGAGTAGACATTGATAAGAACCAGTTGAACACTGATGTGCTCAATGTAAAACACTATGATGAATGGGAAACACTTATCCATTCATCATAATGACTTTGGCCTTTTTTTGTTCAGTGTTACACTTACTACAGACAGAATAGTAATAGACAGAATTTGAGAATATTGTTTTTATACACAGAACACACAAATACACGGTAACAAATATATTTTATTTTTCCCACAAAAAACTATGTACACAGTGTACATCCCAACCAACACAAAGTTGCACATACAGTGGTCTACATACAAAACAACAGAATAATTGACTGTATACAGTTACTGTAAAAATAAAAAAAACTATGCTGCATGCATCCTCTCTTCTATTTCGGTCTGGCCACAGCACCTCATCCACATCACTAGCTTTATGCTAAAGCTCTGATTGTCAATTGTAAAACTGTGTGACAGGTGTTTGCCTGTGATGAGTCAGTGTAAAGTAGGGAAATTAACTTTAGAATTTGAATGGCAGTGTGTTCCTTGTGAAAACAAGAGATCTTCATGAAAATTGTGCCAAATGCAGAGAATTGTCATAGTGTTTTGAAAAAAGTGTGCTTTAGAACTGTAATTTGAGTGCAAAGCAGGAATTGTGCTTGTAGTTTAGCAGAACTGGTTCAGGGGGTTGGTGCACGAGTTGCATGTTGTGGTCATTGTGCTCAAGTACCAGTAATTGTGTGTAAACAATTGAGAAAAACTGTAAAGGGAATGACAGGTGTCACTGTCATTACTCTTAAAGAATGTTACGCCCAAAACACACCCACGACTGATTGCAGTTTTTTACAACTGTTTACACACATTTTCTAAACTCTGTGTCTATTTTTCAAAACACTGCCTTTTGCTTATTTTTAATGCAGTTTTAAATATAAGTGAACCTACTACCAGTTTGTGTTAAAACTGATAATTTGGCTTCAAGTTTCCCAGCAATAAGTCCAGTCCTTGCATATAGACCTGGTATCCCCAAACAGAGATAAAAATGTATGTCACCTTATTACTACTAGTTTATAGCCCAGGTTTTCCCATGCTGTCTTACGCGCGCGATTGAGGTCTGGCGTTAGCCAGGCTTTAGTTAAATTCTTTAAATTCCTAATTACAGTTTTTTTCCAATAGCTAAAACACAATTTTGCAAACTAGTCTGGTTTTATCAAAATTCACACATATTTCACAAAACCACACACCCAAACTGCAAAATACCTTAATATCCTGCAAAAAGAAGCACTGCAACCAAAATATAGCATTATCAAAATCAAATGTTTGCACCACATGGCACACACTTCATTCATACCAGATTTTTGTCTAACCAACTACACACTGTTGGGCATAATGAAAAACACTCTCATCTTTAGTAGCCTATGCTTTGCCATAATACTAATAGTTCAGATTGTTCACATGCACAGAAGTATTTGCAGATAGCCTACACACCAGTGCTGTTGAAACATTTATTTATTTTTATTTTTCACCAAACAAGTCAGTGCAACATATGCACATATATAGGGTGACTTCAGGTATATTGGGACATCAGGTAATTTGGAACAGCATAAGGAAAAAGCATTTTAATTCTGCCTTGAAAGGGCTATGGTCAAGTTAGGGGTGGTAATACATTGCTTAGGAAGCATATAATTAAAGTCACATGACATAATGTAGGTGACATCTGACAGCGGGGTGTGGTCAGCATCAAACAGGAAGTTGACCCCCAAAATCAAGAGGTAAGAAAAATGACATCTGCTTTAGGTGGATTTTAATATAAGGCTATAAAGTATGTATGATTAATTAAATGTTGACATCAATGTTGAGCAAATATGTTTGATGTAATATTGCACTAAAATAAACAATCATTGTTTTGAAATTATGTTTATATTAATTTAATTTGAGCATTTTCTTGTTGTCCCAAATTACCAAACATGGTGTGGTAAATTGGGACAACCTTTTTTGGGTATACAATGAAATGTGTCAATAGTTTAGTCATAAATAACCTGATTAAAAGTGAAAAGTCACATTTATAACAACACAAAACCTCAGTGATGTATCCTAGACAACTTTTAGCAGATGAAATTAGAGGCTAAGGTTGTTAACAGTCAGAGCTGCGTGTAGTGGGCCTTGTAATTTGGGTCAGATCATTTTATGTCAATAATATCCTGACAAATTAGTAATAATAAAGGCTATGTTGTTAAAACAATGAAGTAAAAGCATATTTAGACCTTGTGTGGTAGTGATGAGACATATTAATTGATCTTTGAAGCAACCTAGCCTAGTAAACTAGCCTAGTAGCCTAGTAAACCTAGCCTAGCGTTAATGTATTTGGTGTGGACTCTTCTGCACTTTGCCTAATCTATGAGTTTGTTCTCATCTATGAAACTAATTCATTTTACAGAATAGAATGGCACCCAGGAAAAAGACAGACAGACCAAGGGAGAGTGAGGTGCAAGGGAGAGTGAACAAACAGGGAAAATTAAAGGGAAAGTACAACATGTGGAAGGAGAGCAGAATGAAGGGAGCATTGCAGGAGTAGGCTACAGGGAACTGGAAAGGGCAGGCAACAGACCTCAGCTCCGTTATCTTGCCAGGGCCTGGAATGTCCCAAAATCCACCCTCCAAAGACGGGTAAAGGTGTGCTCAAAGGACATAAGCATGTAGCAGGACGAAAGCCAGTTCTGTCAGAGCAGGATGAGGCTAAATTAGCAGAGATAATCGAAAACCTAGCAAGATGAGGTTTTCCAATGAGGAAGCCAGAAATCCAGAAGCTTGCTTTTCAGTTTGCACAGGCAAATGGATTAAAAGGTTTTTCTGAGGGCAAAGGTCAGGCAGGCCACTATTGGTTTAAGGCCTTCATAAAGAGACATTGCCGTCTTGGTCTGAGGAAGCCAGAGGCCCTTTCTGCGGCTCGGGCTGCTTGTTTCAACCCCGTAGTCGTCAGCCAATGGTTTAAGACCTATGAGGACATGGCCTTCAAGCCTTCAAGATGTTCCGTCTCATGTGTGGAACTGCGATGAAATTGGTTTACAGCATCATTTTGTGTCCTTGCGGGTGGTGTCACCAGTAGCCTATTGATGCATTTGTGTGCTGTTGATTATGTATTATTGTTACATGACTTGTTGAATATATGAAAACATTTAATTCTACCAAATATAAATAAAATGTTATTGTTTTTTCAAAAAACTTGTTGGATTCCTGCTGAAGGCCTAATTTCTCTTAGTCAATAGTCTAAATCTGATGTTTCTGGATGTAATAATATGTATAATCTAACCAAATCAGAAGATTACACATAATGCATAACCTAAATATATATTTATGGATAACAAATCCATTAAAACATTATTTAACATGTTTAATTATAGTTCAATACATTCATTTACACCCACAAGTCGGTGTCCCAAATTACCAAACATACTGTCCCAAATTACCAAACATGTCGCTTAAAAATAGTTTTGTGACAACTGAACTAAAATAGTGAGCCATGCATTAATAAAATATCATGAAGACTTATTTTTTTCACTAAGATGACACCTTGAGGAATTCAGAAATGTGTCATTTATTGGGTTATGTTTGTAACTTGATGACAATATTAAGCTCAGAAGATAAAAATACAAAAAATTTCCCAATATACCTTAATCCACCCTAGGCCAATTAGCTTATGTAGTGTCATTTTGAATGGCAGTGTTTTGAAATGGGAAACATGTGACTGTCAGATTGTCTTATGCAGAGATCTGTGTTCAGTGCATTTGAAAAGTGTCATTTTGAATTGCAAAATGTTTGTAAAGCAGAAAATGTGTTTAGACTTTTTGAGACTTGAGAAGAGGTTTTGCTCTCTGTGTGTCAGTTTAAATAATTGTGCTATGCGTGTCATTTTATCGATAGAGCATCGATACATAGTTCACTAAAAGATATTGAAAAGTCATGGATGTATGGTTTACTGGGAAATTTTGACGTGGTGATTGAAAAGTAGTGGATTTTTAGTTAACCGCGCGACGACGTTTGAACTGTCCGGCGGGAGATCATTTTGAGCAACAGTCAACCGTGTTCAGCTCTCTGTCAAGTTCGCCGCTCCACCTTAATGGTAAGCAAGCATTTATTTATCTAACGATAATGTTTCAAAGTGAAATTGTACTACATTCAATTCGGGCATGTTTACAGTCTATGTACATCGTAGCCTACTGTCTAACTTATAAACTCATTCATGCTTGAGTCAACTTAGGCTTCTAGCTACGTTATCAATTGGATTAGCGATTGTATTTGTATGTTTTAGGGACATTAGAAATGGGCTTCAATGGCCTCTTGGCCAGATGGACCTGCAGAGCAAATTCCAAATTTGCCAAAGGTTTTGAGTCTTGCCAGGTGTCAATGTTTTTTTTAGATTGATGAAACACATGCAAGTTCTGCAAATATTATCACGATTATTTTGTTCAATATTGAGATCACGATTATTAAACATGATTACTCAGTGATTTTGGAACTCATCCACTTTCAAAACTTTTTACAATATTTTATTTCATTTTAAATATAAATCAACAGAAAAACAACCATGCAAAAAGATAATACATAGGAAAGCTAGACAAAAGGAGAGCATTGTTATGAAACTGGATGTAGCAAAATGATCGGTAACACTCCATAATAAGGTGCCATAATAAATAGCAAACTAGTAATTACCTAACCCTTTGTTAATATTTGTTAATTGTTACTAACATATCTATTTGGCACAAGTTAATAGTTTTTTCATCATCAATTAAATATTTGTTGTTTGCAAATAAAAATGTATGTTAATGTTTTAGCAAATCTATTAACTAATATTGTATTATTATGTGTTAATAGTTAACTAAATGTATTTTTGGAACTAATTAACAGTTATTTCTTACATAATTTAAATGTTAAATGTTTATTTACAAACTATATGTTAATAGAAAAGTTAATGACTTATTATTATTTAACTAATTGATATTATGTGCTTCTGCCTATCCCAATATGAACCACTCCCCATAGGACCCTTACAATAGATAGACAGATAGATACTTTATTGATCCCGAAGGGGAAATTCAAGAAAAAAACACGGAGCTACCTTGACATGCCGCCACTCTTGTCGGCGCCAGAAACGCTTGCAATAAAGTTGGTTAAGCTTCATTAATATATTAGTAGTATATAGCTATAAGTGTGGGGCCCCTTATAATAAAGTTGGTTGAGCTTAATTAATATATTAGTAATATATAACTATCAGTATGGGGGACCCTTATAATAAAGTTGGTTAAGCTTAATTAATATATTAGTAATATATAACTATCAGTATGGGGGACCCTTATAATAAAGTTGGTTAAGCTTTATTAATATATTAGTAATATATAACTATTAGTCAGACAGTGAAGGGACTGAGACCAAAACTGGCTTATCACTTTTATTCCTTTAGGAAAAGTTCAAACAAAACATGCCTTCAGACACTGGCATAGATAAAACAGCATCTGCACAAGCAAAATAAAAATAAGTAGTTGAATGGGCTTTATTACATGCATGATTCCTATACAATCACTGTCAGCCCTACTAGCAAGGGAGACGTGCAACATGGAATGTTCAGGTGCACAGAACGAGTTTATTAATATTCTGAGACTCACTAAACACTCAGACGTAGACCATACGGAGGTAATGAATAAACATAATGCTAAAGTAAATGTACATTCATTTCCTGCTAGACTGAATTGCACTTTCCATGAGCACTAAGCTAAACTACACTGAATGCATGGAAAGTTGCTAGCGGAGTTTACAGCTAGTCACGTTAGACTCGTGTGTATGAACTCGTGGTCATAATGAAAACATTAATAAACGTTCTCTAAGTGGCTAGAATTGCTACCAAATCCTAACAATACATGTAAAGTAATATAATACAGGTGGTATATCGAAGTTTTTAACGTAAACAACATTTTACAGTTACAAAATTAAAACAAAGTGGAGAGTGCTTTATACAGTCAACCTACCCAATGCAAAGCATACCGCTTCTGATCAGCTATGGCAACAATACAAGGACAAAACGCAGCAGAGCTGCAGTATAGCGTTTCTCCAAAGGGGGCTCCAAAACACCAATCTCAAAAAAGCTGCTTAATTACGGCGAAAATCACATACAAACACTAAACTATATTTCTAACTCTGTTACACCCACACCCCTCCCCTGAATTTCACCAAATTCAAGCACTAGACAGGGTCACCAATTACAGGACAGCCAACCACAAAGGTATCCAATAAGGATGAAGTGGAAGAAGAGGTGTGCCTTATACACCCCACAAGACCATAAAGCCATAAACCATAAATTCCATAAATTCTCCACAAAGCTAATCAGAAAAGCTAGATAAATAATAATATGTCATTAACTTTTATATTAGTATATAGTTTGTAAATAAACAGTTAACATTTAAATGATGTAAGAAATAACTGTTAATTAGTGCCAAAAATACATTTAGTTAAAGAAGCCCTATGCAGGTCTGGTTATTCCTTCGCTGTTTCTGGGTTTTCGCCTGATTTGGGCTCGCATTATTCACGACATAGCTCCCCCTGCAGCTTCGGTAGCAAGTGACTGCTACGCTAAACCCCCAATAGCTAGCGAGCTAGCATCAATAAACCAAGCTAAACACATAGGGCTCACAATAAAACGGTCGAGCAAAAATCACATTACAAAAAAGTTCACCCAAAGGTAGGCTACTTACAATTTCAACAGCAACAAAGCCAAGTCGGAGTCCGTTTTGCAGTCTTCTTAGAAACTACAATCTGACTACATTTTCGAGTATTTCCGCCGAGTTACATCCGGATGTGTTCCGACCGTGACCAGAAAGTTGCATATTCGGTTTTTCCGCGGAGAAGCACTAGGGGGAGACGAAGCACCCACCAAACGACCCAAAAAGTGTTGTAGAACCATCAGAACGACTCTCAACCTGCATAATTAAGGTCATTTTTGCTAAAATTGTTGCATAGGGCCTCTTTAACTATTAACAAATATTAATACAATATTAGTTAATAGATTTGTTAAAATATTAACATACAGATTTTATGCAAACAACTAATATTGAATTAATGATGAAAAAACTATTAACTTGTGCCAAATAGATATTTTAGTAACAATTAACAAATATTAACAAAGGGTTTGGTAATTACTAGTTTGCTATTTATTATGGCACCTTATTATGGAGTGTTACCAAATAATCATTATATTTTGATTATGTTGTTTTCATAATCGTTGGAAGTCATAATCACAATTAAAGGAACCGTATGTAAGAAATGTATTTCAATTAATCATAAAATGGCCCTAATATGTCACTAGGCATTAAGAAATCATGTTAATTTCAAATACTTATATCACTGACAACAGTAGTCCGGCCAGGATATTGTCATTTAAAAAGTGAAGTTGCAGCCCTCAACTGATGTTGATGTTGTGTTTTGTCATGTCATTCTGTGTTTTGGCCTCATGCGCCACCCTCCACCTATCTACTAATCACGAAGTCAGTAATGTTTCGGCATCCGGGTTGGCTACCTCGAGTCAGGGGGGAGGGGGAGGGGATACACCTCTCTACAGTAATTTGAAAGTGATTGCAATACCAGTTTTGGCCACAATCTTACATATGGTTCCTTTAATCGATTAATTGCACAGCCCTACTCCATACATTTCAACATGATCATTATTTATAGAGCACTTTTCCAAATCCATATGGCAAGGTGCTTTACAAAGGCAACAAATGCATATACTACCTTACATATATTATATAAAAACATAAAAACAATTACAGTATAACAACAATACAGTAGAAAAGGGTAAAGACATTCTTTTGTAAAGGAAATGAAAACCTGTTCAAAAGAAATTAAAACTCTTTAAAGTGAAAACACTTAAAAGTAAACAGTCAAATCTTAAAATCTGTTAAAATAAAAATCCTTCAAAGTAAACAGTAAAATCTTAAAATCTATTAAAATCAACTGGGAGCCAGTATGGAGAGGCTAAAACAAGCATGATGTGATCACGTCTGTTTTAGTTGTATTCTGATCTGAATAACTAACTGAACTCCATTGGCTCATCAAAATCTGCTGCCTCAGCCTTGAGTATATCTTTAAGATAGTTGTTTCCCTTTGCTGCCTCCTCAACTCTTTTCAGTAGCTCCTCATTTTCACTTTCCATCAAGTTCCTGACAAACCTTTGAAATATAGTAAGCAAAGGACGGGCAAATTCAATCACATTCCCTTTCATACCTGCAAACTCATAGGTATATCCTGCAGTGTGCAACCCAAAAACTTTCCCAAGAGCATCAAACACTGGGGACCCAGAAGACCCATGATACATGAAAGTTTTGTAGGTCACAAATTCTTCTGCATCATGTCCACCCATCATTATATCTTCAATGCCATTGTTTTTGAGACTTTGACCGATTGATGAGAATGAACAGTGTCTTTGTACTGATCTAAATGGCCATTTACAGCTTCTGCTCGCTTCTCTTTCTCAATGATAAATGTGGGGTCCATTTTTTTCACTTCTCCTCCTAGGTGACCAATAATACAGGCTTCATCATTCTGAGGCGGTGGACCGAAATTCTTCAGGAGCCCTGGTGGTACCTTTGCTTTTGTTTGTTGATTGGATGTCTGGTCCACAGGGCTGATCTCCAGAATAGCATAATCTAGATTGACATCAATGTCAACAAATGTTTTTACACCAGTAAAGCAGTGGTAATTTGGCACTGGATCCTCATAGTTAAAAAGAGCAAACACCTCTATACCCTCCTCTAGTTCTTTGCCTTCAACATGATCTTTAAACAAATGTGCATTAGTCAAAATAAACCTATCAAACAGCACAAAGCCTGTACCCTCACAAACATCCGTAACAATGATTTTGCAAACTGACTCGCCCAGTTTGAGCAGCTTCCTGACTCTGTGGACCTCACTAAAAGACTGTTGGACCTTTCCAAAGTTCTCCTTCCTCAAGTCCAGTGCTTCCTGATAAGAATCACCAGAGAATCTACTCTCCATCCATTCTTTGAGATCTGGAAACTGCTGACGCAGTCGCTCATAAATCTCTTCAGTGTCGATGCTGCCACTCTTTTCTACTGCTGTTTTTACACTGACTCCACTCTGATGTGCTACATCTGTGACTGACCTTGGTTTACGCATGCTTTGTGAATTAGGTGATGGGTTTGCTGCATTTTTTTCATGACTATTATGTTCATCACTTTTCCTTTTGGGAAGACATATCTTAAACTTTTTCTCGTTCAAGTTGACAACCTTTTGTGTGTGTACTGTGTACTGCTTTGGATTCTCATTGTTGGACAGACGAAAGTTGCCCAGGTTATCAATGAAACGACCATCTCTTCTCAGATCCTCCTCGACTGTCATCCCTTTCTTACCGTAAACACAGAGAAACTTGAACTGTTTGACAGTATTGTTTCTAAAAAGCTCCTTTGTTCTGGTGTGTATCCCTCCTACTGTATCAATGTAAGACAGAATATTTGTCTGTTGGATATATATTTTTGTCATGTTGGTTTTGAGCCTTCTCTACCGACTCTGATTTACATGATATGATCAGACACTCACCATTACTAATGCAAGAACAAGGGAAATGTGTTGCAACAATAGATTCCCTATCCCCTCTACCCAGCTGAATGAAAATATTCTCATATGCACATGTAATCATTTCCTTTGATTTTTGATTTGATTTGATAGACTAGTTAGGTGCCCTCTTTGCACTAAAAAAGGCAAACATGTTTTGTATGTATGTAGTGTATGATACTTACTCACCATAAATGCATGGCTATTCTCCTCCTTGACTTTCTCTGGACTAGGTGGAGCATTCTGCAAAAACAGAGTTTTAGATTCACTGAAATCA
Source organism: Alosa pseudoharengus (assembly GCF_046254945.1). Classification (NCBI taxonomy): domain Eukaryota; kingdom Metazoa; phylum Chordata; class Actinopteri; order Clupeiformes; family Clupeidae; genus Alosa; species Alosa pseudoharengus. The sequence continues at coordinate 37,799,014 of NW_027468640.1, forward strand.
TGGAACTCCATTAAACGTTGTGGCTGATAGTCATATGAATGCAATGATTTTCCAGAGTAAATACATTTTTATACACATCCAGGACTATTATAGGATGTTTTCTCTCAATTAATTTGCTTCCCTTTGAGGTTCAATCATTGTGTTCATTGTGAGACCAAGATAAATTGACAAAAGATAATTGTATATTCCTTTTTTTACTCAACTTTATCAAGGGTGCCAATAAGTGTGAAGGGCATACATCAGACATACACTGGTAACACTTTATAATAACTACACACAATTGATCATTTATTAAGCCTTTGTTACTTATTAGTTAATGGTTTGTTCACCATTAGTAATTTCTAATTTATCATCAGTAAAGCATTTGTTCACAGTTATAAATAGTTTGTTCATAGTAAATAAGCCTATATCTAAAATATTGTTAATACTTAATAAATGACGCAATAATATGTTTTTGATTAATATTTCCATTATTTATATAACAGTTGTTACATACACATGCACTAATGATTAGTTAGGGTGAGGATACATATTTTATAAACCACTTCCTAATACTATAATTCATAATTAATAGAGTTACAAGTGGCTAGTTAAAGATATTTTGTGAGCTCATGTAAAGTGAGGATGTTTTATGCCTTGCAACACGTTTACAAATGAGTTATAAGTTTACACTTGCATTTATGATGGTGCTGAACAATCTGCTTACAGTCATGTGGAGGAGGATGCTGTCAACATGGACAACATCAGGGGGGAACCGTTAGTGCAATGTAAATGTAAATCAGGTTTCTCGAAGTATACTTGTGTATACAAGGAATTTGGTCTCTGCATTTACGACTGCCCCACTGCTAGCTACGGTGTCCCATACCATACTAGGGTGTGGGCCCAAGGTTCAAATTTGGCCTGTGGTCATTTCCTGAGAGAGAGAGTCCACTCCCGACATCTCTTCTATTTATTTCCTGTTTTATTTTCACTATCCTGTCAATAAAGTAAAATGGATAACACCTCCCACCTTCTACACAATAGCTGCTTAGCCTGAGTAGCTCTAACATGACTTAAAATTACACTGTCACATAAGCTATTTTCTATCTGGCCATCTAAGATATTTAGTTCAATCAGGGTGTGCTGGTGTAGTGGTTAGTTATGTCTCTTTGTAAACGGTTCAAATCCTGAATATTGTGAGTAACTAAGGATAAAAGTGTCTGCTGAACATTCCCTCTTCTTGCTGAAATTGTAATTTTACAGCCTGTATAACCTTTAGGAACAATAAAACCATTTCCCTTAATTCCTTTAATAAAGTTTTTTTTCTGATTATGGTTATGATACTGAAATCTAAAAAATGTAGGCTCTAGCTCCATCTGGCTGTGTACTGCGGCTGCTGCAGTCAGGACCGTTCTGATAAAACATAGGAAGTAGAATCTGTTGGGCATGACTGGACTTGTTTGGCCTATAGGCCTACAAGTTACAGATGTCAAGATAATACATGTTAAGCACTGAGGACACAACATTGTTATTAGTTAAACTATACTTACGCTCTTCTTAAAAAAGGATCTGATGTCCTCCCCTTTTGCCCTCCCCTGATGTCCTGCGTTTTGCTTTTTTTTCGGAGGCATTTTCACCTAACAGCACAATAATAAAGTTTGAACATGTAATGTTTGGCCCAAAATGCTCTCTTTAGACTCTGCCATTTTAGTTGAAATGACCAAACCACCAAAATATTGTCATATTATGTACAGCAGTGTTTCTTAACTGGTAGGTCGGGACCCAAAAGTGGGTCACAGAACCATTTGGGTGGGTCACAGAGCTTGTGGGTAAAAAATAAATAAAAAATCACCCATTTTAAGTGCTACTTTGTCAGATCTAATATTCTAATCCTGAAAACTTCACAAATGTAACACCAAACATCAGCATGTTCCAAACAAGTAGGCCTACAGGCACTTTGGGTGTCTTACCATGTCGCTCACCTTATCTGTTGGCTTGAAGGCTAAAAAATAATATGGGTCACGACTAAATGAACATGGGAAATTGTAAGTCCCAAAGTCAGACCACTTAAGAACCACTGATGTACAGTATATTGCAAACAACATTTCATGATACAAGATGACACATACAAGATGACGCCCCTTGGAAATGGGAGATGAATGAACCTTGCCAAGTGTGTTACAGTGTATGGATAAGCTGATGAGTAATGAGGAAGAACATGATGGCATGTGTAAATAACATTTAGGCAACATCGTCTGTATTCCATTGATGTCCAAACTATTGTCCAGCTATAAAATTGTAAAAATGGTCAAGCATTCTAGAAAATGGAGGATTTTACCATTCCAAATTGTATGTGCAAGGCCAATAACTTGTCTCTATCGTACAAAATTGTGCAGCGCTGCAAGATCGCACCACCACCAATTTTACAATATCAGAGCAGGAAGCCAGGGAATTTTCTTCCTACAGATACAGGTCTTGTCCGTACACTTTCAAAGTTTACAATACTTCCGTTTGTCTGTAGAAACCCTCACCACACTACCACAGAAGTATAATTATATTTATAAGTGGTCTTGCTCAAAACGCCACCAATTAACGTAATGTTGCTCTCAAATTAAAAATTTGAAGTTGTTAACTTGTTGTTAGACCAAAGACCACTTAACCAATAAATAAAAAAAATAAAAAAACTCATGGACCACCGAGCTAAGAAAGAGTAGACCTACAACAGTAGGCTATATTACACAATAGGCCTACTCAATAAACCACTTTGCTTATTGTCTTTGCACCTTGCTTATTGTGTCAGAGGATTCATATGATTTAAACTGGCATAGCTTACATGGGCAGTGTTGCAGAACTGTTTGGATTTGCATACAAGTTGGCTCAATATTGCAAACATTACTGACCTCATCACCAGCTTGGGCTTCACGTTCATGGACAGCTGTGGGGCTAAGATTCTCCAGGTCAGCACACCATGGGAACAGCGATGGCCAGCACTCTTTTCAAGCCTTGGCTGTATCTCAGCGTTCACCCATCAGCCTCTACTCCACGTGGACATACACCCGGTCATACAGCCTCCCCGCCGCATTCCCCTGGCACTACGAGATGACGTAACAGCAGAGCTGACAAAGCTGTTGGACAGCTTTAGGCATCATTGAGCAAGTCAACGCCTCGCCCTGGATCTCTAACCTGGTCATTGCGAAGAAGAAGTCAGGGGGTTTGCGTGTGTGTGTGGACCTGAGGGCGGTGAACAAGGCCGTTGTACCCGACAAATACCCGCTGCCCACAGCAGAGGAGCTGACTTCTCAGTTTTACGGCTCCACAATGTTTTCAAAGCTGGACCTCCGCCAAGGCTACCTGCAGGTACCTCTGCACCCGGACAGTCGTAACCTCACCGCTTTCGTCACACACGCAGGCGTCTTCCGTTACACGAGGGTCCCTTTTGGCCTATGCTCCGCCCCTAGCTATTTCCAGAAAATAATGTCCACCATCTTCGCTGGTATCCCAGGGGTGGTGATATTTCTGGACGACATAGTAGTACATGGACCAACACCAGTCATCCATGACCAGCGACTCACACGGGTGCTCGACACACTGGCCTCCCATACTCCCATACTCTCACGCTAAATGGGGAGAAATGTATTTTTTCTGCGTCTGAAGTGGAGTTTGTGGGGTTTCGTCTGAGCTCAGAAGACCTCAGCCCACTTCATTCTAATGTGGAGGCCATTCAACGGCTGCCCATGCCCTCCAGCCCAGCCCAAATTGCCTCTTTCCTTGGCATGACAGCCTACTACTTGCGCTTTCTTCCCCAGTACTCTTCCACCACCGCCCCTCTACGGCAGCTCCTCAAAAAGGACGCCCAATGGGTTTGGACCCCTGCCTGCAACGATGCTGTCATACAGCTGAAGGCCCAGCTCATCGCACCACCAGTACTCGCACACTTCGACCCATCCAGCCCAACCTTTCTCACCTGTGATGCCTCCAACTACGCAGTGGGGGCTGTGCTGTCTCAGTTCCACAGCGGCACGGAGCGACCTATTGCGTTCGCCTCCCGAGCCCTCAGTTCTGCAGAACAGAAGTATTCCGTTGGGAAGAGAGAGGCCCTGGCCTGTGTCTGGGCTTGTGAGCGGTGGCATATGTACGTGTATGGCCGTTCATTCACATTACGGATGGATCACCAAGCACTTACAGCCTTGCTGGCGACGTCTGGTTCTGGGCACAGGCCTCTGCGCATCCACCGATGGTACGAGAGACTTCACCAGTACAATTTCACGCTACAGTTCACACCGGGGCGAGAGAATGTGGTGGCGGACTTACTTTCACGCTCCACGCCACCTTCAGCTGTGGACCCGAATCCAGACAACAACGACCTGGACCTCATCCAGCTCCTCCACTCCCCTCTGGAGGCGACAGTGTCACTTCACGAGCTCCAACAGGCCTCTGAACAGGACCCAGTGCTCTCACAGCTCCGCACTTTATCCACTCTGGGTGGCCTCCAGCCTACCAGAGAGTCTGGCGCCATTCCGCCGCTTTAAAGATGAACTTTTTTGCTGGAACAACCACTGCGTTGCAAGGGGCCATCGCACAGTCGTACCCTCAGCCTTACGGGCACGCGTCCTGTCCATGGCTCACAAAGGCCCCCTCGGCATTGTCAAGGTGAAGCAGCGCTGCCGAGAAGTGGTCTGGTGGCCAGGCATAGATGGTGATGTTGAGGCTATGGTGAGAGACTGCACAGCCTGCTTGGTGAGTGGAAAGACTGGCCCCCCACCAGCTCCTCCCCTTCAGCCACTGCAGTGGCCAGCTGGGCCTTGGGAGCACATCCAAATGGACATTTGCGGTGAGCTCCGTGGCGTCCCACATCACCAACGGTTCCTCATCGTAGCCTATGACCTGTACTCCAAGTGGCCGGAGGCAGTCTCTACCGGGTCGGTCACCACACAGGCGGTCATTGACTTCCTGGAGGTGCTTTTCGCTTGTTGGGGCATGCCCAAGACAGTCACCACAGACAATGGGCCCTAATTCATCTCTGCGGAGTTCACAACTTTTCTGGGTGAGCAGGGAATCAGACACTGACGTACAGCTTTCTACAACCCTCAGGAGAATGGGGGTGTGGTACGCATGAATCAGACGCTGAAGAACGGTAATAGAGCTCACTTAGCAGAGGGATTTCAGTTCTCAGCAGCACTTCTGCGGACCCTGCTGCACTACAGAGCGACTCAACATACCACAACGGACAGCTCACCAGCACTCCTGATGTTAGGGCGTGAGCTACCACTGCCCCTGGATCGCCTGCGTGTTCCTGCTCACCTGTCATCACAGGAGGCCCAGCGGGAACCAGCTGGCCAGCTACGCGACCGGGTCTCAGCACGACAGCAGGCAACTAAACAACGCTCCCACAGGGTCAAACACCCAAATTTCACCATTCTGGACTGGGTCAGGGTCCGAAGGCCCACACGGGGCCATAAGCTCCTGTCATTTTGGTCAGCGCCTTACCAGGTGACTGAGCAACTGGGCCCTGCCACCTTTTCGCCTTTCAGACGGAACGCGGTGGCATGCACGCCGTCTCCGCAAAGTGGCCCCACCTACCACAACAGACCTGGAGGTCAGCCGAGATCCTGATCTGGATACTGTGTTACAGATGATGACTACGTGCAGTAAACTGTTCTCAACAGATGATGACTACGTGCAGTAAACTGTTCTCAACAACTTCTGACTGACGAATTATTATAATATAGTAATAAGTGCTAAAGCTCGGTTACATTGGTGACAGCGGTTTTACGTTTGTGACATTCGAGTTTTGTTTACTGTAGTCGTTTTCTTTTGTTAGTGTGTAGTGAATGTCTTGTTAACGTTAGGCTAGCTAGTTTGGCCATTGTTGCCTAGCTTCACCGGTTCCTAGGCTAATAGAATACGAAGGCAAGGAGAGAAACTTTTTCAACATGTGGTGCAAAGAGGAGGAAGATTCGTTCCTGTTTAACACTCGGCGGGACAAAGATTATCAGGCCGCCAGGGTGAAGATTGACCTGCCACCTGCGTTTTCTGGGGAGGATGACAAACAAAGTTTTCTCTGCTGGGCACGTCAATTTGAAGTGGCAGTCCGCGCTCTCGTTGAGGGGGACGAGGGAAGAGAGTATCATTATGAACTGGTGAGAATTCTACCAACTTTTTTGAGCAAAGCAGCATTCCTGTTGTGGGATAGCCTTCCTGCTACAGTCCAGGCTGATTATAAGACTGTTAAAGAGAGACTTAAAGAAGCCTTTGGTCGCAAACAGTTTTTGGACCGTTTCAAAGCAAACCTCTCTACCCGCCCTCGTGCTCCACATGAGAGCCTTGTTGTCTATGCTGCTGATATCAACAGACTTGTGCTAGAGGCATTCCCTGACTATGGGAAAAATGCTACGAAAGAGGAGAAGTTTCGCCGCTTCCTTGCTAGTCTGGATCCTGAGCTGAGAGTAAAGTGTCACGAACAAGGGGCAACAGACATGGAGGAGGCATTGGTGGTCGCTGAGAGGTGTGAAAATGCTAGAGAGGCTGTTAAATTGGACTATGCGAGTACTAGTGGCACGGCTGGCTTTACCGCCGCTGTTGGGGGTCCTGTAGCCTCTGTTCACTCACTGACTGATTATGGGAGTTTACACAAAATAGTACATAGCCTTGCCGAGGAGTTGAGGAATATGCGAGTAGAGATGAAAATGATGGCCGAGGAAAATCTTCGACTGCGGACGAGTGCAGGTGGATGGCGCAGCTCTCCTCCATCAGGGAGGAGCCCATGCTATTGCACCTGTGGAGGTTCTGGATGCCAGTCGCGGACCTCCCGTGAGCCACAGCGAGGCCGTTCACCGGATAGGAGATTCCCGTCACCTGGGGGAGACCGGAGGCCGTTCATGGCGTCCCGCAGCCACGGGAGTCCTGGTCCTGCCTGGTCACCGGGGAGGCGCAGCCCCAGCCCAGGCCATCGTACCCACTATGAGGAGGAGACACCCAGGAGACGGGGAGTGCGCTTTTTCTCGCCTCACAACGAGCGCCAGCCGACAGGGAAACGGGATGTAGCTGATGTTGCGGCCCAAACGCCAGCTGCTCTCTCTTTGGGCCCACAGACTGACACAGGTGACAATGACTCAGTTATGAATGTGTCTGGGAACAACACTGAAAGCGAGATGCCTGTTTCTTATGTCAAAGGTGTGATTGAGGGCACAGTGGTTCCTGTGCTACTAGATTCAGGATCAAGCGTATCTCTTATTAGTGCTGAGTTCCGCATGTCTGTCCCTGCACTCCGTATCCGCCCCTTAAAGAAAAACTATGTAACTGCCCGTGCAGTGAATGGACAAATGTTAGACACATTGGGCACAATTTCTGTTGTTTTATGCCTAGGCACAGACTCATGGCAACACACTTTCCATGTGTTGAGGGAAACTACGCAAGCAGTGTTATTGGGCTGGGACTTTTTGCTGAAGAACCATGCCCTTTTGGACGTTGCCCATGCCAGATTACAACTATGGGACACTACCATCCCTCTACTCAGGGGAAGAGACCTAACCCCTGTGTGCTGTAATGTGTCTATTGCCAACACCATGGCCTTCCCCCCTCTCAGTGAGATCATTGTACCTGTTAATGTCCATCCACCTACCTTATCTGGTGCCTATTCATGTGACTTTGTTGGCTATCTAGAGCCTAATATCCCTGACACTTCGAATCTAGTAGTGGCTCACACAGTCACCTCAGTGAAGAATGGACTGACATGTGCTCGGGTTCTAAACCCTACTAAAAATGATGTTGTTTTACGGCAGGGCACTCATTTAGGGGAATTCTACTCTGTGAGTGAGGCTGACTTGAATTCATTGCCACACAAGGTGGCTGCAGTGACGGCTGATACACCCCCTCTGTCTTCCTGTGTTTTGTCATCTGTGTCATTGGACGAGTCCCCCATCTCAGAAGCACAGAAGGCAGCACTCTCAGAGTTGCTGCAGCAGCACAAGGACGTTTTCAGCACCACAAATAGGAACACTGGTAAATGCACACAGGTGAAACACCGCATTCACACAGGAAACCATCCTCCACTCAAGCAACGTGCATACCGAACATCCCCTAAAAAAAGAGCTGAGATTGAGAAACAGGTGGGAGAGCTGCTCGCAGATGGTGTCATTGAAGAGAGCTGCAGCCCCTGGGCCTCTCCAGTTGTTTTAGTAAAGAAAAAGAATGGTCAATGGAGATTTTGCGTTGACTACAGGCGCCTCAACAGTGTGACCGTGAAAGACTGTCATCCTCTGCCACGGGTAGATGACACACTGGATGCACTGGCAGGTGCTGTGTGGTTCAGCACATTAGACTTTTCGAATGGATTTTGGCAAATTGAAGTTGCGGAAGAGGATCGAGAAAAAACTGCGTTTACCACCGGGCGAGGCCTCTATCAGTGGCGATCTATGCCCATGGGTCTTTCAAACTCGCCCGCAACATTTCAAAGAATGATGGAGCTTGTCCTCAGGGGTCTGCCTTGGAACATCTGTATGGTGTACCTGGACGATGTCCTTCTTTACAGTGCCACTTTTGAGGAACATCTTTCCAGCCTCAGCGAGGTATTTTCAAGAATTAAGACCGCCGGATTAAAATTAAACCCCTCAAAGTGTCACCTTGCCCGGAATCATGTGCTGTTTTTGGGACACACAATTTCTCAACATGGTCTACAGCCTGATCCAAAGAACACTGATAAAGTCAGAAAATGGCCAACTCCTCAGTCTCCATCTGAAATCAGAGCCTTTGTGGGCTTATGCTCATACTACAGGCGCTTTGTACACAATTGTGCCAAACATGCCGCCCCTCTGAATCGTCTGATGGGTAAGAATGTACCTTTTGAGTGGACTGTGGACTGTGAAACATCATTTAACTATCTGAATGATCTGTCCTCTGCTCCCATTGTGGCCCTACCGGACTTCAATGTGCCCTTTAAAGAGTTCACAGACGCCTCAAAGGAGGCTGTTGGTGCCGTTTTAGCCCAAGTTAAAGAAGGGGTGGAGCATGTGGTGGCGTACGCTAGCCAAACATTAAATCAGACACAGCGTCGCTGGTCCACATTTGACCGTGAACTGCTGTGGCAGTTGTGTGGGCTGTGCGTGAGTTCAGGCATTACATTGGCCTTACGTCCTTTACCATTGTCACAGACCACCGCCCTCTGTTGGGGCTCCGACGCATGGCTCTCGATAATGACCCAACAGGCAGGCGAGGTAGATGGATTTTGGAGCTGGACCCACTCAATTGGGACATTGTGTACAAAGACGGTCAACGTCATATGAATGCAGACGCTCTCTCCCGGCGGCCGGAAAGGGACAGCCTGGCTGACAGCATAGCAAGCCACTCAGACAACATGGTGGAAGTAAACGCTATACACCCAATGCCTCCAGACCCAACTAATCTGCAACCTGACACAGGGGTCTGCCTGTCATCACAGGCACTCACAGCGGATGCGTCAAGGGCGGTAGGAACAGGCATCCTACCATCGCTGTCCACCCTGGGACATGATGTGGCAGACATTAAAGCGCAACAGGAGGCAGATGTGGTCATTGGAGTTGTTCTCGGCTGGATGGAGATATCCCGGAGGCCGTCTCGAGCACGACTGAGGGGCGCCTCTTACAGTTTGAGGAAGCTGTGGACAGAATTTGATCGACTAATTATGCAAGATGGACTATTATGTCGGTCTGTTGTCTCGTCCCTCACTGGTGACAGACTAAATCAAATTGTGGTCCCCTCTACTCTCATACCTGATATCCTGCAGCAACTACATGGTGGCCCGGCCTCTGCCCATTTCTCAGCTGAGCGTGTGTGGGAGCATGCACGCCAGATCTGTTTCTGGCCCTCCATGTTCAAAGACATCAAGAACTGGTGTGAACAGTGCAAAGCGTGTCAGACACGCCGGTCCCCAGTGCCACCACATCGTGCACCAATGGGGGGCTCTTGTGCAACTTGTCCATTTGAGAGAGTGGCGGCTGACATTGTTGAGTTGCCATTGACAACCAAAGGGAACCGGTACGTGCTGGTAGTTGAAGATTATTTCACAAAATTTGTTAATTTATATCCTCTACAAAACCAGACAGCACAAACAGTAGCGCGATGCCTGTGTTAGTGCACGGTGTACCGGAGCGCTTGCACAGTGATCAGGGGCGTCAGTTTGAAGCAGAGGTGATACAGAGCCTCTGTCAGCTGCTGGGAATCACAAAAACACGCACCACTCCCTACAATCCAAAATCAGATGGAATGGTTGATCGTTTTAACAGGACCTTAATTGACCAGCTGGCTAAAACTTTACTGGAGTGTGGGGGTGAATGGGATGAATATGTGAAGCAAGTGTCCTTCGCTTACAATACCTCAGTGCATGCCAGCACACGTTTCACTCCCTACTTCCTTGCCCACGGACGTGAGGCGAGGGTTCCGGTTGACATTCTGATACCTACTCGTGCCTTAGCGTCGCTGGCACCTGGATCTCACAGTGAGTTTGTCTCCTCATTGCGAGACAAACTGGAGTCTGCCTTCAGCAGAGCCAGAATGAGTAGTGAGGATGCTCATGAGCGGCAGAAGCTTTACCATGACGAGAGAGCCCGACACAAACCTTACAAGGTGGGTGCAATGGTGTGGCTTAACAACCCAGTTGAAAGCCGCATGAAATTAGCCCCACACTGGAAAGGGCCCTATCAGGTCTTGCAGGTATTGGACTCAGGCGATGTACCGGGCCTCACCTACCGTATCATCAACCCCTTGGACTGTGATGAGCGACAGCAGGTGGTGCATTATGACAGATTGAGGCCTTATACACTGCCAGTTCACCTGCCTACACAGCCGCGAAAGTCCAGTCCTCCTTTGCCCCCTGTCCCTTGTTCTTCTGGGATTTTGTTTTCGGGCCCGGATCACGATGGACTGTCTGATGCAGCTGAGGGGCCGTGTTCGGCAGAGCACACTGCACCGCCGGGCCCTACCAGGAGTCGGCAAGGGAGAGCACTAAAGGCCCCTGGACATTTCAGTGATTTTGTTATCTACTGAGTGTGTGTGAATTGCAGTTCTGGTTGACGGTGTTTTACTTTCCGTTGAGATTGTTAAAAAAAAAAAAAAAAAAAAAACAAGACATATCTTGTTGTTTTGGTTAAGTGTGTGTGGAATACAATACCATGTCTGGATGCATACTGTACCTACTGCATATCTGTTGCTTTATACCTACACTGTTAGTGGTTGTTCTTTTGTAAACGAGGACGTTTACTCTTGGAGGGGGGGACGTATGTAACAGACTGGTATCATAATGAATGTATTTTATCCCCTCGGGGCTTTCCGTAGTGAAATGATATATTCCTGCTCTCTCGGTAGAGAGCGCTATTCTGGATACTGTGTTACAGATGATGACTACGTGCAGTAAACTGTTCTCAACAACTTCTGACTGACGAATTATTATAATATATAATAAGTGCTAAAGCTCGGTTACATTATCACATATACCTAGACCGATTGTCATTATTTAAACGTTTGTGATCATTAATTAACTTTTACATACTCGCCATTCCCGACCTGTCATGCGACAATGGGGTCCGTTGCACAAAAGCAGAATTAAGACATCCGGGATAAGTTACTGAGCTGCGCTCAATGAATCCAAAACACGAGTGTACAGGCCGCTTAATTGGTTGCACAACGAGCAAGCCAGGATGAGCAGACACGGATTCATCAAGCCAGGTGAAACCTATCCTGGATAAGTGCGCGCTCACGGCTCCCTCAAATAGACCCCGCCACCGATCACAGATTCACTGATTCACCATGGCAACTAGACATAACTAAAGCAAAGATTGTTAAGGCGGAGCAAGATACTTCATCAGGAGCCACTTCCGCGAACCCGGATCGCACGAGGGGGGGGGGTCAAAATCCCCCTTTATGCAGAGCAGAGGCAGCGACTGCTCCATTGAAGTCTATGGGCATAGCTCAGAATTTTACCACATATGCTAAGGTCTTAGTTCTATAGAGTTAGGAATGTTTTCATGATCCTCAAACCCTTGTGAACATTTCAGGTACATTTTTAGCATTTTTGAGCATTCCAGTCTGGAGAAAATCGACTTTATATCAGGTGTGCGCCGGTTATTTATGCCGCTGCTGTTGGCGGGTTGCAACGTACGCTCATCAATACGTCATCGACACGCCTCTTTATGCAGACAGGATTCGATCCCCATTTCGCGCCCATTGACATGAACTACGACGAAGTATCTTGCTCCGCCTTAACAATCTTTGACTAAAGCGGCTTCATTGCTTCTTCCACGGTGAGAAGTAGGAAGCGATAGCCTTTTCACAACAACAGCAAACAGCAACACCTCTGTTTAGGAGAATATTGCAACTAGTGCCGCGACCACCACGTGCGAAATGGTTAGGCACTCCCGTGACGTCACATTGTTGCATGACAGGTCGGAAATGGCGATATGTTAAAGTTAATTAATGATCACAAACGTTTAAATAATGACAGTGGGTCTAGTTATATGTGATAACAATGTGTAGTGGGCAGTGGAATAACTATTGGTTTCCGTTTGTGATGACTGCTGACTGAGATAAGGGATGAGATTAAATAGATCCTGGAACTTAGCCTGGTCTGGAGCAGGCTAGCTCCACAGAATAAATCGCCATGGTAACTTATACCATAACATATCCTGCTGCCCCCTATCCCGCTTTTGTGCAACTGGATCACGGATAAATTGAGCCAGGATAACCAAGATATCCCGGCTTAATCCCTTATCCTAGTTTTGTGCAATAGGCCCCAGAGGGGTATTTCACAAAGGCAGAATTAAGACATCCAAGATAAGTGATAAAGCGAGGTTTGACATAGCGTTGTCTGGTCATCCTAGCTCAACTCATTTCACTAACGCCAATCCAGGATCAGTAGGAGCGACTATGTCAAGCCAGGTGTAAGTAATTCAGGATGTGTGCGCGTTCTCGTTTCTGCCCCAAAGAACTCACGGTTGGAATAATAAAGACGCGGAAAATAGCGTCATTCTCACAAAGTGAACAGCCGCTTTTGATATAGACTAACAATGAAGTAAAGTTGTCCTTTTTGGAATGGGGAATCATGGCTATTTCTGTAAAACAGCAGGAGTAGGCGTGGTAGACCAACTGAATGCAAATTTACGTATGCACCCACGTGTGAGTGCTTCCTTGTCTCGACACTCAACGTCATTAAAAAAAGCGCTTTCCATTACAAAGATGCACATAGTATGATATAGCTTTATATTATAGTTGAAAACACCTTCGAAAACTTGCCCCTCCACTTCCAATCAACTACAGTAGCCTAGGATATTCATCAAACGTCTAATAAAATAAGCAAACAATGAGTAGGCTACCTTGTCCTATGTTAATAATTATAAGGCTATCACAATTAAAATAATAACCATATGGTAGTAGGCAGACAATCTGTTTTGTTTTGCGAGCAAATACATTTAGCAAATAGTTTATATATGGAATAAAGTTCTTTAAAAATGAGCACGGAGGTCTGATGTGAATGACAGCTGGCTAAACCAATAAGACAACATAATTACCATTAGAATTAACTTAGCTTGGCTGTTAGCCTGGTCGGGACCAGGCTAGGGGTCCGTTGCACAAAAGCAGAATTAAGACATCCGGGATAAGTTACTGAGCTGCGCTCAATGAATCCAAAACAAGAGCGTACAGGCTTAATTGGTTGCACAAAGACCAAGCCAGGATGAGCAGACACGGATTCATCAAGCCAGGTGAAACCTATCCTGGATAAGTGCGCGCTCACGGCTCCCTCAAATAGACCCCGCCACCGATCACAGATTCACTGATTCACCATGGCAACTAGCGGCTTCATTGCTTCTTCTACGGTGTGAAGTAGGTAGCGATAGCCTTTTCACAACAGCAACAAACAGCAACACCTCTGTTTAGGAGAATATTGCAACTAGTTCCGCGACCACCACGTGCGAAATGGTTAGGCACTCCCGTGATGTCACATTGTCGCATGACAGGTCGGGAATGGCGAGTATGTAAAAGTTAATTAATGATCACAAACGTTTAAATAATGACAATGGGTCTAGGTATATGTGATAACAATGTGTAGTGGGCAGTGGAATAATTATTGGTTTCCGTTTGTGGTGACTGCTTACTGAGATAAGGGATGAGATTAAATAGATCCTGGAACTTAGCCTGGTCTGGAGCAGGCTAGCTCCAAAGAATAAATCGCCATGGTAACTTATACCATAACATATCCTGCTGCCCCCTATCCCGCTTTTGTGCAACTGGATCACGGATAAATTGAGCCAGGATAACCAAGATATCCCGGCTTAATCCCTTATCCTAGTTTTGTGCAATAGGCCCTAGGTGCAGAGAATAAATCCCCATGGTAACTTATGTGCCATCTCTTTTGTGAAACCAAGTCTAGGCTAAATGCATCCAGGATAACCAAAAAATCCCAGCTTAATCCCGTATCTAGGTTTTGTGAAATAGGCCTACCCCTCTGGGGTCCGTTGCACAAAAGCAGAATTAAGACATCCGGGATAAGTTACTGAGCTGCACTCAATGAATCCAAAACACGATCGTACAGGCTTAATTGGTTGCACAAAGAGCAAGCCAGGATGAGCAGACACGGATTCATCAAGCCAGGTGAAACCTATCCTGGATAAGTGCGCGCTCACGGCTCCCTCAAATAGACCCCGCCACCGATCACAGATTCACTGATTCACCATGGCAACTAGAGGGGCTTCGTTGCTTCTTCTACGGTGTGAAGTAGGTAGATAGCCTTCTCACAACAGCAACAAACAGCAACACCTCTGTTAAGGAGAATATTGCAACTAGTTCCGCGACCACCACGCGTGAAATGGTTAGGCACTCCCGTGACGTCACATTGTCGCATATGCAGGTCGGGAATGGCGAGTATGTAAAAGTTATTTAATGATCACAAACGTTTAAATAATGACAGTGGGTCTAGGTATATGTGATAACAATGTGTAGTGGGCAGTGGAATAATTATTGGTTTCCGTTTGTGGTGACTGCTGACTGAGATAAGGGATGAGATTAAATAGATCCTGGAACTTAACCTGGTCTGGAGCAGGCTAGCTCCAAAGAATAAATCGCCATGGTAACTTATACCATAACATATCCTGCTGCCCCCTATCCCGCTTTTGTGCAACTGGATCACGGATAAATTGAGCCAGGATAACCAAGATATCCCGGCTTAATCCCTTATCCTAGTTTTGTGCAATAGGCCCCAGGTCTCTGTGTGTTCGTTCATACTAGTGAAAGTAAACAGCTGAACATGCCGCGGCTCTCCCAATTCTTTTAGTGTTTTGCACACACACTACATTGGCGACGAGGATGGAGCTTGCACTCCCACCACCAACACCTTTCCTGGCATTACCGGGCGAGCCTCCGGTACCATGGATCCGTTGGCCTGAGTCGTTTGAAACTTATCTTGCAGCTCTCAGCCTGGAGGAGGCTAGTGACCCGCGACGGAGAGCACTTCTCACTTTGGACACACACTGCATTTGGACACACGTTTTGGACACACACTGCATGCATGTTTAGTGCAATCAATAGCTTATTGCCTACTTTGGACTTAAAATGTAGGCTATCCTACAGGTATTAGTTTAACTAAATAAATCATGGCAACTCAGAAACATAGCTAATATCAGATATTTTGTGTCTACAGGATTTCGAGAAACTCCACATTCTTATCCTGCAGTTGACTATGGCAATGCTCTCCTCATTGGCCTCCTCAAAAAGTCTGTTAGACAGCTAGGCTACAGCCAGAATTTTAATCAAAACAAAGAAATTTGATCACATCACCCGAGTTCTCAGGTCTTTGTACTGGCTTTAGAATTTAATTCAAAATTCCTCATTGTCTACAACACTTAAATCTGCAGTTGGCAAGTCTGATAGCCTAGAACACACCCTAGCGGCAGCAAATTTAATTTGATGCCCGGGCTAGTCTAGCAACTCTCTGTTGGCTTGCGAGCTGGAAAAATGACACTTCGATAGGGCCAATCACATCGTGTATAGTCATTAGGCGGGCTTAACATAATGATTGTTGGCAGAGTTGCAACGGTTCGGCGTGAATTCCCTGCTACTTGAAGACAAAGAAGATGGATGTTGCTGTTGGCGAACAGTGTGACACGAGTTAAGCTTTTTCTATGTTGCCAAAAGTTTGAACTAGCCAACTAGCTCCGCTGGTGGGAAAACGCATGGGACTCATAAGTAGGCTAGTAGCGCTATCCTATTGTATGCAGAGGGAATTTGAAAGACAACCGATTATCCTGACCCTCGGACTGAGCACTGCAAATGGTGCATTTCTGTAGCCTATCATGTCTTACAATACAATGTCTTGCATGTAAAGTTTACACTAGCATTTGTAAATTGAATATCAAACTGTAGTGATGGGGGCGAGACCGCCTATGCCGAGTCAGAGTCAAGACCGAGTCTTTGAAGGGTTAGGACCGAGTCCGTTGGTTTTCAAATACAGTCGAGTCCAAGTGAAGACCGAGTCTTTGAGGAAGCAAGTCCGAGTCGAGACCGAGTCCTTTAGGAGTCGAGAGCGAGTCCAGACGAAGACCATAAAAACATGTCAATTTTCATATTCATGATTTAATATCACCCCAGTTAATAATCAAAAGGGAGGCCTACCGACTAAGCTAGTTTGGGAATTGTTTAGAGGAGCAGTCTAATCTCTTTTACTGTCATTCAAAAAATCCCTACCACATACATAATCTTCTGCCTATTTTTCTAAACTGCTTCAACAGTGCTGCTCTGTCATCAACATGTTAAGCCCACCCTGACTTTTTAAATCATAATTAGGACATGCAGAGCAAATTAAAATGTTCTAGTGGTATCTCTAAATTAGTAGACTTATAACATTTTCCAATATTTCCCAATTTTAAACATTTTGACAATACACTATTTCAGTATCTTTTAAAACTTTATTTCCCCATAACACACACAAACACACACAAATTACATAAACACAATTTGCATTGCACCATGGGATGTCATTTTCAAATAATGCCCATCAACATTGCATTTTATTATTATTGTTGTTATGTGTTGTGTGTTTTTTTATATGAACATAAAAAAAATGCATTGGTCTCGAGGACTCTGTCTGAAATTACGAGTCCTTCTCCTCCCACTGTGGTCCGAGACCGAGTCAAGGCCGAGTTTTTGAAGGAAAAACTTGCAAAGTCCGAGACGAGTCCGAGAAAGCAGAAATCGGTCTCGAGACCAGTCTCGAGTTCTACATCACTATCAAACCGTCCTCATTGTCAGAGGTGGGCACAAATACATCAAAAGCTATTTTGTTACAAACTACAAATGGCTCATAAATGTAAAATACAAGTAATTAGTAATTTGAAAATACAAAAATACCCACACAATAATCATGGTATACAAACTTTTAAAAGAAACTACAAGGCATATTATTAAAAACATATCCCCGAGAGACGAAAAATATTGTCTGATTGGCTGGCTAGGGGCCAATCAGACTGGGATCCACTTGATCTTTATTGACACCTTCTTTGCACAGACAAAGTCATCTCTTGCAAATGTGCTCACACGTTTTCATTGGGTTCACACATTTCTCACACCCTTTTGCAAAACAGTTAACACAGATATCATTCAAAGACTAAACTCTATTGGTCTCCCTGTCCTAAACAAAAGGAACCATCTTTCTGTATAATGTAAATTATAGCTATAGATAGCCGAAACGTAGTTTAAACTTTGCCAGACGGAGCAGTCAGTCTCGCCAGCGTCCCCGTAATGTAGCAACCAAAGTCAAGTTTATTTATATAGCGCATTTTATACAGAGAGGTCTGACTTGCCATTTTATACAGAGAGGTTTATACAATGTGCTTTACATAAACAAAAGCAAACAGTAAATAAAAGTATAGAAGGGCATAGTCAAATAACAGTTTAAAATGTAAAGATCATAATAAAAAGAAAACATAAAACACACAAGGTAAAATCATTTTAAAATAAATAATAATTATGAAGCCAAAATAAAAGACACAAGGTAGAATAATTTAAAGGCAGATTCAGAATTTGTAACTCAGTGCAGTTAGCAGAAGGCATCTGAGAACAGTTTGGTCTTAAGTCTAGATTTAAAACTGGCTATAGTTGGGGCCTTTTTGATGTCATCCGAAAGTGGGTTCCAGAGCTGAGCTGCATAGCAGCTAAAAGCTGCTTCACCATGTTTAGTTCTAACTGTAGGTTTTACCAGCAGGTTTTTCTCCAGAGACCTGAGAGGACGAGTAGGTGTGTGCTGCTGAAGCATGTCTGATAGGTATAGGTCGTGCCCCATTTACTGATTTAAAAACAAGCAGTAGTGCTTTAAAGTCAATTATGTGACTTACTGGAAGCCAGTGCAGGGCCCATTGCAATAATCCACTCTGCTGGAGATAAATGTGTGAATGAGTTTTTCTAAATCGTGTTTTGACATCAGCCCTCTAAGTTTGGCAATATTTTTAAAGGGAAACTTGGCAGGATTTCCCCCTCTGCTGTAGAAATTGTGCATTATGCTATTTCAAACTGTTGGAAAAGGTAACGATAAAGCACATGGATTTGTTTACAAGCTAGCGAACGGTTAGCATAAGTTTGGCAGAACTATGTGGATGTTACAAGGTAAGAAACACGATTTAAAACTAGTTTCTTGTTTCTCACTTCTCTTTCCGGGACGGTAGTCTCAATGTTGCAAGGTTGGTTTTCCGCCTGAGGACGCTAGGCGCAGCGGGGAAAGTCACCATTTTCACCGGAACAGGTCATTTAACCATCCAAATGATTTCTAAACGGGTTTATTACGTTGAAATAGTTGCCAAGTTCCCCTTTAAAGTGGTAAAAAGCTGATTTAGTTATTGATTTGATGTGGCTGTTGAAAGTTAGATCACTGTCAATTAATACATCAAGATGTTTAACAGTATACTTTGCTTTCAACCCTTTTGTGTCAAGGAGAGTGGCAACCAAGTCTTTCCTCCTTTTAAACAAATATTAGAGCCAATCAGAATAAAGGATTCAAAAAGCCAATCACATTGAAGGATTCTGGGATCCAATCAGAATGCAGCATTCTGGGAACCAATCAGATTGCATGATTCCAACAGCCAATTACATTGCAGGATTCGGGGAGCGAATCAGAATACAGGATTCCAACAGTCAATCAGATTGCAGGATTCTGGGAGCCAATCATATTGCAGCGTTCTGGGAGCCAATCAGATTGCAATATTTCTAATAGCCAATCAGATTGCAGGATTCCAACGGCCAATCAGATTGCAGAATTCCAACATCCAAGCAGAGTGCATGATTCTGGGAGCCAATCAGATTGCAGGATTCCCACAGCCAATAGAAATGTAGGATTCCAATCAGCCACGTGCACACATAGATGGCTAGCTAGCTAAGACAAACAAATTTAGTGAACTTTACAGTAGGCTAATGTGTAAGCTAGCATATAATGTAATCAGCCTAAGTTAGCTAAAACTTTAGCTCATTGTCTCACTCCTTCAGTAAAGAAAATGAATGTTCTCAAACATCACTAGGCTATTTACCACAGTAGATAAACAGACTAATTTACTGCACTTGGGAAATAGGAGAATACAGGGAAATTTGACTAATAATGGCATCACCATCACCATATTAATATGCAAATGAAATGTTAACTTAAGGCAGTAAGCAAAAACATCCACGGCAGTAATCAAAAACATCCACGTTTTCCCTACACAAATGTGTATCAACTACTTACAACATGAAACGTGGCGATTTTCCAAGCGAATAAAGAGGAGAACTACAATGTGTGGCACAATAGTACTTGGGAGTACTTCTGAATGCTACACATTATTTGTCTGGATCATTCCATTTAAAGGTATTGCTCAACATTGCTATTGGTCGGCTTTAACCAAATCTTTTATTAATTAACCTAGGCCCACGTTGTGCGCCTGACTTGCTCTGGCCACAGTGCGCATGCACTGGCAGCAAAATACGCTGCCAAACTTGGGCCATGGGAATTAATAGTATCTGAAAAAAAGTAAGTATCTAAAAAGAATCTGAGTATTTCTCATAAATTCTAAACTATTCTTTCATTTGATCCTTTGTATTATGTACCTAATGGAACAGTTTTAATCCAATGTTCTGTGGGGACAGAGACACAGTTCTGTGAGAGCACCTCATTCTTCAGAGTAAGCTCCAGAGTGCAGGGTTCTATGGACGCCTGGTATTATGCGACTCTCAAAATTAGCACAGCTTTAGATGACATTATACTGTGAGTCAAAGTATTTAAAAAATGACGAAGTGAAATCAGATACATTAAATTACTTTTATTGAATTTCAAAATCATCATATTTCATCAATCATATTTCAAATTCAATACTTCTGATGTGTAGTCTTTCATATTTTTTTATGAGAATTTACCACAGTCAAACTGGTTGTGAACAAAATCATCTGCAAATGCAGCTGTTTACAAAGTATCTATCAATAGGTTTATAAATTGTAACAGAACATTTTGAATTCTGCACATTTTATCCTAATGTGTAATATTTACATTTGTGTGAACATTTCAATGACAATGTGCTTTCTAACATAGGCTATTAGATGTGTTCGTGTTAAATGACATATCATCATGCACAAATATGAACAAAGTGTAAATGTATGGTTCTGATTATGGTGTTCTGAATAAATAATGCATGTGATGTTTGATAAAGGTATTCTATTTGCCACATTACCCAATATAATAATAGTGTAACATTAACTAGTGTCTAGTTCGTAATGTAACCTAAATGCAAAAGTACTGTAGGTCTATGTTTCTGTTATTTTTTTTCTGTCATTTTGTCCAAAGTGACTTACAATAATATCAATACACTTTGCATTATCATTCAAATGAATAGCTTAAAGTCAAATAGCCAACATTACAATAATTAATATTAATATTAATAACAACAATAATAATAATAATAACAATCATAATAATCTATGAGACATATTTTATAGGTGGACTGTTTAGGCTCCACATACCTTCTCTATTTTAGAAATACTGTGCCGTACTTATGCAAAGCAATGCCAGTAATAATGCAAATCTGGTGGACACTTTTCTTCCATTTTCCCTTGCTGAGCAGCATAAACTAGTTGGCAATTATCACAAATGATTTACATGCACAGTCTATGGAGAGGAGCCCATAAAGTGTTGGGCTTTTGAGTAGCTATTCGGAGCTGGAACTCTTTGCTTTAATTTGAGGCGAGTGAGCTATTACAAACACTCTATGAAGCAAAGCATGACAAATCAGTTACATTGCAGATACACAATGATGAGCAGCCTTAATGCATTTATTTTGGAAAATAGACATGAGTCACTAAAGAAGAACAAGCAAATTACTAATGGAAATAACACTAAGAGGCAGTAAGTAAACACCGTCTTAAATATGAATTACTAATGGAAATAACACTAAGAGGCAGTAAGTAAACACCGTCTTAAATATGAATTACTAATGGAAATAACACTAAGAGGCAGTACTGTAAATAAACACTGTCTTAAATATGAATTGACCATCCAGTGACAAATTAGATCAGTACACTTGTTGTTATCCACACTCTTAAAGCCGTGGCCTACTGGTTAGTACTCTTAAAGCCGTGGCCTACTGGTTAGCACTTCGGACCTGTAACCGGAGGGTTGCCGGTTCGAACCCTGACCAGTAGGCACGGCTGAGGTGCCCTTGAGGGCCTTGTTGAAAACAGCACAACTTGCATTGTTTTTAACACATCTCTGTGTCCAGATAGGAACAACACATTCATTTTAAGAGTGCATTATGGTGGTTAGTTTTTTAAACTTTGAATAATGCAGCCGCCCAAGCTTTTCACAGTAGTTTGTGCTCTGTGTCAGAAACCACATGAAAATGTAACAACAGAGACAAACTGCATCTGCTTTTACTGTAACACCTGGCTCTGGAGTTCATGCAGTATAAAAAGAACACAATGTTCTTCAAAACGCTAATATTTTGTAGAATCTTCATGCCTCTTGAAGCCTCTTCTGCCAAGGCAGCTCACCCGCAGATCCATAGGGGACACAGTGCAGATGATATACAGTAGGACTGCCCCTTGCAGTTGGACTACAAGAAGGAAACTACCTAAACATCCCTGAAGCACCTCTTCAGCCGAAGGACCACTGACTCATAAGCAAACTCCACTCAAAGCCAGACGCATATTCTTCCACAGCAGCCTCTACTCCTGTAGTGCTGTCTCCCGGTGTCTAAAGAAATAGCCCCAGACAACTACAGCTCATTCAAAACATTGCTCAATAATATCCCATGCTGTGAACATTAACCAAACACAAAACTCTTACAGTTGTGCAATGTGCACCGGTTCCACTCTCAGTTTCATTATATAGGTGCTAGTTTACAGAGCAGTTTATGGGGGCCAAAAGGTGTCACTTATATACGTCCTTACGCAATATAAACATGTAGGCCTCTTAAATCACAAGGAGCAGGGCAGCTAGTGGTCCCTGGTGCTAAAGCCAAATATGGAGACATAACATTTAGCTTAGCTATGATGCAACGTCCTGCTGGAGCCAGCTGTGCACGCACGGGTATCAGATGTGCCCCCTTCCTGGATTTGGTGTCTCTATAAGCTGCTATGCTAGACCTGCACTACACTCTAGCTATCTTTCTTTCTACTACATTATATGCTTATTCGTCTAATTTTATCTTATAATTTCCTGTTCCTTCATCTATTTTTTTTATTTCTATGGTTAATTGAATTGAATTGGCTTAGTGCACAAGAAGTGCTTTACAATTATTTTCACTGACCTTGTCATACCATGAAACTCTGTGCTGTAAAACCCCTGGGTATTATAACTTATCTATAAACCATTTTCACTGGAGTGTGTGAGGTTAAAAAAGAAGAGGAGAGTTACTCTATGATCAGGCAGAAATATGTTGCCAAGACTGCCAAGAAGTGTTCACATAGAACCAAATCAGTGTCTGCAAAGAACTACTACTACAGACACGCTGAAGCCCCTTTGTTTCCGCTAGATTATTGCTCGTTGTAAACAGCTCTTAGCTTAGCAAGGTTTAACAGGACCACTTCACGCAGTTGTTTAAGTAGCTTAAACATAGCCTGCAGACTTAATGCAACATTCTTGACATGGGCAGACAACCCAGGCAGTTGGCCCATAAAACTGTCAAATTTATGTTATTGTCTACATGGAATAGACTACCAAGCTTCCCCCTTTTATAACATGAGACAAAAATGAAAATGGCGATCGGTGGTCCACCTGAGATGGTATCATAAGTATAAGCTGGCTACAATTTAAAATAAAATGCAGAATGGCTTGACAAAGGCTTGGTCCTGAAATTCCTTGCCGTAATTGCTAAACCAACAGAGTATCTGTGTCCACCTGTGTTTTGGATATTTCACAGCTAATCAGATGACTTAGATAAATACATATTTTGTTATTTTATTTTTATCATTAGACATTCTCATGAAGTTTCTGTACTCATCACTTCCTGACTTGCTGTATAAAGAGCCTGCTCAATATCTACCTCTCATTAGTGTCTTCTGTTTGGCACTGCTCAACTGTTTGCACTAATGACATCTCCATGGCAACTGCTGCTGCTGACCGGCAGGCGTGTTTGCTGTGGACGAGGGGCACCGTTGAGGTTGAGCTGGCGGGCGCCCGAGCTCTTGCGGTGGGTGGAGAGGGCTCTGGGGTCTCCGGTGCCGTGCTCGCCATGGCACGACTCAAAGCGCGTGAGTGCCAGCGTGTAGACGCTGCTCTGCCGGAGCGTGTGGCGTCGCGTGGTCAACAGCTCCTGCTCCTCCAGCTCCGAGAGGGACACGCAGGGACACCAGCGGAAGGCACGCTTGAAACCAGTCCGGAATCTACACACACACACACACACACACACGCACACACACACACACACACACACACGCACACACACACACATGCACATGCACACACACACACACACACACACGCACACACATGCACACACACACACATGCACACACACACACACACGCACACACACACACACACACATGCACACACAAACTGTAAATGGGTGGTCATGTGAATGTGAATGTGTATGTGTTTGTGTGTATGAGTTCATATTGTGCAATGTGTAAACTACATGTGTGCAGTTTCCATGAGCAATTAATGTGTATTTCTCTGTATTTGTTATACTTATACTTATATACTTATGTGTATTTCTCTGTATTTGTCTGTGTACATATGACTATGTGAGGGGCTCTGTGGATGAGCTTGTGTGTGTGTGAGAGAGAGCTTGTGTATGTCTTTGTGCATGTGTGTGTGTGTGTGTGTGAGTATGCACACAGTGTGTGTGCATGTGTGTGTGTGTGTGTGTGTGTGTACCTGTTGTTGAGGCAGCAGTAGATGATGGGGTTGTACATGGTGGAGCTCATGGCCAGCCAGATGACGGCCAAGTAGATCTGCTGGATGGGCCGCCAGCGCATCAGCCTCCGGTTCAGCCCCACCAGCAGGAAGTACAGGTGATAGGGCAGCCAGCACAGGGCAAAGGTCACCACTACCACCACCATCATCTTCACTATCTGCACATGTGCACACACATACACACACACACACACATGCACGCACGCACGCAGGCACACACACACACACACACACACACACACACAAACACACACACACACACACACACACACACAAACACACACACACACACACACACACACAGGATCAGTTAAACCAACTCTAAACTCTAAACCAACACAACACCCAGCATTCAAATATGTCTAGTGTG
Organism: Alosa pseudoharengus; assembly: GCF_046254945.1. Lineage (NCBI taxonomy): Eukaryota > Metazoa > Chordata > Actinopteri > Clupeiformes > Clupeidae > Alosa > Alosa pseudoharengus. The sequence goes on from NW_027468640.1 coordinate 37,823,748, forward strand.
CTCTTGTACAATACATAATTAATTCTTACACACACACACACACACACGCTTGCTCAGTCCTCCACACACACACTCAGACAGACACAGAAAGAGCAAAACACAAACACTCTCTCACACACAGACACACACACACACAGACACACACAGACACACAAACACTCTCTCACACACAGACACACAAACACACACACAGACACACAAACACTCTCTCACACACAGACACACAACACAAATACTCTCTCAGACACAGACACACAAACACACACACACACATACCTTTCTCTTGGCGAGGAGCTGCTGGTGATAGTTTTCGGAGGAGTCTCCAGGGACCTCTGCCCCCCAGAGGATCAGAGCCACCTTACTGTACGCCACTCCCATGATGCTCAGGGGCAGCAAATACACCAGCACACCCAACACGATGTGGTACCTGAGAGAGAGAGAGAGAGAGAGAGAGACACAGAGAGAGAGAGACAGAGAGAGAGAGAGAGACAGAGAGAGAGACACAGAGAGAGAGAGAGAGACAGAGAGGGAGAGAGAGAGAGATACTGAGAGAGTAAATATGACTACACATGGGTATATTGTGTGCATGGGGTGTCTTCATGAATGCAAGTCTTCTTGAGTACAGGCCTTTCATGAATGTATTCCTTTTTATCTTATTTCATATTATTATTATGCTGGCATGTACATTTATGTGTGCCTGTTTGTGTGTGCTTGTGTGCTGTGCATTAATTTAAAAACAATTTAAATCCACTTGGTTATACAGTTCTCTGGTTAACTACTTTCGCACACATACTGTAAAAGCAAAGCATGTTTTCAGCATGTTTTCACATTTCTACAGTGTTTCCTTCATTAAACGGCCTTCATAGTTGAGTGTTCTACATTTTTACCTTGCATGTGTGTGTGTGTGTGTGTGGTGTGTTTCGTGTATGTGTACCGTACATGCATGTGTGTGTGTGTGTGTATACATGTGTGTGTGTATGTGTGTGTCTCACATGACGGCGTCCTGTGGGCCGCGGGGCCAGACGATGTGGCAGACGGTTTTGTGTGGCATGACGATGACGGTGGAGAAGACACAAAGTGGCAGGGCCAGCATCACGGCCAGGGCCCACACGCACACACACACAGCCTTGGTCACCGTCGCCGACAGTCGCGGCTTCAGGGGGTGGATAATCGCCATGTACCTTCCAACCGGAGGTGACATCACAGGTCAGTGGTGGACACACACATGCAGTACACACACAACCACGTGCACACACACACTTGTTTTGCATGTCTGCATGTCTGCAGTATTCAAGAGTGGGAACAAAACAACAAACACAAACAACCATGCACACACACACACACACACACACATGTTTATAGCAACATATGCAAATGCTGGAGGAAGCTGCTGCTTACAGAGTGAGAGCTCTCTCCTCTCAATCTCATACATTCACAAGCAACAAATAACAACATGACTATTACATATTCTCTCAAGGGCAGACACACGCACACACACACACACACACACACACACACACACACACACACACACACACACACACACACACACACACACACACACACACACACACATACACACACACACACACACATACATACCTACAGGGTGTCCCTGTGTGATGACTGTGTGTTAAATAACTTCTGGCACAATGACACTAGATGCTCTTCTCTGGGGCCACAGTACACAGATGCACCAAGACCACACACACACACACACATACACACACACACACAGACAAATAAACACACATACACTCTCTGGTTCTCTATGAAAACATACACACTCACAAATGCACAATGCAGGCAGTGCTTGCCTTTGGCTCACACACATTCACAGAGTTTCTGGCTCATCATCTACATCAGCCTCTAACCTCAACTTCAACATCTAACCTCTATGAGGGTGCAGTTAGACCTCTTCATTACAAAGCTTCTCAAATACTTCCATTCCTAGTCAGTGACCCCAGTGTCCTATCTATCTGTATGTCTGTCTGTCTGTCTGTCTGTCTGTCTGTCTGTCTATCTATCTATCTACTGTATCTATCTGTCTGTCTATCTGTCTGTCTAGCCGTATATAACTCCATGGCACAGGTTTGATTTCAGCACACATGTCCACTTCACATATATGTGCAATTGTACCCTTTATCAATGTAAACAGTTCAACAGGGTCCGTCCCATTGTTTCCTTTGGCCACCTGTCTGTGCTACTAATCTGATTTACTTCAAATTTGAAGACAATGCTTTTTTTTTGGACAACCTTGGCAACTGCATCTTGCTTTGGCTGAGGAATGTGTCCTTTAGACAAGTGTCCTTGAAACATGCACGTACAACGGATATACAAACTACAGTATATAGGAGTACTATAGTATTATTTCCATTATGCTATCCTTGAGCACAACAAAATGTGCAATTCAGACCTAACATCTCAGTCCTGGCTCAAAAGCTGACACCTCTTCTCGCAAGTGGACTACATCTAAGAATCTAAGAATCCTTTGCAGTTATTGTGCTCTGGTTTTCTGTCATATAGAAGTCAGATGAAATAACTTGTTTCTTACATAAATAGGATATTTCAGTCTTTTACTTTTTTTAATATAAATTTACAAAACACTCCATACACCTGCTTTATGGTGGAGTAGAGTATTGTGTGTAGATTGATGAGAAAAAAAATGAATTGAACACAACAAAATGTGGAATACTTAAAAGGGTCGAAAATCTTTCTGGTTGTAAGTGACCTGACAGACAAGAACGTCAGAATGTATAGAAAGACAGTGGTGCACAGCTCTGAACAAGGTTTTTTTTTTTTACTATATATTGCTAATTTTTCATTTTACACAATGCTGTAAAAGCCTTTGTTTTCTTTATACTTTCATAATGTCTGTCAACAAAAAAACTTTGAAGCATATCTACTGTCTTGCAATCAACCCCCTCCACACACAAACACAATAATGTATAACTTAGTAGTTTTGAAATTGAAAATAGTGCTGCCTTGCACATTGTTCATTAGAGATTTACAGAGTAAACTGTCATATTGACAACAAGATAGAACAGTTTGACTATCTTGACATAAACAATTCATTACTTGTCATTTTGATTGCACTGACCATTTCAATGGCATAAATATTTGCTTTTGAGGCAATTGTTTGAAAATGCACTAAAAGTTTGGACGTTGCATGCAAATAAAAACAAAATGTGATAATATACAAGTCTCGTAAACCCATATTTAGCAGCAAAAAGGACACCGACAACATATCTAATGTTGAAAATGAAAATTTGGACTATTTCATTGAAAATATGTTAATTTGGAAATTGAAGCCAGCAACATGTTTGGGATGGAAGCATGTTTACCACTGTACTGTACTAACAAAATTCTGTAAATGTTTAGGAACTGAGGAGACTATTTGCTACAGTTTTGAGAATTAAATATTGCCCCATTACTCCCCAATACACGATTTCAGTTGCTCAACAGTATGGGATATTCTTAGTCATGTTTTTCATTCCATTATGCACCTAACTTGACAAATCTGGACTGCAGACAGGCCATTTTAGCACATGGACTCTTCCTCTATGGATAAATACTATTGAAATATGTGCAGAATTAATTTTGCCATTGTTTTCCTGAAATATTCAAGGTCTTCCCTGGAATAGACATTGCCTGGATGCCAGTATATGTTGCTCAAAACCTGTATACATCTTTCAGAATTGATTGTGCTTTGTCAAATGTGCAAGATGCCCATGCTGTATGCACTAATGCTCCTCCACACCATCATAGATGTTGGGTTTGGAACTGAGCACTAAAACAAGTTGGATAGGTTGGATACTTGGATAGGCCCTTTCCTCTTTAGCCCAGATTAGTCCATGATTTCCAAAAATAATGGCACATTTTGATGGGTCTACCCACAGGACCTTTTTCCATGTTACCATCAGTCCATTTTAAACAAGCTCGGGCCCAGATAAGACGGTGGTATTTCTGTATCGTGTCCCAATAAAATTGTGGCTGTTACAATTTTGGCTGCAGTTTTTGAATTGAGTATCAAACTGTGCACATAGACAATGGTTATCAGAGGTTGTCCTGAGCCCATAGAATGACAGGTGTGGAAACAGGTCTGGTGTTGATGCAGTGCCATCTGAGGTCCAAAAGACCACGACCATCCAAAGTGTTTTTCAGCTCCTTCATTTGTTTGCAAAGATTTCTCTGGATTCTCTGAATGTTTTAATAATATTATGGCCTGTAGATGATGAACACTTCACAAAAAAAAGAAGCATTAAAATGACATTGTTTAATCATTTGTGCACACAGGTTTACACAGAGTGATGAAAACCCATACATCTTTACTTCTAAGAGACCCTGCCTCTCTGGGATGCTCTTTTTCATACCCAATCATGTTGCCAGTTACCCCTAATTAGTTAAGAAACATTTCTCCTTTTGTTTTCTTTATCATTACACACCTTTTCCAAGTTTGCCTTGAAATTTGCTTTGATGCATGTTTTAAATGTTTTGAGACAGTGTTAGAGGCTTTTGCAAGCAAAATGTGGCATTTTGACCAGAGTGCTTCAGTATCTAAGGCACATTTAGAGAAAGTACTGTTTCACCTTTTTGGTCCAGGTGTTTATTATCTAGTTCAATAAAAAGTGACAAGTTGTAGTTCAATGAAATTTGTCTCATCTAGGTGCTTACAGGTATCAAGTCAATGGCAGTTACATCTTGGGAAGAATGAATATGATTCATTGTTATTCATTTTGTCTTTTCACAGTTTTTCTGATTCCAGAAAGAAATTATACAGACATAGCAAAAAAATAAGGCTTTTGTTGTCCATTGTGTAGTGATTGATTGAAAGCACACAGCGATTTGACTACAAGTTGTGTTGTCTTGTAACACCTGTGTGTTAATTGTTTTGACAATGTGATGTCAGAGTTGACTAAAGCATTTAAAAAGTAAAACTGTAATTGTTTTGAAAAGGTGATGTCAGAGTTGACACAAGCATTAAAGCAATCGAGAAAAACTGTAAATGTTTTGAAAGCATAAGTGCCTTTTGCAAACAAAATGTGTTAGAGTTGACAGTGGCATTAAAGCAATTGAGGAAAATTTGCAGTGAGCCACCAATGCACTGATATCAGCGACTTGTACCTTGCTGACATTTCTCAAGTCACGAGTCAGCGCGTGCTGCCAGAGATCAACAGCAAAGTTCGACTCCGTGTTTGGTATTGTTCTTAATGCCCTGACACTTTCTGCCCTCTGTACAACACATCTGCACCCCCCACATTTGCTATCCATCAGACAGACACACACACTCATGGACACAGACGAGACACACACACACACACACACACACACACACTCACAATCTTTTCTTTGACATGCAGGCTGTTTCCTCTCCCTCTAGCTCTGTTAAGGCTGTTTATCGTCACTCATCTCAGTGGGCGCTGGAGAAGAACCAGATGCCAGTCCAGTGTTTACAGGATGGCACAAGGGAATGTGCAGACCAGTAGTCTGAGTATGTGTCTTTATATGTGTGAGTGAGAGACTGAGAGAGTGTGTCTGTATTTGTGGTTGAACTGGGTGAAGTGTAGTGACTGAGAGCATACAGTATAAAGTAAATAAAGTTTTCTGCTCATATATTAATCCTGGATAGGAATATACAAATAGAGTGATTCATAATATACTGTATGGCAGTGAAATATCAGATGATCTGTGACTGCTGTCATCATAAGGTGCATAATACAAATATCTGTACAAAACATCTGGGTGCGAATCCTTACCTGTCCACCGCGATCGCGGCCATAGAGTAGATACTGGCGAACACCGCAGCCACCGGGAAAAAGTTGTGGAACTTACAATACCCTTCGCCAAAGTACCAGTCCCCGTGTAGTGCACTCACGAAATTGATAAGCGTGTTGAAAGATGCCACGCTCGCGTCGGAGAGGGCGAGGTTGAAAAGGATATAGTTGGTGACCGTGCGCATCCTTTTGTGTGCTAGGATGATCCACATGACGATAAGGTTGCCCATAACGGCGACCACGACGACGAGAGTATACGCCAAAGACCACATCACCACGCGCCATGTCGGCTGTACAAACTGGTTGGTGAAGTTGCCGGTACTATTTAAAGATAAGTTTGCACGTGAATGGATCATTTTCTTACGATGTTCTCCTGATATGTATTTCCTTACTCTTCCCAAATCGACAGAATGTGGATCACCACAGCACGCAAAGGAACATACGACACTGGCGTCAGGGTGGAGAGACACTCATTCTTAACTAAAACCATTGCGAGACATTGAAGATGCGTATGGGTTGGAGTGGGCTTACCGACAACACATCCACACACGCACACGCGTGCGCGCGCGCACACACACAGACACACACACACACACGCATCACCTGTCGCATGGTGTAACAGCGCCTTGACAGTTTGAAGTGTTGGAGTGGATAGGCTGCCACATTCAGTGAATTTAAAACAGAGAAATTGTGCTTGTATCTCTCTCTCTCCCTCACACAAACACACACACACACACACACACACACACACACACACATACACACAAACACAAAGAGAGAGCTTTTAAGGAAAAGCTTGTTCGATGTGAAGGCAAGTCTCCACACAAACATCCATCTCCCTTCATTCATCTCTGAGCTCATGGGCATTTGAGTGGCTCTGCAGCACTAGCACTAACATGAAAGAAAAGGGGAGGTGTATTTTCTGTACCATGATACAAAGTGTTTGTATATCATATGTATATGTATGTGGTTTGCATGCAATTTGGTCATACATCAAAATGTTTCATTTATGTTAATACATTAGTGTGTTGGCTCTTTCAGAAAATTGGAGACACATTGCCACTGTGTGGTTCTATGTTGTACTGCATTGTATGTATCCCCCTGGGGATCAATAAAGTATCTATCTATCTATCCATCTATGTAGTATGCAATACAACATAGAAGTTGTTTGTGTGTGTGTGTGTGTGTGTGTGTGTTAAAAGGTAGTGTGTCTTAGGAAGACACAAAGAGGGAGCAAGGAGGCAAAAATGGTGTGTCTTGCAATTTATTATACCACCAGTGTGAAGAGAGAGAGAGAGAGAGAGAAAGAAAGAAAGAATATACAAATATATTATATTATCAAACACCTCACTAGGATACTTAAAGGAACACGACAACCTTTTTAGAAAATTAGCCTTTACTAGCCAGCTGCTTTGCTTGGGCCCCTAATGGTAAGGACAAAACTATGGCACTGCCTAATATGAATGATGATGTCCTGTCCACACATAAACTATAACCATAACGACATGAAGAACAATATCATAGGGGATCACTTTTAGTGTGATTTTGAGAACAATAAAAAAAAAAACTGACAGAATCAGAATCCATCAAATTGTAGACATCATTCATCAACACGAGGAGAGACTTTCCTTATGGATGGTCAGTGTGGACTATACTATTGTAATAGGCTAGTTAGTTATCTTTAGTGATCAGGACAGACCAGACTTCTAATTAAGTCCTGGTTTTATTTGTTCAAGCCTGGAACCACGCCAGGTCAGTAAAAGGGGCCTGCATCTAATTGGAACTCAACTTTTAATCAATGTTCTACGGTAGATTACATACTGCATCATTCACTCTCAACACTCTAAAACAGTTAATTGATTGGCCGTGGACAAACGTACCAAAACCATATGGCTGCAGGATATGTACATTTGCATCCCGCGGCAGGAATGTGCTTCCCTAGAGTCCACATGGAGGAGCTACCATGGTGATAAGAAGTGAACTTGTGATATTTTAGGTATGGATAGGATGAGGTCACATTAACCTGTTAGATTAGGGAATGAGTTACGGTGTGCATTATGTGTGCAAGTCAATTAGCAAGTTGCCCAGTAGAGGGCACCCCAACACTATTGTTAGTGATAGAAATGATCCAGCTAGCAAAAGTTAGTTCTAAAGAAACATTATAGTATAGAAAATAGATTTAATCTTTATCTACACATCATTGTCCAGTCTGTCTGCTTTGTGATTATCATCAAAACGTTTTACATTAATGTTAAATCAGTGATCGCAAGTCAAACATTTGACGTGGTTTCTACGGCACCCATCTGTCCATGCCAACTAAACACGCAGCATTACGAATGGTAAAGGACAATATACAATAGCATAAGAACAGGAGTAATACAGTACGAGCATGAATGATTCAGGACTGCCAACGATCTAACTGTTCGGACCACTCGGACAGACCCCTGAGCTGAGGCGTTACAGTGTGTGAGACTCTCCACCAAATAACACTGAGGCGGACACAGGTCATTTTGGGGATAGAAATCTTTTATTTATAATTGTTGATACACCAGAGAGCAGGTGAGAGAGCAGAGCCACAGAAAGCAGTAGAAAAATACTCTTAAAAAATCACAACGCAAAAAACTTTACACGGAATGTTCTAGCACACTGAGAGAAAGGACACGCAAAACACACAAACAGTTTTAGAAAACCAAAAACACATCCACATAGGCCTACACAACACAAACACACACACATACATACACACAATGGGAATAACTACAAACACATGCATGCACGCACACACACACACACACACAGACACTCACAGAAATCAGTTGCTACAGGTCAGTGACTGTTGATGTTGAAAGGTGAAGAGTCAGGAAGTGTATTCACAGCTGTAGTGTGTGTGTGGTCTCAGAAAGTACATTAGTCAGGAGAAAACACACACACACACACACACACACACACACACACACACACACACACACACACACACACACACACACACACACAAACACACACACACTGCCAACAAAAGTGTCTTTGCAGCATCATTGCATAACAGTCACAGACATGGCCACACACACACACACAAACATCCATGTACAAGATAATGACACACTGAAACAGACAGTGTGTGTCCAAGTTTGTGTGTATGTTTGTGTGTATCATTATGCATTTACGCATTGCAACTTCATATACTGTACATAAGAAAACATAACACACTAAAAGAAAACATTAAACGTAGGTCCCCATGTCGGACGAGAGAAAGGGAGATCAAGAGTGAGAATAAGAGAGAGAGGGAGAGAAAGAGAGACGTATGCTTGCCAACTGCAGTTCTATTGAATTTGGTCATAATCAGCTCTTCAAATCTGCCTTAAACCTTCCTCTACACACACATGAGCACGCGCACACACACATTTGGTGCAAAAAGTGTTGTCATTGGAAAGCTTGACTAGAAGAAAAAGAAGCTAAGACTTGCACTTGTCTGCCAAAGTCAGATCCACGTGGACAAACAAACAGGCACTAGGGAAGCACTTTCACTGAAAGCTTATGTACCCTCTCTCATTCATACCCCCCCACCCCCTCTCTCTCTTCAGACTTCCACTGCAGTTTTTAAGCTGGAACAAGCACAGGTAGTTCTGCCACTGGATCCAACATGTGAGTGAGTGTGTGGACATACAGAAACATGTGAGTCAAAGTATGAGAGATCTCTGTATGTATGTTTACATGTATGTACTGTATACATTGTGTGTGTGTGTGTGTGTGTGTGTGTGTGTGTGTGTGTGTGTGTGTGTGTGTGTGTGTGTCATTAGTCCAGATTGTAGGTGCGCAGGTAGATCTGGCGCTGGATCCAGCTGGTGAAGTGGGTGACGTTGGCATAGACACCAGGCCCCAGCACCTTGGAGAAGCACACCGAGCCCCAGGAGGTCAGGCCATACAGACGCCAGCGGCCATCCCCCTCACGGCACACCAGAGGGCCCCCACTGTCACCCTACACACACACACACACACACACACACACACACACACACACACACACACACACACACACACACACACACACACACACAGAGAAAGAGAGAAGGTATAGAAACATGACACATTGCTTGTTGTGTTGTGTAACAAACACAGAAAGAGGTCATTAAAACATAATGACGATGTAACAGTCTCTGCTCATTGAGCATTTCACTGGAAGTTCAGAGTGCCAAACTTGTAGCTAGTATACTTAATACCAGAGTTTCCGCTAGAAAAAAATGGTGCCGGTCAAAGTGACCGGCAGAGGTTTCGTTTTCCGGACATTTTGATGATATGCCGGTCAAATATCCTATTATCCCTTCTTAATTAGTCAAACTGAGGAAAACTGGAGACAGGCTATGGTAGCTTAAAGAATTACATAATCTGTATAGAATGCAACATGTTCATTAGACAAACTTAAACATGCCTAACAAGATCTAGCCAGTATCTTTTCATGGACAGCAAGAGTCCGCTTAGTTCTTTGTTTTAAAAAGGCTACATTGTTTGTTGCTGCTACCCACGTTATCTCAGTGGTGACTGTTTAACTTTCACAGATGTGCACAAAAATGAGCGCTCACACCACTACCCCCTAATGCTATGCCTCTTTATTTTATAACAATAAATTAAGAAATGTTTCCTATTCTGGGAAATGTTTAGTTTCTTTTTCTTTCGGCCGCGGTTCAATGATACCGTTTAATTGTGCCAGAAATTATCCGCGGACCAGTAATCGCCTCGTCGAGGAGGCCCTACCCTGCAGATCATAGACAGAGAACGCATAGGCCTACTGTATGCTTTGGGTAAAGAACACTTTGCATGTCCAATGTACACGGAGAATGACAGTGTCTTAGAGCGGCCTCACCCCCCGCAACTCCACTTCCAATGTCACTGATTCCGACAGATACGCCCGACACTTCTGCTTTTTATCTTGTGGTGGTGAAGTTGACCGGACATCTGAGGCTTCAGACGTTACCAATTTATCATCATCATCCATCGCGTCTGGCCTCTGAAAAAACGTTTAAGGCTAGTCTGCCTGGGCCTGGCCATGTTTGAACCGCCTCTCATTTGTTCGTTGTTTAACATGGACGTTTTAAGCGTGCGCTTCCTATTTGAAATGCAGCATAGGTTATGCGTGTTGTTTAATAACGTTCAAACGGTAGAGCCTGTTCATTTAAAAACATAGCCAGAGGACGTATAATATAGGTTTAGGCCTACATATTAAGGCTTATTCTCAAATTCAGATTGCGTTAGGGGACGGGATTATTAGCCAATTTCAATCGGACAATTTGACCGAAGAGATTTAATTTTGTCGGACATTTCATTTTTTTTCCGGCCAACGGAAACCCTGCTTAATACATTGTGTCTGCCAACCCACCCACCTCATTTATTGAAGTCAACTGTGCCAAAATGGTCACCACATACACACACACCCGCACACATACAAACACAAACACACACACACACACTCACCATGCAGGAGTCCACGGTGCCTGACTCGTAGCCGGCACACAGCATGCGTGAGGTGATGGTCTTCATGTCGAAGTAGGACTGACACTGGGCCAGGGAGATGAGGCGCACCTCCCCCTCCTGCAGCTTGTATGGCACTGGGGGAGGGGAGAGCACATGAGCAGCACACATCTGGTTACCATTTCAACTTGTAGATTTGGGCAGAAACAGCCACCATACCACTTTTGACTGTCTTCTTGTTTTGCCCTTTGGTTTGCCTTGCTTGCCTTGCGGATCCAAATAAAAGCATTGAAGTGTGTGTGTGTGTGTGTGTGTATGTCTAACTTACTCCGGTTGCCTACGTGCCCCCAGCCGGTGATGTAGCAGTAGGTGTCGGGCAGGGGCAGCTGACCGGGGCGGGGCAGGCAGACGGGTCGCACGTGGCCCGTGATCTCCACCTCGCGGTCCAGCTCCAGCACGCTGATGTCATAGTCCACCACGGCCCGGCTGTAGCGCTGGTGCAGCGTGACGCTGGCCACACCACGGGTCTGCGTGTGCACCGACGGGTGGTCCAGGTTGTTGATGCCCAGTACCACCTTCCACACGTCCGCACTCTCACGCCTGCAGGGGAGGTGGTGGGCACAGAGATGGGCATGGGGAGTGGATACAAAGAGAGAGGGGGAGAAAGAGGGAGAGATAAAGAGAGAGGGAGAGAGGGAAAGAGAGAGAGATAGAGGGGGAGAGAGAGAGATAGAGGGAGAGAAAGGGAAAGAGAGAGATATAGAGGGAGATAGAGGGAGAGAGAGGGAGATAGAGGGAAAGAGAGAGAGATAGAGGGAGAGAGAGGGAAAGAGAGGGAGATAAAGGGAGAGAGAGGGAAAGAGAGGGAGAGAGAGGGAATTGTGGAATATGTTATCATGCAGAGGCCCACCAGAGAAGTTAAAGTCTCTTGAGGACGAACACAAATGCTTGTGGAATTATTTACAAAGAGGAATATGATCTGATATTATATGAAATTTAGCCGTCATAGAAATTAGTAGTATACATGTTTGAGACTAGTCCTTTATTGTTCTGATTTCAGGATGCCTGACATAAGGTCTGTTTAGCTAAACCCCTTAGATGAAGATCCTCAGACACACACACTCACACTACTTTATTGAAGTCACACAGTTTTGCCTTGGATGCAAAAGCTAAATATATGAATGTTGTCTTTATCACTATAAATAATTGCAATAATTGAATCTGATTATAATATAGGATATGTTTTTAAATATATGAATACATTGTTGCATTTGTTTTTTTAACAGATATGAAGAGAATAAACTCACAGGGGAACTACAAACATTCAGATTGAAGCCCACCACCAAGAAGAGAAAAATAATTTCGTAATGTCACACCATATCATTTGGTGTGACATTACGAATGTATGATAAAAAGGATTTTTGGGTTTAAAATCATAAAAATATCAATGGAACAGATGGGAAATAGGGTCAGTAAAAGTCACAAGCACTTTCTTTACTTTATATCAAGGTATGTCGAAATGAATATGAAGTTTATTGAAGGATTGAGGGCAGATGCCTTACTTTGTGTATTGATGAAGGCAAATACTGTAAAATGTAACAAATTTGTAGGAAATGCTAGATCTTGATGCAGTAATGATAGAGGATTATGATAAATTGACTCAATTATTACTCACAAGAAAATTATACCCCATTATAATTTTACACAATAACTTTCAGGTCACACCACATGACTTATTTTAGTCACTAACACAAGCAAATTAGTGAATAAATATAAACTGCAATACAACATCTAAAAGACCACACATATCTTTGGGAATATGAGACTCAGTGATTTCCATGCTTATCATCTGATTTTTTTCCCCAAAAACTTTTTTCAGCCCATTACGTCAACCACCCATATACATGTATGTGTGTGTTTGTGTACAGTATGTGCTGAAAGTGTGTGTGTGTGTGTGTGTGTGTTTGTGTGGTCCTACCCCTCAAAGCAGTGTGCTACAGTGAGTGCCCACTTCTTGCCGATGAGTACACAGCCGCAGATGTGTCCACTGGGCTCGCTCTGCAGGGAGCACTGCCACGGCCAGCGGCCTGGCCGGCTCACACGACCTCCCAGAATCCTCTTCACCAGACGCACCGCCGGCCGCCGCCCACAGTCTAGAGGACAGAGGACGCGGGCGTAGTTTAAGTCATGTGACATATGGAGAGATGCTGTGTGTGTGTGTGTGTGTGTTTGTGTGTGTGTATGTTCAGTGTGTGTGTGTGTGTGTGTGTGTGTGTGTATGTATGTTCAGTCTGTCTGTGTGTGTGTGTGTATTTTCAGTCTGTGTCTGTGTGTGTGTGGGCTTGTACTTGTGTCTAACTGTGTTTGTGTAAAAATGTGAGAGTGAATGTGACTGACTGAGTGTATGTGTGTGTGTTTGTATGAGTGAGTGTGAGTGTGTGAGGGGGTTGTGAGTGTGTGTGTGTGTGTGTGTGTGTGTGTGTGTGTGTGTGTGTGTGTGTGTGTGTGTGTGTGTGTGTGTGTGTGCTTCTTTTACCCTCTGTCCCACATTCCACAGCCACATGTTTGCGGGATACACAGGAATGACTGCAGCAGATAGAGAGAAATACACACACAGAATACGTACAGTATTTATCACCTACAAATGCAACACAGCATTTACTATTGTCAGTACTATTCTCTGTCTGCAAATCAATGACATCAGTTCCTTCCAAGATCACATTTAATTGCTCCCGCATTACTTGACATCTGTTTGCCTTGTAAATGTTTCAATCAATGATAATGGGGCATTAGTTCCCTGCTGAAAAAAACAGCTAGAAACCAGCTTATGCTGGTAGCTGGTTTTAGCTGGTTTAAGCTGGTCTTTGCTGGTTTTCTTCCAGCTCTTGCTGGTCTTTGCTGGTGTAGCTGGTTGGACCACCAGCTGGATATGCTGGCGTGACCATCTGAGGAAGCTGGTCATGCTGATTTGACCAGCCTGTCGTGTGGGATAAAGCTGGTGCAAGATGGTCATGCTGGTGACCAGCCTGCCAAGCTTGACATTGTTGGTGTAAGATGGTCATGCTGGTTTGACCAACATAAGCTGGCACGGCCAGTTAAACCAGCAGTGTAGACCAGCAACACCAGCTAAAATGACCAGATTGAGGTGGTACGACAAGCAAAACCAGCTGAATTACCATCGTTAGGTGGGTAAACCAGCTGAAGGTATGTTTTCGCAAGAGATTTGCTGGTCTAGCTGGTCAACCATCATAGGGTGGTCAAACAAGCTGGTCAATGAGCTGGTCAACCAGCAAACCACCTTTAGCTGGTCAGGCTGTTTTTTTCAGTAGGGTTGTGAGTCCCAAAAGACATTATAGTGAAACCACTGGTGTTTGGTGTTTGTAATCCCTGCGATGTTCCATACATGCCACAAGGGGGCACTAAGGTCTAAGTCACTATGACCACCAAATGCACATTCCTTCATCATGACTGGACATAATTGGTGATGTACAATATTTGTTGTGAGTGTATGTTTATGTTTATAGTACGTTTATAATACATTTCATCCAGTTGTTGAGTTTGACAGAACACTGCAACCAGAATGCGTACATATGGCCAGAAGCGCTTGCTCGCTCGACACACACACACAGACAGACACACACACAGACAGACAGACAGACACACACACACACAGACAGACACCTTCTCTTTTCCAAGAGTCCTTGCAGGGCACTGCTGTTGTGCTGGTGGGACTCTTGGGAGACGTGTAGCCAACGCCGTCTGGCCACTCCAGACTCCTCAACCTCTTTTATGGACTCAGGCGGCCTGAATGAACACACACACACACACACACACACACACACACACACACACACACACACACACACACACACACACACACACACACACACACACACACACACACACACACACACACACACACATTTGCACTCTTAAACAAACATATGCAATAATTATGCACACACAATGCGCACACACTCCTACCCTTCTGATCATATATTCATATATGCTCATAAGATTGATTAGATTGTTCATAAGATGGGGTTCCAGCACTGAGCTGAAAGCAGGAACTGAAATGCTTATTAAAACATCTATATGCCTGTCCTAAGCATTCAGGCATGTAAGACCATATGCACTATCCCACAGTGGACAGTCCAGTACCAAACAAACAGCATAGCAATTCATCTGCTCACAGGCGTGGGTGCTTGAGTGTGTGTTTCCTCCTGTGTGTCTAAGGGCTGCACACCGGGTCATATCATAACACTCTTCTAAAGTCCCCATGACTCTACTGCAGCTGAGGAATGAATGTCTTTTACTTTTATTTGTGTGTTAATCCCATCAGGATGTCAAAAGCCAAACTGAGCTTGTGTTCTGAGCAGTGGCTGCTGTCAATTTCCTGGAATTATATACGCAGACGCCTGTATTTAGTTGGTCTACAGGGGTTGCTTCCCTAATTTGTTTGAGTCCATTTCTGGTTGTGGTTTTGTCTGCATGCTTCTCAGCACGGTGGTGGTCTTTTCTCCTTCTGTGTAGTTTAATCATTGCTGTTTGCTTGTTGAATATCTGTTGCTTGTTGTGTCTCTATGGGCTGGGGGGCTTGGTCTACACGCTACTGACCTTACCCTAAACCCAGCTGCTGGGGGGCTTGGTCTACACGCTACTGACCTTACCCTAAACCCAGCTGCTGGGGGGCTTGGTCTACACGCTACTGACCTTACCCTAAACCCAGCTGCTTGCAGGTGAGCTCGCTGAGCGGAGGGCTCCAGCCGTCGGCACACACCTGGTATTCCCCCCCGGAGCGAGACACACTCAACGCTGCCGAGGCATTGGACAGAGCGACTGTAGGGAGAGAATGAAGGGAACGGAAGAAAGAGAGGGATGAGGGACAGGTAGAGGATGGGAAGACAGAGAAGGTAGATAGTGAAATAACAAAGAAATCAACCTCTCATATGTTGACATAAACTGTGTGTCTGTGTGTGATATGCATGTATATGAATGTGTGTGTGTGTGTGTGTGTGTGTGTGTGTGTGTGATATGCATGTATATGAATGTGTGTATGTGTGTGTGTGTGTGTGATATGCATGTATATGAATGTGTGTGTGTGTGTGTGTGTGTGTGTGTGTGTGTGTGTGTCACCGCATCTCATATGGCGTACTTTTGTACTTACAATAAGTATAAGTAAGTATATAATACTCTTTTGATCCCGTGAGGGAAATCTGCATTTATCCCAATCTGTGAATAAGTGAAACACACTGCACACAGTGAACACACAGTGAGGTGAAGCACACACTAATCCCGGCGCAGTGAGCTGCCTGCAACAACAGCGGCGCTCGGGGAGCAGTGAGGGGTTAGGTGCCTTGCTCAAGGGCACTTCAGCCATGCCTACTGGTCGGGGTTCGAACCGGCAACCCTCCGGTTACAAGTCCGAAGTGCTAACCAGTAGGCCACTGCCCCAATACCTAATTTGAGTACATGAGTGCGCTCACTCTGAAAATTCCAACGACAGGACGTGCACTGTTAATCCCCGGATGGTGCACTCATGTAATAACGGTCAAAAAGTTGAGTGTGGACCGGTGAACTCTTTCAACCCTCCACGTACACCATCTAGGCTACATAGTGGAAGGGGAGGAAGCTCAAACTCGTGGATAATCGTGGTTGAGGAAGCTGCAGCTTGAACACTATTCCGTAAAAAAGTATGCACCCACCACACTGCATTAAAGTGTACTGACGTAAGTACGCCATCTGAGACTGAGCATGTGTGTGTGTGTGTGTGTGTGTGTGTGCACTTACCACAGTCCCACTCATCAGAGCTGTCCGAACAGTGTTTCTTGCCATCACACCAGAGAGTTCGGTGCACACACTCGTGATTGTTACACTCCAGCTCATTGTCATTACACACCGCTGTTCACACACACACACACACACACACACACACACACACACACACACACACACACACACAGAACATTTTAAATTCATTCAATTATACAAAATCCCCAAATTCTTTTTATCGTTTAACTGATTAAATAAAAACATAACTCCCAATAGAGACTGTCCTCTCTGTCTGTCTTTCAAACACACACACACACACACACACACACACACACACACAAGAACACACTGCTGCCGGGAACCTACCAAAATTGTTATTTGCATTGCAATAAATACCTTCAGAGCAGCTGAGACCTCTGATGACCCAGAGAGCACACACACACATACACACACACAACAAACAACACACTATGACAAATTTGTTCTTTCTCTCTATTTCTCTCTCTCGCACACACACACACACACACACACACACACACACACACACACACACACACACACACACACACACACACACTTACAGCAGTTGCTCTCATCCTCCTTGAGGCTGCAGTCGGGGAAGCCGTCACAGATCATGGAGTGGCTGATGCAGGCTTTGTCTCCTGGACATTCCCACAGCCCCCGCTCCACACAGCCTGGAGACAGCAGAAAACACACACTCACAGCCCTGTCTGTGGCAGTATCTGTGTGTGTGTGTGTGTGTGTGTGTGTGTGTGTGTGTGTGTGTGTGTGTGTGTGTGAGTGTTTCCTTTACTCAACCTGGTGCCTCTTTCTTTCATTGACACTGCCATAATACATAGGAAATGACTACACTCACACAAACACACACAGACACACTGCCTTGCTTGTCTGTCTGCTCCTGTGTGGATGAGGGTGAGTGATTACTGTATGTAGTAACAGGTTGATTACAATGGTGCATTTGCATATATATATACACCTGTGAGGTAAACCATTACCAATCATCAGCCATCCTTGTGTTTGGCCCTCATCTCACCTGAAGTCCCATCCCTATGACTGCCCTACTATTGCCTGCTGCTGTCCACCTTGCCCGGATTCCTGGCCTGCGCAGCCTAGCGACCCATTACCACCCTATGACAATTCCTAATCCCTATGGACAATACATTCCCTACACTGGACTATTTTAACTTTCTGATACTTTCTGTGACTGGTTATACCTCAGGTGGCTTTAAACACCATGTTCTATTCTCTACACCTAACTAACCTATTCATTATCATGTATACAGACCTTACTGCCCTGTAACTGACCCTAGGCAGATGGGTCTGGCCCTTGAGTCGTGGATCTGCTCGAGGTTTCTTCCTACATGTATCTCCAATTCTAGGGAGTTTTTCCTCGCCCCTGTTACCCATGGGCTCACTCTGAATGTTTAACACTCTGTAAAGCGCCATGAGACATGTGTAATGTTTTGGCGCTCTATAAGTGAAATTGAAATATGTGCTATTGCTAATATCTGCCAATATGTTGAATCTATGTCACAGCCAGCACCTTGTTGAATCTATGCCCTCCCAAAAGGGGCTCCAACCCCGTACTAGCAAGGTGTACTGTACCTAATAAGGTGGCTGGTCAGTGTCTGTGTGTGTGTGTGTGTGTGTGTGTGTGTGTGTGTGTGCGTGTGTGTGTGTGTGTGAGAGAGAGAGAGAGAGAGAGAGAGAGAGAGAGGCTGAGTGACTGTCTGACTGACAGACTGAGTGTCTGTGAGAGAGAGAGAGAGAGAGAGAGAGAGAGAGAGAGAGAGAGAGAGAAAGAGCGTGTGTATACAACCCTAAATCAGAAAAAAAGTTGGGACATTGTGTAAAATGCAAATAAAAACAGAATGTGACAATCTCGAAAAGTTATCTTTAGCGGCAAAAAGGACACAGACAACATATCAAATGTTGAAATTGACTTATTTGACTATTTCTTGGAAAATATATGTTAATTTTGAATTTGATACCAGCAACATGTTTCAAAAAAAGTTGGGAAGGGGGAAACAAAATGCTGGAAAAGTTGTGTAATGATAAAGAAAACAAAAGGAGGATTATTTCACAACTAAGTACAGTAACTGGCAACATGTTTGAGTATGAAAAAGAGCATCCCACATCATCACTCTCATTCATCACTTTATGTAAACCTGTATGGACATGTGATGAAACAGTATAATTATGCTTCATAACATGAATTTGCGAAGTATTTGGGGACATCTACAGTACATAATATCCTTAAATATTCAGAGAATCCAGAGAAATCTTTGCAAACAAGGGACAGAACTGAAAAACAATATTGAATGGCCGTGGTCTTTTGGACCTCAGATGGCACTGCATTAAAACCAGAAGAAAATAATTTAATGGGCTCAGGAACATTGTCTATTAGCACAGTTTGATACTAAATTCACAAATGCTAGTGTAAACTTTACCATGCAAAAGAAGAAATTGTATTTACCGGTAGAGATAATAAATAAATACCACCCTCTTATCTGTGCATGAGCTCGTTTAAAATGGACTGAGGTGAAAAAAGGTCCTGTGGTTAGACCCATCGAAATTAGCAATCCATAAAGAGGAGAGAGACTATCCAACTACCCAACGTATCCATCTTGTTATAGTGCTCAGTTCCAAATCCAGCAGCCATGACGGTGTGGAGGAGCATTAGTGCACATCTGGCAAGGCACAATTAATTCTGAAAGATGTACACAGACATCCAGACAATGTATTTCTTAGAGAAGACCTTGAATATTTCAGGAAAACAATGCCAACATGAATTCTGCACATTTTGTAAACAGTATTTCTCCATAGAGGAAGAGTCCAAAATGGGTGCTAAAATGGCCTGTCTGCAGTCCAGACCTGACAAATTAGGTGTAACATGGAATTAAAAACATGATTAAGAATACCCCATACTGTTGAGCAACTGAAAACAACATTTAATTCTCAAAATTCTAGCATGATATGTTCTATGTCCTTTTTGCAGCTAAATATGGGCTGTATGAATGCAAGTGTTCATTCACCACAATTGTCCTCATCGCTGTCATCATCGCAGTCCATGTGTGAGTCACAGCGTTTGGTGGCCAACACACACCGTCCAGAACGACACTTAAAGTGGCTCGGTGAGCACTCTGTCATCACACACGCACGCACGCACGCACGCACGCACGCACGCACGCACGCACGCACGCACGCACGCACACACGCACACACGCACACACACACACACACACACACACACACACACACACCATCCAAGGACAGAGAAAAAGGACAAATCTTAGTGACTGTGAATCTCACAGCAGTCAGATGTTGTGTTGTTGTGTCGGGGGCAGCCGTGGCCTACTGGTTAGCACTTCGGACTTGTAACCGGAGGGTTGCCGGTTCGAACCCCGACCAGTAGGCACGGCTGAAGTGCCCTTGAGCAAGGCACCTAACCCCTTACTGCTCCCCGAGCGCCGCTGTTGATGCAGCCCAACTGCGCTGGGATTAGTGTGTGCTTCACCTCACTGTGTGTACACTGTGTGCTGTGTGTGTTTCACTAATTCACGGATTGGGATAAATGCAGAGACCAAAATTCCCTCACGGGATCAATAGAGTATATATACTTATACTTGTTCTCAGCTCATTAGATACCCCAGAAGCAAATGATGTACATGGACATAATGCTGCATTCATTCTAGTGACATTTATGATCTATGACAGGAGAGATAATGACATCCCCATAACAACATAAAATAATATGCAATGAAGAGAACATTCTATTTTTTGTGAACTAGAGGAAGAATGTAAAGCAGAACAGCACAAAATACAAAACATGGTATATTAATTTGTTCAGTCTCATAAAATGATACAATATTGACTTTCAAATTCAATAATTCAGCTGAATTCAAGTGACCCTGGCTCTCACCGTCCACATTGGGGTCAGGGAGCAGACAGGAAGTGCCCCCTCCATCCTCAGGGAACTGGGCACAGTCAGTGTCCTCTGGCCACGGCAATCCCACAATGCCTAGCACTGACTCACAGCGCTCCTTAGAGCTCCTGCACAGAGACCTGAGGAAACAGCAGATACACACGTTATTTACCAACACACACACACACACACACACACACACA
>NW_027468640.1:37857405-37874905 GCF_046254945.1 Alosa pseudoharengus
ATTGTTTGTGCAAATATAGGCTGATTCATGTTCCCTTGCATTGTGTAACTGAGGTCCATGGCTAGTCTGGTTTTCACCAGACCAAGCTCAATCTTTTAACAAATCAAAAAATAAATCGTCGGCAGATCAGGCTGGGTTCACCCAGCCTAGTCCATGGTAGGCGCCCGATATTGTTTAATTTTCCGATTGAGATATCCACGCTCTGGCTATTCTAAATGCAAAAATGCATCAGGCAGTTATGACAAAACCGTGACTGTTAACTAGATCCTAAAAGAAAGCTGTTAGCTTCCCTGAGCTACAGGTATAAGGTAGGCCTATTTACAACATAAATTGTCAATAGGCTATGCTGGCGACACAAATAAAATCTCCTTTGGAAACCAATGGCTTACGCCTTACAGTATCAAGCGGATTTAAGCTGCCACATCGTGGCGAAAAGTTGTAATAAAATCCACGCAGCTCCGTGAATCACGGAAAGCGCGAATGAAGTAGCCACTTCTAAACCCACTGCACAGTAGCTTAAGGTGTGTTGCTAAAGCAGCCATAATGAAAGCCATAATGAAGGTGTCATTGTTTGTTTGGATACTTCACACACACAGGTGCTTTTTTTTTTTTTCACAGTGCTTTTTAATCTCACAGACTACAACTACCAAGCTGGAATCAAAGCAAATCGATTCCCCTCTCACACACTGCACGCACTTAAAACAAATAAACAGGCGTCTCAGTCTCACGCATGTATAGCCATAGGCAAAACTGTATCGGACCGGTGTAACGTTGGTAAATCATCCATTGCACAGAATGATTTTTGTAGCACGTGCAACAAATAATATTACGATTATGTGTACAGCCCTGCCTTGGATACATCTCTCAAAGTGCGCTCTAAAATATTTGGTTTAGATGTAGATCATCACGGGTGCGTTAATTTTGAAAATAGAGTATTGAAGTAGCCTAGTGGGTGTTTGGGAATGAACGTTAGGTCAGATGCTTTTTGAGACTTTTTGTGGTCTTAATGCAACACTTTACAAAGCACTGACAGGGCCACCAAGGACTGTGACCAAATGAACAGCAGAAAAAAACCTATATAGCAAGCAGAAATGTCCCAGCCGGTGTTTGCATCATAGACAGGTTATCTTTCAGGTATATTTTCCATTAGAAAACCATCGCGTTAGGGAACGTTGTGGCTAACTTACTTAGCTTGTTAGTAGGCCAGAATGAGACGACAGTCGAAAGATACAAAAAGATACAAACAGTGCTGCTTTTAATTTGCTTGGTATAGCCGCATTTATAGTTTTCTACAAATTCAATCAAATTGGCCTCCATCACTCAACCAATGCTAACGGTAACATTATTGTACCTAGGTCCTAAAGCTATTGATATTATAAGATTAACGTACCTGCAGTAAAAACCAAGCATGTCCGATAAACATTCTCAGATTTATTTTCGGCTTCAAGAAGAAATGGGAATTACATTTCATGTGAAAATCGTCCTATCCTTATTAGACGTTCTCTGCGGTAAACTACAGTCATTGTAGGAAGCATCCATTGTTTTTCCAACCCACTTTAGATTAACTTCCAACAAAATTACGTCTCACTGCAACGATGCGCCATCTAGTGGACAAACGACTACGTATCGCCAATACTGGAAATGCAGCCATGATGATGATGATGAATATTTGGTTTTCCTTTAATCCTACTGAATTTGTAATTATGTATCGGCCGTTCTAATTGCCGATACCGATAGTATGTGCGTGCCTGTGTGTGTGTGCGTGTGTATATGTGTGCACCGCCATCTACAGGCCAATGAGTGTACAGTCACTAAATGTACATATAACTTAATGTTTTTAGACCCCCCCATGGATGAAATTCTACGAAACTTGGCATACCCCCGGAGAATGCCAGGTTACTCATACACATAAAATTTGGTGCAGTTCTGAACATCTTAACTGAAGATAGGGGCGATTAAAGCAGAATTATATTGCATTTTCACTTTTTACCGGGGGGGTGCAAATCACAAATGAGTGATTATGGGCCAGGTTGATGTGGGCCCTTGAGACCAACATACCAAAAAAAATTCTTCATCCTCAGTGCCACGGTTCAGGTAGTTATTTAGGAAAAACTGCATTTTTTGGGTTTCGGGGGGCCTAGCGCGGGGCGGGGGAAGTGGCCCCTGGGGACCAAACGAAATTTTTCCGTAAAAGTCTAGTGGGGCTACATACCCACCAAATTTCATGTGCCCCGGTGTTTCGGTGTCATAATGAAGATAACTTTATACATTTTTTTTTGCTTCTGAGTTCTGTGTTCCATCATACCGTACACATATTTACACACACGTACCCAAGTCTGGCGCAGCAGTGGTCGGCTCAACAGTGGGCGTGTTTAAAATCCCCAGGATGCTTGCTGTAGTCGTCTGCCAATCATAAGGGAGCTTGTGAGGAGGTGTGGTCTGGGGAAGTGGAGAGGGTGAGGAAGATAATGATGAAGATGAAGACGATGTTGATGCTGACGACGTTGATGCTAACTGTGACGATGATGATGATGATGGTGAAGATGGTGGAGAAGATGAAGATGCTGATGAAGAGTTGTCGGCGCGGGGTCTCCAGTGGCCCATGCCCTGAGTGTGAGGCGGAGGGACAGCAGTTGCCCCTGAAGGTGTCGTCGTCATGGGAACGCCAGGGGAAGAGGTGTTTTCCGTGGCGGTTGGGCTCATTGTGATGTCCAGAGAGCGGGAATCAGCTGACTCCATTAAAGTGCTCCCTATGACACCTTGTTAACGTGCACACACGCACACACGCGCACGCACATACACACACACACACAAAGAACATACATTTATATAACATCCATAGTGAAAGAAGGTGTTTTAAGGTCAATCTGGTGTCTTAATGTGAGTATTTATACATAGAGCTGTAGACTATTTACAGACAAGACAGAGGTCATACAGACAAGACAGAGAGAGAATTAGATACAGACAGACAGACAGACAGACAGACAGATAGATAGATAGATAAATAAATAGATAGATCTCTCTGAGTGTATGTGTTTGCGTGTGTTTGTGCGCATTGACGCACTAATCCTGTGCGCACTGTGCGTACAATTTTTCAATGCTTTATTCATGAAATCATTCAATATTACAACAATAAAAATAGCTTGTGTACTGTCTTCATTGAAACATGCGTCCCGCACAAAATGATAGCCTATGTTTAGGGCAAAGAGAATGGACATCTCAACATAAAGATACATTAGAAGATGATGATTGGTGTAAATTTTGTAACGACGATAAGCAGTTCTGGTGCTTAAAAATGCAACGTTCCATTCAGGTGTTTAACAGTAAACGGTGCACTGTTCTTAGCAGTTAAGTATAGTATAAGTATAAATATTCTTTTGATCCTGTGAGGGAAATTTGGTCTCTGCATTAATCCCAATCTGTGAATTAGTGAAACACACAGCACACAGTGAACACACAGTGAGGTGAAGCACACACTAATCCCGGCGCAGTGAGCTGCCTGCAACAACAGTGGCGCTCAGGGAGCAGTGAGGGGTTAGGTGCCTTGCTCAAGGGCACTTCAGCCGTGCCTACTGGTCGGGGTTCGAACTGGCAACCCTCCGGTTACAAGTCCGAAGTCCGAAGTGCTAACCAGTAGGCCACGGCTGCCCCCTTTTTTTTTTGCTTATGCTGAGTTATGCTGAAGGCAGTAAGATTAGGCATTGCATCCTACAGTCACTCAGTTTGGAACATCGCAGTTTGGGTTTTCAAGATTGATAAGATTCAGTTAATGTGTAGAGTATGGATCATCTCAAAGTTTGGGACAACCAAACAGCAGTGTAAGCAAATCCTTATTGTTAGGTTACATAGCTGTCTTTTCTCTAGGCCTAGGCCTATCGCAAATCGTGACATAAACTCATTGGTTTCTTTTTTTCTTTTCTTTCCCTTGTTCACGTATTGGGTAGTGAAGCGATAATGCCTTTAAAGCAATGTTCACGTCACGTGAGCTAGAGCCGATATGGCCAGAGCTGCTTGCTCTGTAAGGCATTTCTGTCCCACCCAAATTGCGTTAAAATGGTGTGTTTAGCAGTCAGAATTTTTAAAAAAATCCCGGGGGTGAAACCTCCCTCATCCCAGAAATTTTAAAAAGCTTGAAACACCTCTATGTGTAAGGTAGCCATGCACCATTCGTTTACTTTTTTGGGGGGTTAGCGTCCTGGGCCATGGTGCGTACTATGGAATACAACCCTAGCGGCGCCCCTGTGTGTGTGTGTGTGTGTGTGTGTGTGTGTATGTGTACACGTACCAGTTACACCTATAATGTGGGAGACAGTAGTCATGAACTCATTTGCATACTGGCCATGTTTAAATATAAACACCTCCACAGCTGAGGCACACACACTCATACCCTCACTATGCACACTCTCCATCACCCTCTCTCTCTCTCCATTGGCCTCTCTGTCTCTCACACTACTTCTCTCTCTCTCTCCCTTTCTCTCTCTTTTTTCTTGTGAACTCTCCTACTCCCTCTCTCCCTCCTGACTCTCTCCACACAAACCGAGGTGAGGGGGAGTTGACAGCCCAGGCTTCTGAAGGCTTTTGTTTGTTAAGTTCCCTTTCAAATTAGTCAAATTAAATCTGAGCTTCACCCCCACAGATGCCATTAGACTACATGACTCATCAGATGTGCGTGTGTGTGTGTGTGTGAGTGTGTGTGTTTGTGAGTGTGAGTGTGAGTGTGTGTGTGTGTGTGTGTGTGTGTGTGTGTGTGTGAGTGTGAGAGAGAGAGAGAGAACTGTTTCTGCATGCATGTTCAAGCGTGGCATCCTCTTCCCCACATGAGAACTCTTTCCCTAGCTGTGTGTCTGCTGTCAAATAAACTAGATTGACATCTGGCCTCCCAGCTATACCCCAGGGGCCGTCACTGACCATTACACCACAACAGGTGCTTCAGTCTGCCACACACACACACACACACACACACACACACACACACACACACACACACACACATCTACACACACAGAGAGACTGTTATATACACATACATGCATCTGAGTGTATACAGGAGTGTGTGTGTTTGCATGCACATAAATGCATAAACACACACACACCTGCAGGACACGGAGTGGAATCCCCAGACAATCCAGATGTTGACTTTTCCCACCTGGTCAGTCACAAACGCATATTTTTTGTATTATTCAAGTCGAACAGCAGTACAGTAAAAGTTGTCATACTAAACACACACCCTCACACAGACACACAAAAACATGCATGCGCACGTACACACACACACACACACACACACACACACACACACACACAGGTATGCACGCACGCATGCATACGCGCACATACACATGTGTGTGTGTGTGTAAAAAAGTCCTGAAAGGGGTTCTATCATATTTGAACACCCTATTCTCTTCACTAATAATGACTATATTACACTGTTCCTTCTCAGTACAGAAAGAATTCAAGTCATGTGAGTCCATCAACTAAAAGAGGAATATGAACACTATGATGAAAACATATTGTACATTTGGGGGAAAAAAAACACTTTTTGATGGCTATTTGCTCAGCCCTGGTGCTCTCCCTCTCTGTCATATCTTGACAGACTGGCATTCTCCATCTCTATGCGTGACTTTATGTGTGTGTGTGTGTGTGTGTTGTTGAATTGCATTGATGAGTCACAGGATGATGTGACAGATTTAGACACATTCAAAAACCTGCTCTATTCCACACCATCTGCAACACACTCATACTCATGCACACACACACAACACACTCATAATCATGCACACAAACACACACACACACACACACACAAAAGACTTATATAAGCAGACCACAATGTCACCTCACACATACATACACACACAGGAATAAAAGATCAAACATCTGAACTTATCCAGTGAGAGCACCTAACAAAACCAAGTCTGACATTAGCTCATGTGACTACAATCTTCATACAGAACAGACATACTGTAGATACCACAAGACACAAACAGACAGATAGACAGACACACACACACACGCTGTGAGACTTTCACACTCAAAGAACCGTCAACAAGTTCAACACTCTCATAACACACACACACATACACACACACACACACACACACACACACACACACACACACACATCTATGGCCTAATGGCATGGGGCTCCTGTGGGGGAGGGCTCTCAAAGGACAGCTGTTCTCTGACTAGTCCATTACCCCCCATCCATCTAACTCATTGGTCACTTAAACCCAATAAATCTCAGCAACTGGATCATTAACTTCAAATCTGGTGTCTGGGTGAGTTTGAGAAAGTGTACCAGCATCTCTTTCCCCTAATGTGATAGCACTAAAGAGAAAGCGAGGACAGCTATCAATAAAGTCTTATAGACTGAAGGAACAAGACTGTGTCAGTTTACTATAAGGAGTATGCACTAGTGTAAATGTTTGAGTGTGTGTGTGTGTGTGTGTGTGTGTGTGTGTGTGTGTGTGTGTGTGAGCGCGCTAAAGCAGGCGTGGGTGGAAAAGAAAAAATGACTGGCTGACAGAGCAACTAAGCTTGTCATCAGCCTCAACAGAATCACATCTGTGCAAACACACCAATGCTCACATAAGCACGCTCTAACTACACAAGACATTCTAAAGCACACCCACACCCAGTTTAAATCAAACTTAGAGGAAAGCAGATCAATCCTTTCATGTGATTTTGTGTGTGTGTGTGTGTGTGTGTATCAGATTTTTTTCTTGATCTTGATCTTTTCATTTAATTGTAGCCTATTGTAGCCTATGCACAGCATATCGGTAATATTGTAACTTCTACAGCCATACCACTTCAGCTCCATTAATTTGGAAATAAAAAAAATATACAGAGAGAGTCATGTGCATTTACCTGTGAATGCCAACAGTACCAACAGAACGCATGCGAATGCGCAGATCGCGAGGATGAGGATGAGCAGAAGCAGACGGATGTGCCTGGCAGAACGGGAGCCCAGCTTCTGGGAGCACGGACCTCCCGTCATCTCTGCACCGTTGCCGCTCACCTGCGTGACAGAACACACACGAGACTCTCTAAGCCACACATTATGATCCGACACCCGTTAGCTGGGACACGACTTTGGTGAGTTGTAGACGCGGAGGCGTCCAGACGAAAGGAGCCCGAACGGCTCGTGACGGGTCTTAGACCTACTTAAAGAGAGTGCTCTAACTAGAGCGAACAGAATAGGGTCAATGGACTTCGTTGGGGACTCGCGCGAGATTAAAATCACTCATTAAAACGATAATGATTTCGCTACTGACGGTGGCTGGTAGACCGTTAAACACGGGGAAAATACAGCTCTCTAAAGTTACAGAGCAGAGACCAAGTAACAAACATATCAGACAACATTATGCCTACCTAATAGCCTAATAATGAAAATAATAATATTAATAATATTAACAAAATAATATCATTTTAATTTAATTTGCCTAATTAATCTAATGTATTTAGGTCTAGGTTATGTCACTAGGCAGACTAAATTATTCCTATAGCCTAGGCTACATATAGGCCTATTGGATCTCTTAAAGTTCAGCCAGGTTTAGTGGCAGAACTAGACTACCGAAGAGTTGAAACACACTTACCTGCGGCTGAATCTTAGCTCCCTACCGGAGTCTACTCAACGAACCTCACACCAGTGTTCATATAGCCTTCACTGGTCCGCATAGGGTAGGCTACAAATGCCCAAAATACCGCTCCTTGTGATTTCACCTAAATGACAACAGACATGTTTTGAAGTGAGGGGTTCGGGCACGAGTGAGCCGCCTCCGGTCTGCTCGCCAGAGTTTTTTACAGCCAGGTTTCCGAAAGCTGTCACTCCGACGTTCATAAAGCTAGCGGGTCCTAGCGCCACCGTGCTCACGCCAACGGCGAAGGGTCGTTTAAAGACGATTCGTCAACCTAATCCACTTGGAACAGGCAGGGCTTCTTCTATCCAAATCGTATTTTTACCCAGTGGCTCGTAACGGCGAGATCTTCTCACAGCTGCGGCGACTCGCAAATTGGTGACAGAGACCGCGCAAAGAGATAACGGCAGTAGGACCTCGCGGAATAGCCAACCAGTCAAAAAAGACCCCCCTCTCGCTTGCACGGTTATTTTTACTCAGGTATTTTTCGCTTCAGACTTTCCATGCCTGCGACTGGGGGGCTCACGGGACAACACAAGGGCCATCTGAAATCTCAGCTCGCAAGGAAGAACTTTATTTATAGAGCCCCGCGGGATCGAGGACCCCACGTTCCACCGGGACAGGCGCAAGAATCGTGCCTACATGTGCGTTAGGGCAAGAAGGCTGCGCGTATGGGTTGAACAGGGCTCGAGTTGACAGAGGGGGCGAGGTGGGCTCCCATCTGCCGATTCTAAATCAAACATGGGAAGGCTCGGGCATGTGTACGCGCTACTTATTCGCGCACTTGCGAGTCTGTCGGACCAAGTCGAGCGGTAGTAGACTTGAGCGTCTGCCTGAAAGCTAAACTTTACCCCAATATAAATAATAACAGTACATATACAACGGCAACTGTCCAATGGAGCAGAAGAAACGCTATTGGAATGTGCGTTGAAAAGTTCAACGAAGGATGCTACTTCATTGCATGTGTAACAGTGTCATTCTGACGTTCTCTTTCCTGTAGCTGCACCTCTCCTGCGTTCTATATCCCCAAATGAATCACTCTTGAAGACACAAATAGATAATTATAAGGAAAACAGACTGTATTCCATATGATATTAATTTAAATTACTTAAGCTATTCTTATATAACTAATTAATCTTAGTCTAAATGATTAATAGAAATTACTGTAATACAGATTTTTTAAAAACGGTAGGACTGACCAGAACTCACTGGTGTCCCAACGCACACAGGACAATTACCCATCACATTACTGGACTGAATTGTTCAGAAGGAATGCTTATAAGTCCCTCAGCGCTCCTTACCACAGGTTGCTGGCGCGGGTCTCCATGGCTCAGCGCGTGGAAGTTCTCCGTGGAAAACATGACACCAGGCGCTCCGTCACCGGTGAATCCCGCGCCGGATCACCCGGTTTCCACGTATCGCATTCGTCAGTGAGAAAGGAAAGCGGAGCGCTCGGAGCAAAAGGAAGAAATCGGGGAGGGGGCAGGAGTGGGCTTCCCTCACCTATCCCATAATTTTCTTGCCCAGTCCATTTACAAACCCAACCCCCTGAGTGTGCGCCACCAACACCCCTTTGGTTGCAACAGCTTCGGTTCATTTGACTGTTCCGCTTCAGCATCGGTGTGCAGGTGCATAGGTTTTGCTGTAGGTTGGGTTTACTGAGGTTGCTTGAGGCATTTGTGATGTTAGGAGCGCCTCCTTATTATAACTTACATATTAAAGGTAAAGGTAAGTAAAGGTATGTGTCAGAAGGACATTACATGCGATGCACACACTTTATATATCCATAGTAGTATAATAGTATTTCTGATATGTTGCTGATTGGATCATAAACGGCCACAGCAACAAAGGGGAATGACTGACTCTTCTCTAATAACTGTTACATGTTATTTTCTATATTTCTGATATGTTGCTGATTGGATCATAAACGGCCACAGCAACAAAGGGGAATGACTGACTCTTCTCTAAAAACTGTTACATGTTATTTTCTATATTTCTGATATGTTGCTGATTGGATCATAAACGGCCACAGCAATGAAGAAAAGTGAAAGTGACTGATAATGACTGACTGACTATTATTGTGTTACATGCTCCAAATGTAAAGCACTTTGAGCTGCATTCTGTGTATGAAAGGTGCTATACAAATAAAGCTTATTATTATTATTATTATTAGTAGTAGTAGTAGTAGTAGTAGCAGTAGTAGTAGTAGTAGTAGTAGTATTACTATTACTTTGGACCCATAACCATGACTACAAAACAAACTGAAAATGTAAACATGAAACAAGGCTTCATCTTGACTCAAGGCCATTTTTATCCAGAACTACTGAATTCTGTGATACAATGTCAAAACTCTAAGCAAATCTCTAGGAATTAGAATAGTAGGTTGATCCTCCAACACATCTTCCAAAGATGAACCAGAAACCATACTTGAACAAGGTACCTTTTTTGACATTTTATTATGGCCATCATATTTCCATATAGGATTCTATTCTACAACTCAATTTTTCCAACTCAGGTCAAAAGGTAAATTAGAAGAAACAAATAGTACTAGCATAAGATTAGAGACAAATTAGATTAAACATCCAAGTCCTTAAGGGGCCATTCCATTTGCAATTCATATCATACGTTTGACAGATGACTGTTTACATATCAGAGAACATCCTAAACTGTCCTTACTTTTAAGTGTGTGAGGGTGTACCATGCCAAGCTTAACAAAACATGTGCATCTACCTGTACACCTCCGTGTAAAATACCACTGAATGACCACTGCTACAGTAAGGACATTCAGAGTCCCTCAGATCAGGAACAAAAGGACTATTAAGACCAGTAGCAGTGATCTCTTTTCCTTTTGATGTTTTGTTTGTTTGGGACAGAGGAGGCAAACAAGCTCTTCTAGTGGACCTGCAATAAGTAGAAGGCTGCCGCAGCCAGGAGGACACCACACACAGGCACCAGGAGGTACTTCCTGTACTGGAGCCATGCTCCCTCGTCTGGCTCCGCCTCCGTGATCCGACGGTTCTTCTTTCTCCGGCCTTTCTGGCGTTTTTCAAAGGCTTCCAGCTCAGCCTACACACACACACACACACACACACACACACCAAAAACAAATCATCATTACTGGACAGTTTGTGTGTGGTGTTCTCGTCTAAAAAAAGTTGTGCTCTATCTTTTTTCTGCAGACACACAGATGCACGCCGCAGTAGTCTAGTTTGCCGAGACAAACACAGCTGAACATCCATTAACTAACAAGTCACATGCAGAGATTCGCTGTCACACACACACAACTTTGTGGTTATTCAACAAATGTACACCTACCCACCCACACCACACACACACGGACACACACACACGTGCACACACCTGCTGTTTTTTCCTCTCCTCTTCTAAAGCAGCTTGCTCCTCAGCTTCTTTCATCTGAAACATAGACAGACATCAGAGAGAAACACACACACACACACACACACACACACACACACACACCTATGCTATCAGGGAGACAGTATCTGAATCTCTACTGGTACTGCTCCACATTTGACCCATTTAAATTATGGTGGAGGTTTGACTGAGAAATACACCTTCAACATTAAAGGCATCCTGCAAACTAATGGGGCTAACCATAGGGCTATATTTTAAACCATACTGCACCAATTACCACCTCCCAGACACACACACATACACACACACAATCACAACAAAAGATACACAAATACAAAAATACACTCACATACATACATACATACAGGCAGACACACACACACACACACACACACACACACAGCTATACAAACCTCGGTAGTTTTCTTCAAGATGGTCTTGCACACATGGTCACACACCACTAAGTCAGGCTGCTGTGCTTGGGAACAGGAGAACTCCTGAGCAACAGAATTGGAAAGTTAGAGCAAAAACAAACTCCACACTGGGCATTTCTATGTGCTGCTCTGCACTAGGGCTGGGTTGGATGTCAATGCCAACGTGAGTTGGATGCATATGCAGATGCGCATACAAGTGTGTGTGACTATGGATCTATGTTTCCATACTTGTGGATGCTAAATGTGTCGATGTGTGTTTTCAGCCAGTTTTTTGTACATGTGTGTGTATGTGTGTTTGTGTGTTTGTGTGTGTGTTTGTGTGCGTACCTTCTTGATCCTCTTGCAGGGGCACTTCACTTTAACTCTCTGAGTACAGGACTCTACACAGTCTCCAGGGTGACACAGCTCTTTACAGCGATGCCCACAGCCAAGCTACAAGCCCAACCACAAGCACACCAAACAAGACAATTATATAGAGACACACACTACCTCAATATCCATAGACACATGCAAGTACAAATGTATTCATTGTGCAGGTTCATATATAATGGATCACAATCATATTAAATGTCAACACACACACAGACACACACACACACACACACTGCATCCCCATTTCCCCATTTCAAGTACACATTTCAGTGTAAACCAACTAATTGTCCCTCTGTTGGTACAGTAAACACACATTGTTCCGTCCTTGTGTGTGTGTGTGTGTAAGACTGTGTGTGTGTGTGTGTGTGGTTACACACATGTGTCTTTCTCTCTCCAGGAACTTGGACTATTTTGTTATTGAGTGCTGCTGTGGTCTGTAATGGTTTGTCTGGTTAGATGTTGATTGCTTTTGTTTGATCGGTAAAGGCAATGTGTGGTTGCACTGACTGATTGAAGTGGACAGAGGAGAGAGAGGCGAACCAGAAAAGGGAAAACAGAGAAGAAAATGAGAAAGACAAAAGGGGGGGGGGGGGGGGGGGGTAGTGGAAAGGGAGAGCAGTTGTTTGTCCAAGGCAAACTGTTCCCAGGTGATGCCAATCTCCACATGAGGGCAAATTCCGAGCCAGCTCAATGACCCATGATGGCATCACACAAGGACACAGACACATACATGCATACACACACACACACACACACCAAGTTTTTCTTGTAAACACAGAAACACATGTTTTCCCCTGAAAGCTCACAAACAAAACCTAATGAAACAGAAACACATGCGAAAAAATATACACTTGCAGAGAAACAGCAGGGAGAGGGAGAGAGTGAGAGAGAGAGAGAGAGAGAGAGAGAGAGAGAGAGAGAGAGAGAGAGAGAGAAAGCACATATCTCACCCTCTCAGGCAAGTCAAAATGCATCCTGATGAATGATCTAGTTGATTGAGGGTTATTTGGTATGATATGTGCATGGAGTCTTTATTTAGGAACCCATTGTTGCCATATATTCAGACTGAGAGGGGATGTAGGCATGTTGAGGTGTGCACTGTGGTAGCCCTGTGCTCACACACACCTGTTTGGGACACTGGTTCTTGCATGATCCCAGCTGTGTTTTACCCTCATCATCTGTTGAAGTCAACTTCCTGCAAATAGCACAGACACACACAGGCAGAGAAATGAAGCACAGTTTGGGCTGTGTCTCAGCGGAACTCAAACACATGTACAATCATTGTCAGAGAATATGTGTCAAATCAGACCAATGTCCTTAGGGTTTTTAATCAGTCATTTGAATGTTATCAGGGTAAGTGTTCATTTTTCTGTCTATGTTGAAAACCCCTTGTCAGTCAGTACTGTGAAAGTAAAAAAAAAAAAAAGTGTAAGACGGTGTAAGACAGGCGAGTACAAACGCGTGTATACTCTGATTGTCACAAACACTCCTGTTTTAGCAAAGTCGTGTGTTCGTTCGTCACCATAAGAACAACATGCCACAAATGTTCCTAACTCTTAAAGGGCATGGCAGATGGCAGTCTCATTGGTTTAATAGATGTTATGCCCAAAACACACCCACGGTTAATTAAGTAAGAACAACCCTTTTGAACTATGTGCCTGGAGTATGATCACTCATTCCGCCACCAAAGCAGCAAAAGTAGTCTGGACACACCCGAAATGCAGCGAGGGTTGAAGCAGAGCACAGCCCAAACCATGGTTCATAGCTCAATATAAGTCATATTTGGGCATTAATATTTTGAAAAGTATCACACATAGCCAAACCAAACTTTATAAGATGGAAGAGAAAAATGAGTATGACTGAATGATGATGATGATCATAAAAAAAATAATAAAAAAACATTGTTCTATTCATGTTGTGTCAATATTTGATGCCAAATAATGGGCTTGAATATATTAAGGATACGTTTTTCACAAATTTTCAAAGGACTAAAATGTTATGTGGGGTAGGTAGTAGGAACATGAGAATCTATGTGGAAGTAGTGTACACAGTGTCAATGTTGTACCATACATATTATATATAGGTATAACAATGCAATTAACTGTGTGCATTTACCAATGGATGTACAACATTGGGACTTTGAAAAATGTATATATACTTTTAGAGTACATACATTATGTATATTACCATATAGAGTTTCATGTTACTTCTAACCAGTGTTGTAATGTAACGGAGTATAAATACTTTGTTACTGTACTTAAGTAGAAATTTCACGTATCTGTACTTTACTTCACTATTTAAATTTATGTAAACTTTCACTTTTACTCCACTACATTTCCTAGATAAAATGTATACTTTTACTCCGTTATATTTCCACTAAGCATCTTCGTTACTTGTTACTAAAAAATAAAATTAGAAGAAATGTGTGTGACTGCAATAAGGGAGGTTTGGTGAATCACTGCTCCTAGATTGCATTACGCACGCTCCGCATGCCGCACGCCCTATTTCAGCTCTTGTTTGTTGCTAGAGGAGGACGTACAACTGAAACCGCCATGGAAGCACGATCACCTACTGGAGGACCTCCCGTTATCGTTGACGACCACCCCGACGATAGTGGTGAACTCGGTGAACAGGGTAGTGGTGAAGATAACGTCGTACACCTGTGGCCGTATTTGCAAGTAATGTTTCTGAACATTGGCAGCTTTCTTTGAAGCTGAACACTCCGCTACCTGCCTCAGCGGCCTGTGAAAGACTATTTAGCATCGCAGGACTTGTCTTCAGTCCAAGAAGAGTAAGACTGAATTCTGGCAACTTTAAAAACCAGCTTCTTTTGAAGATGAACAGACACCTTTTCAGTTTCAACTAATGACTGGCGTATTAGTAGCTGCTGGACATAGGTGGCCTGTGTGTGTGTGAGATGGTGACCGGCTCATACCACATGACCAAAATGTTCCCCCTACCAGCAGGTGATTTTCTTTTGAAAGAAATAAGTTATTTATTTTTCATTTTTACCTGACGTTCATACAAAAGTGAAATTTCTGTTTCTGTTTTTTTCTTTGATGTCAGCTCTAAAAATATGCTGTTTGTTCTTTGAACTTAGGACAATTGTGCCTGAAAAGTCCTAGAAAAGAATGCGATTTTGATTTGATGAGTAAGATTAAGAAGATATGGGAACCCTGAATATGCTTTATGCTTTGCTATAAGAAAGCCACAATAAAGTTCACAAATAAAAGTTCTAACCGCTTGCTTTTTTAAAAAAACTTTTACTTCAGAAAATTACTTTTGATACTTAAGTACAGTATATATCAGATACTTTAAGACATTTACTTAAGTAATATTCTAAAAGGTAACTTTTAGTTCTACCAAAGTCATTTTCTAGTACGATACTTGTACTTTTACTCAAGTATTGCTTTCTAGTACTTTATACAACACTGCTTCTAACTACCCCACACCATTTTAGTCCTAAAATGACCAAATGCATTCACACCTTCATCATCTTCATGCTCATGTTGTGGAGACCTAACATATTGGCACAAAGTATTTTATTTGCAAAACAGGGATTGGTGCCATGTGGGTACAATAAATGACTTATAATATCCTCAATGTAATGGCTAAGCAATACAAACCTTTAACCCTTAGAACCCTAAGCTGTTTTTAGGGCATTTTCACTACCTTTATTCATAAGGATTTATTCTGGTCATTGTAAGTGCCACACACATATATTATATATTGTTTTTTTCAGGAGAGTTTAGGCTATTCAGATCATTTCATGTATTAATACTAGCATTGATTTTATTTTGATTTTTAAAGTATTAAAATATAAAAAGTGTATTAAAAAAATTCTTATATTTCGACATGTATCTCACCACAGCAAGCTCACAGCTCTACATGCATTTCATGTGTGTGTAGGGCAGACTGTGCTGAATCGGGCAATATAATTGCCATGTTGGAGGGATACTCTGGGGCTGAGCAATTTACAGAAATATTTGCTGTGTGATTTACGGAAATAAATGCCATTTTTTATTTAGTGATGAAAAATGACATTTCTGCGCTCCATATCTGTGACACGAACTGATCTGACCTGACCCGAGGTTGCGTGTTAGCCTGCGTGCCTGTGTGTATGCAGTCATAATAATTCTCAACTCTTTACTGCATTGCCATGAACAAAGTAAAGGCAAAAAAGGTGTTTATTTGTTGAACAAATTGGGATGCAATGTGAGCCTTGAATTGGATGCCATGCAGGAATTTGCTAGGATCTCAAAACCGGAATATGAACATGCTTTGCTATAGAGAAACACATGATAGCATTGGATTATAAACATGCTGTGCCACAAGAACAGACAAAAACGTGGGGTAAGTCCAGCTATATGAAGTTATTATTTTGCTGTCACTTCGTCTGTTTTATAACCCAGAAGGATCGATAAACATGCTACCAATGGATAGCCCTGTGCTCCCTCTTTCATCTGATATGCTTGCCATATCGATGCGATCACGGGTTCGCGAGTAATTCAAACTAGAGTAATGTGTGTGCAGGTGAATGCAGAGAAGTATAGACTGTAAATATGATGCAATTTGATTTAATTTCATGATTTTTTTTAATTTTCATACTTGATCGTACAGACAAGTGTGTATTCTCGTTGGAAAGCCCCACTTCTGCTCTGTCGTGCAATAAAGGTTTCATCTCGCTGTGATGAACTGTTCCGGAGCAATGTAACAGAGAAGAAAGGGTGTGTTTTTTGACGCACTTTGCGTCAATCGGGTTCTAAGGGTTAATGGTCAAGTCATACTGACATGTTTGTTGTCCATTCCCCAAAGTTTGGTCATGCTAGGAATAATACCTTTAAGATATTAATGCCCAAACATGGCATTGTTGGCGTTAAAAAAAACATGGGTGAAAAAAATATGAGAACATTGGAATCTGAACAAAAATTACAGGTTTTAGTTTTGGTACTTAAACACTATGTAGTCAAACTCTGAGCAAAGTATGAGACGGTGTGACAACAATGGTCCTAGTTTCTGTATGATCTGTATGACATTTGTTAAAGATTTAATAATATTCATATCCTTCTAATGTCCTT
Organism: Alosa pseudoharengus; assembly: GCF_046254945.1. Lineage (NCBI taxonomy): Eukaryota > Metazoa > Chordata > Actinopteri > Clupeiformes > Clupeidae > Alosa > Alosa pseudoharengus. The sequence continues at coordinate 37,874,302 of NW_027468640.1, forward strand.
ACATGTGATTATAGACCTACACAAGATTAAAAACCTTTTATTATGTATGTATATGGCCCCTATCTTGCACCCGTTGCAAGGTGGCGCAAAGCGCAACGCAAAGCTTATTCTTATCTTACACCCAGTCAGTGGCAGATTTCTTTTACTTTTATTAAACCTTGCGCCCTGGGTAATTAGCGGTAATTAGCGACATAAGGTGTGGTCTGGCGCATGATCCAAAAATCGTTACGCCACTGACCAAGGAAATCCTGGTCTATAGCGAAAGGTGCATATAAGGCACAGCTGAAGATGCACTGTCACGAGAAGTAAGCAGCAACTCCTCTGCAGGATAAATATCCTTAGGATTTTTATTCTGTCATTCGAACATTATTGGGGTAAGTGTTGCTTTTTTCAGGATATGTTTTTCTTGTCAGTCAATAGTGACAAGACCATACGGTCTTGTGCGCAAGCAGATTCCTTCAAATGCGCCGGTGACCATCAAAACACCGATGCACTGTTTGAAGTTGCGCTGCTTGCTGTTAAAGGGAATGACATGATGTCATTCTCATTGGTTTAAAGCATGTTACGCCCAAAACACACCCATGACTGATTAAGAAACATAAGA